>NC_086258.1:9675758-10011258 GCF_021018805.1 Prinia subflava
ATGGAACACGGGACCTCACACTTTTAACTGGAGCAGTTCAGCACCAGGTTAGTAAGTCTTGAATTTTAAAAACTCTTATTTGCGGTCTCAGTTCTTGTCTTAGAGAGTTGGTGGCCACATCTCAACTGAAATGTGCAAGGACTCTGAGACATGACAACAGACAATTTCCCAAATTGACTGAATTATGTCAGAACTTCGTGGTAAGTAAAACACATTTGAATTGCATGGAAATTAGACTGTTTTAGTTGTAGATACAGAATTAATTTAGAAAATGTTAGGAATGTGTTGTTATTTTTAATGAGCAGAAGTCAAAGTGCATGAAGGGGAGGAATACATACCCACACGATGGAGGAGAGGAAACAATCCCTAGCACAAGAACATCCCACACACAGCTACACCTACGGGCCCTTGGCACGAATGCCTCAGTCTATTTCCAGATCACTGTCTTCACTGTAGCACGCAGATGGGTTATGTATAGAAGTCAGCAGCAGTACGTCTTTTTCTGGCAGCAAACCACATTCCTGCAGAAAAGCCTCCAGGTCTACAGCAAAAAAATCTTCTCCAAGCTGGTCAGTGATGCGCACGAAATTGCCAATGAGCTCCCCTGCCTTGTAGACCAGCAGGGCTGGCAGGGCATTGTTAGTGAAGCGAGTGCTGGCACCAATGAGGGAACTCTTCACTCTGCAGAATTTCACTGTTGGGTACTCAGCAGCCAGGCAGATCATGCAGCCATTCAGGGATTCAGTGCCAGGGATGTCATCCTCGTAAATATGGATCATGATCAGTGTGCTCTTGTGCTCTTTGTCCACGGTGTCCAGAAAAGCCTCTCCGCTGGTGATCTCAAACACCTGCTTGAACTGCTGCCCACTGTACAACTGCTGCCTCATCTCCTCCATCCGCTGCTTCCTGTAGCGCTGCAGGAACTCCTCGTCGTCCTCATCGTTGTGGATCATGTTGTATTCTTGTAAAGTCATCTGAAAACACACACAGAGATTCCTGAAAAACTGCTGCACCACGATATGGGTCACTTACATAACGAGAATGTGAATCGAGAGGATTAATGTGGGTCACTCATCTTTAATAACTGTGAAGTGCAACCCATGAAGGCTCAAGCACCCTGTGCATTACACTCCATTCTCCTCTAATTAGAAACCATGTCTAGAGGGAACAGCGATTTCAGCCCTGAGTATTCCAGTTTCCACAAGCTGCACTAATAACACAAGTGGCTGCTCCGTGCTCCCACTTTAATCCAGGTTAATGGTGGCCATGTGCTTTCACCACGCTGGGAGCGCTGATTTGGAAACTGTGCCTGACCCAAGATGAGCTCTTTCCTTATCAGCTTTTCATTTAGCTTTGCAGTTAACATTCTGTGGCACCATTGTGCCTGCAGAATTGAAATTAACAGGATTTTATGTATTTTATATCTGTTCACTTGCTTCTTTAAACTCATCTGCATCACTCAAGATACAGGAGAGCACAGCCAACTCTCACCATCTGAAGGCACAAACACATCTGCAAATCAGTAACTTTTCTGACTACAGCTCAGGGCCAGTTTACAGCCCAGCTGATTAAAACCATTCGCTACCTCCAACGTCTTCAATTTCTGGAGCTCAGAGCTGAATTTTCAACACCCACTTACAAAATACTAAATTAATAAGGGCTCCTAGTTTCAGGCAGGGGAGGCAGCATTCACACTTTGGCTGTACAACTCTTCACATTAATCCCCTGAAGTTGACTTACTTGATCAACAGATGAGAAATCTGGGAAAACCTTCTGGCCTTCTTTGGTATAGCAGCCAAGTCACTTATTTGTCACCACAGGCAAACTAAACTGTTAAACACTTAAGTGGCCTTTTAAATTCTTTGTGCCATCCTACCTTTCCATTGATTTTTTCCTGAAGCTCTTTCTGTTTTTGCTTCTCAGCCTCGTCATCCAGGTGAGACCTGCAGGTCATGGAGAGCTTCTTGATGAGC
Organism: Prinia subflava; assembly: GCF_021018805.1. Lineage (NCBI taxonomy): Eukaryota > Metazoa > Chordata > Aves > Passeriformes > Cisticolidae > Prinia > Prinia subflava. Next base: position 9,677,732 of record NC_086258.1, read on the forward strand.
CTCTCCATCTCCCTGCGCTGCTCCTGCCGCTGCTCCGTCTCCAGCTGCTTAAACCTCCTCCAGTCATTAATGACTCCCTTGGGACCTGCCATTAAAGGTGGAGACATTTCAAATAAAAAAAGCAATACAACTTCACCCACCATTTACTATCAAGGAATAACTTATAAATCAGTAAAACAGCGACCCTGTCATAAATGTTTTTGTATCTGTGAAAAACGCATTTGCCATTTGCATGTCTTTGAGTTTCTATTTTTTTTAATAAGAAGGCTACAGTTTATTTAACTAGGCTACTCTTGTAATTGTCCCAAAGATTAATAACTGTGCTCTTGAAATAGAACCACCAGTCTACAAGAGTTCCCCTACTGTTAGCATGGCTTTCATCAGAACAAAAATAATGATATATTATCGACCAAATTGTACAAGCCAGCCTTGTCTCAGCTTTCTATCCAAAGCCTGACTGTTTCAGACATAATGCTGAATTTGAACTGTCTCAGAGAAGTCAGATATTAAAAAAAGGTTAGACAACAGCCAGGAATTGATCACCCTCTGACTCAAATATGCATAAACCCAGAAGTTTAATTTCAAAAAAAGAATTTGAGAATAACATACAAAGTTTCCAGCAAACAAAGGATTTACAGAAGTGCATTGATCTGATGATACCTGTGTTGACAGCGCTGCCATCGCTGCTGAGCTCCACCTCGCCCACACTTTCAGGAATGCTGCTCTCCCCCTCCTTATCCTCCTTCTCGCTGTCTTCATCCTCACCCTCACTGCTGCTGTAATAATACTGCAGCTTCTCACCCAGCAGCTTATCATCCGTAGAAGTCATTATGCTCTAAAAAGAAGTTAACAAAAGAGAGGATGCATTTCTGATCAGACATGCATCATGATGGTTCTTTACTCCCTCAGGGCAGTTTCTAACCCCAGGAGAGCACAGCCCATCCTCAAACAGCCCTCGATGCAGTCAGCACCCGGGTTAAATCTTAAGCCACAATTTAAAACTCAATTTAAAGCCTTAGAGCCTCACTGGACAGCTCCAGCAGGCTGATTCCCAGCTACCGAGTATTATTTGCATTATTTAACAACAATTTATTTGAGCTGAAAAACTATCAATGTAATGAAGCAAATTAAAGCGTTCTGACCTGTATTCCCTTCCAGGCTTTCAGAGACAAACTTCTACCAAGACCTGGAAGAAGAAATTTTAATCAAATCAGTTGATTTGGGCTGACGCTTGACTGTGCAGGGGTCTCCCAGGCAGCCCAGGCCATGTGTGTGACACAACCCGGCTCGCGGTTTTCCAGCCGAACGCTGCAGGTTCCGCGGGAGCTAACCCCGGATTCAGCGGATTACAGCGCCAGATGGCCCGGGATTACCGGCATCGCCGGGCAGCGGGGCCGGGCCTGGGGTGGGACACGCTCGGCCGGGGCGGTGATTCCCGCGGGCCCGGAGCGAACCGGCGCAGCTCCCACCGCCCGGCCCGGCCGAGCGCCCCGCGCCTTCCCCGGGCCGCGCCCCGACATCCTGAGGGGCTCGGGAGCACCGGCCCCAGCGGCGCTCGACCCCCGCCACCCCCGGCCCGAGCCTGCCGCCTCAGCGCTCCCACTGCCCCCGGCCCGGCCGCCTCACCGCTCCCACTGCCCCCGGCCCGGCCGCCTCACCGCTCCCACTGCCCCCGGCCCCGCCGCCTCAGCGCTCCCACTGCCCCCGGCCCGGCCCCGCCGCCTCACGCTCCCACCCCGGCCGCCTCACCGCCCCTGGCCCGGCCGCCGCCTCAGCGCTCCCGCCGCCTTCCGGGGCCGCCGCGCGGGGCACGGCGGGAAGGAGGCGGCCGGGGGCGGAGACGGGCCCGGCCCCGCAACGGGAACGGCACCGGCACCGGCAGGGCGGGACCGGGGTCCGGGAACGGCACCGGCACCGGCAGGGCGGGACCGGGGTCCGGGAACGGCACCGGCACCGGCAGGGCGGGACCGGGGTCCGGGAACGGCACCGGCACCGGCAGGGCGGGACCGGGGTCCGGGAACGGCACCGGCACCGGCAGGGCGGGACCGGGGTCCGGGAACGGCACCGGCAGGGCGGGACCGGGGTCCGGGAACGGCACCGGCACCGGCAGGGCGGGACCGTCCGCCCGGGAAAGGGAACAGCACCGGCTCCCGGCCCCGCTGCCCCCGCCCCGGCGTTTCTCCGTTCCCTCCGCTCCCCCTGGACCTCCCCAGCCCCCGCTGACGACAAACAGCCCGTTAAGGTGGACAAATAATTTTTATTCGTGCATGCAAATACATGTCAATACTGCAAACTTCTTCCATCGAGTCTCTCAAACACCGAACCGGGATGCTCTATCCGTGCCCAGCCAAAGCTACAACCTCTGCACGTCAGTGCTACAGCGACACACGGGCCCCGCCGGGGCCCCCCTACTCTAACACGAAGGGAAACATTACCATTGGGAATCAAAACCGAAATAAACGGAATAGAATTTACTCCCCCATATATCCCCATTTCATTTTACAGATTTTTTTTTTCTTTAAATTATAGTTTTAAATAGAAGCTGAGAATGCGCCATAAAAATGAGCATTAAATCCATCGTAGCGATGGTGCCTGCTTTATACATGATGGGTGTACACCATCTTTTATTTCATTTACATTTCAATCGAACAATAGATTTGCAAAGAAAATGTCTAATACAGACGTAAAAATATTCACACTAGAGCTTCACAATCGGTTGTACAATTGACAAACAGGCCTCTTTTCCCAAACTTTCCAGCTAAGCAAATTTATAAAATGTAATCAATGCAACAAGAAAAAAAAATTTTCTTTAAAACTTCCAGGGAAAAGAATACGCAGTAAACAGTATCAATGCGACAGCAGATGCTGCAAGCTAACCACAATACTTCGGAGTGGCTGTACAGTGGGTATGTGCAGTACAAATCAAAGCCACGTGTGTTGTATCACAACTACTGTATAATGTACTTGTTTGCCCAGCTAAGAAAACGCATGCATTCCCATGCCTTGGGTAACGGAGATCTACTCTGGAGAAATCCATGGGCTATGTGCAAATGACCTTGGCTTTTGGCAGTAAGAAACGCAGCCAGGCTCTGCTTTATTTCAGCTTTTACAGCAAAATCTTGAGTGATTAAAAGCTTCCACAAGCATCCTTAAATAATGGGGTGTAGAATTATGTTTGGGCATTGGGCACTTTGATTATTCAGATTTGTTTTGTCTCATCAGTGACAGTTTTGGGGATTTTTTTACCCCCTTGTCCTGCTCCCTTGCCAGCAAAGAGATGCAGGGGGATGACTACTGCCAAAGTCAGCTGTTCGTTTATACTGGGAAATTGGGTCATTTAAAAAAGCACATTTATTGTGTTCTGCTTGCAGAAGAGGTCCCTCAGTGAGAGGGAATTTCCTAACAAAGGGATTAAACTACAACATAAAAATGGACTTTTACATCCTACAGATCATCTGATCATTTCTCATTTTGTTACACTCTCAAATTCAACACCTTCCTTTAATACCAGTCTAATAATTAATGAAAAGTCTGTTCACGAATATGATCAAGGAGCTGCTGGCATACAGTGTTTATGTACAGCAACAGGTACAACTTGACAACTTGTGCTTTAAAAAAGCAAACAAAACCAATGTTTGGAACTATTCTGAGTTTAGATTGAGTTATTTTAAGCGTTCTTTCCTCAGCTGTTTCTGACCACTGTGCATTATTTTGTACCTCATCCAGCCTAGTACACTATTATACAAGAACAGCATTCAGCTCTTGAGTACAGGAGAAATGAAAATTTCAATTGAGTTATCAAAGCACTAAAACCTTCCAAATTAAGACTTCTACAAATAGCTTAATTAAGAGCTTATTTAACATAATCAGCTGTGTACAGCTGTTTTCTTTTTCCTAAATCAAACGCCAAACTTCAGTGTCCCTGTACTAGACTACCAAGAACCAACGCCAGTTTGCTTTGCAAAGAGTCTAACCTTGCCTTTGAAGGGTCTAGTATACATTCTACAAAATGCAAAATCTGCATAAACACTAAGATTCATTTCTTGTCACCTGTTTACAGGAACAAAGTATCAGTAGCAGGGCGATCACTCTGCTCTAAGTATATGTTAAGAATGTACAGATAGTCACTTTCTCACACAAGCATTCTCCCAGCACAAGCATTAGTCTCTGTTAAGACCTATGTGGGAAATGAGGCAAACCAAGGAATGAATCCAGGTAGTGAGGCAACACAATTAACTTAGATACTAATAATTCCCGTCTCTCTTGCATGTGAAATCCCTGCTGTACCCCGAACGGGGAAAAAAAATAAACCAAAACAAAAAACCAAACCAAACTAACCCAAAATGCTTGTCCAAGCAAAGCAAAAGAGCCAATCTCTTTCCCCGATCTGCTCCGGGCCTTCTTTTCTGACAGCACAGTAAATTAGGCCAAAACCTAAATGGGCATCACTGCTATTGACACACAAAGTAAGTCACTCTCTCAGTGTCAGAAAATAAGCCCTTCCATAGCCCAAAGGCACCTGATTTACAACTAACAAATGAATACATACTTGTTTGTAAAGGGTCAAGGGCTGAAACTTCAACAAAGAAGGAAGCCAGAGCCAGGCGTTCCCACCTGCAGCTGCTTCTCCCTGTCAGGGCACTGGAGGGCATTAGTTTCATGGCAAAACCACACAGTCAGTGTTAAAACTGTAAGACAAAGCTGGCATGCTGTTAAACCCCCAAATGATTCTTTTGCCTGTCATTAATAGGTTAAAAATTCAACTAGAAAACCCTAGCCTCAGTTGAGAATCAACTTTCCATATCGAGTGTATGGTCATCCTAGAGAACTGCTCTATCACGGGACCTCCTGCTGCAGACAAGAGTCTAGAGATACATTTGTTCTTAAATATGCCAAGAGCTTGGCAGGAGTATGTCAGGCTTATGTCATTTCACTGGACAAACAGGCAAATGTGTGTAAGCAGCTTATCCCAACCCCCTCCAGCAGAGCACAACCAAGTTTTTAAAATTGCCATTTTAAAATTAAAAAGTTAAGGTAAATACACAATCAATTTATGTAGTATATATTCACCCTCAGATCATGCTGAAGATGTTCTGTGGAGTTCTGGTGCACAGAGGGCTCTTTCCCTGAGGGCAAATAAGGACTTCTCAAACCTTTATATTTTCTCTATTTTTGTAACAAAATAGCAATTTAAAATTTAAAAATCTTTTAAAAAAATTACATCACCTTCAACATGGAAGATCTCACTGTTTAAATATCCATGAAAGAGACATACTTGTTTGCATATCTGTTTTGGAATTACATTGTACAGCAAATAATAGTATCTCAGAAGCATTTCAAAAGTAATATAAATTCATATTTACAGAATGGTCTTGGTATAAAATATACAACAATCATATTTATGTCTAACATTCTAAGTTAAAGTTAACATCAATAGGAAATAAGTTAAGGTGACAAAGGTGGTCTGGTTCTTGTATCCATTCACTTCACGTAGCGAGTGAAAGAAGCGTCAGTCTAACCCTAGAGTGAGGTGGCACTGGCTGGAGAAGGTACAGCAACAGCCAAAGGAAACTAAGAAAAAACTACTTGACTGTTCTTCTACATACATTCCTTGACACTGGAGTATTAAATAGATGTGTAAGATCTTCCATACTGACACCAGAATATCAAAACTAACCCTTGGATTTGCAGGTATATTTACAACATAATTATTTCATGGACAGGTTCGTTAGGAGAGATATCAAACACCAATATTTACTTAGTCTAATCAGTAACCCTCAGGGAAATGCCAACCCCCACCCCCCAGAAGCGTGCACAAAACAGTTATCAAAATCTTACCCGACCACATAGCTGTGATTTTGTAAAATAACAACTCAGACGACCAGTAACATGATCCTCTTTAAGCATTTTGCTAGCAGGAAAAGCCCTTACATGCAGTACACCTGGTGAAAGATCAGCTTGGCTTAAAATATTCCAGTACAATTTTCAGAGTAAACAACTTCACAGAAGTTAATAAAAACATAAAAAAATGTAAAACTTGTCACAAAGAAAAGTAAGAGGACAAACAAGAAGATAGTAATCATCAGGAGGGAGAGTCCTGCTTTCTTAAAAGAAAAAAAAAAAGTGGATTTTTAAGCTTGTCAAAAAAATATGCCCAGGGCTCTAGTTCATGTGTATTTATGAAAACCAATTTTCAGTTGACATGTCTAACATGATTCTCAGTCACCTCTTAACAGGGCATAAATTCATACAGTTTTCAGCACTCTGAAGGTCAGATAATGCTATCTCATTGTATTTTCAAGGTCTTTGAATATAAGTTGCCACTGAATAAACAAAAATTAAACCTGAATACAAGATCATGATTAACAACATTTAACAAAGGTAATTACAACCACCTTAAATTCCCAATATTTAGTTTAAATTAAAACAAAACAGTACAAAAAACAGCAATACCATCTTGTTAGTCAGTGCAAACACTAGATACAGGGTTTTCAAAGGAAAGCCAAGAGCACCTGATACTTTTTGCCAAGTCATCTGGATCCTATAATCTCCAAGTTGAGAACTATTAATGAAAAAAAGAACAAGAAGAAAAAAAATCCTAAAACTGCTGTTACATTAGTGCATAACCTCTCAAGATCGTTGAAAATTGTTTCATGTATAGCTTGGGGAAATCAATACCTAGTACATTAGCTGGAGGACTTAGGCACTTGATTTACTTCTGATAACTTTACTTGGACAAGTAGCCTGTGTATGTGCATCTACAGCACTAAAGCATCAACGGGGGGAATGGAAACCAAAAGCTGCAGCAAAGCACTGCCCCACAGACCTGCAAATAACGCAGCAGTGCAAAGCTAACGGCGTGAGAACCCTGTAAAAGCCTCAAGTCCAAATCTCCACCTCTCAGTCTTCCAACAGGAAACAAGACTCCATGCAAAGTTCCACAACTAAAGAAAAAGCAGCTGCAACAAGACAAAAGTTCTTCTCTCGTGAAACAAAATAGAGACAAATAAGTTAGTCTTCCTTTCACTAGATGTATCATCGTAGGATCCTGCTAGTTTAAGTAACTGAGTTGTTAGTTTTCTACAGAAGCCATTTTCAACAAGAATGGCTCAGATACCGCACCGGATTGCTACAAACTCATAAAAAGCTGCTTTAAGCTTAAGTAAAACAATGTCCAAATTCCATTCATTTGTGGAAAGTGAACGCCTTACCCTACTAAAGTAAGTTTTTTTTTTCTTCAGAATGCTAATGCGAGAGGGGCTTGAAGTATCAAAGAGTCCACAGGAAATGCATGACCCCAATATTATTTTTTTAAAAAAAATATACATTATATAATATATATTATATATATAAAAAGCTAGTGTAAATGCTTCCATGGTGTGGTCACAAGCTGGAAAGATGAATGCCTTTCAGCTGTTAACCATCCTGCCATTTGCAACAGGCTTTAAAAAGTCATTTTTATCCTCAGACATAATGTGAGCAGTTTTCAAAATGAGGCTGCCAACACTGACTGATGTGCTGATGGGCAGGCAGCTTGCATTGCTAACAGATGTTGTGATCGGCTGACTGAAGCAAGAAGTTACGGGCAGGATTGTTTTCTGCTCCTCCCTGAGGAGAAAAATAAGTTACACAAATATTAAACAAGGACATGCACAAGTATCCGGAACTGAATTGTGTGCATTAAATAAATACTGACAAACTCATTTTTAGCAACAGGCTAAACATCTTCCTCTGGAATGGTACGCTCGAGGTGTTAAAGTAGTCTGCCTCATTTTCAAAGGCCGCTTTACTCATTAAAGACTACAGAACATATAAACCTAAATTAGTGTATTTCAAAATCTACCTCTCCACGGAGATTTGTGCAAACAGTCCGCCATTTAACCTTTTGAAGTTTCTCTTAATTTCTGTTAACTATAAAAATATTCTGCATTTTTTGCTTACTGACTGTGAAAGGTATTTTGAACAGCTGTGACACGTTTCAGTGTGTACGATTACAACGATGCATACGAACAATGGTACCAGCCTGGGACTTTCAGCTTTGTGGCCTAATTCTATTTCTCAACAGGTTCTTCTCACTCCACCATGTACAAACAATGCAGGTGTCTAATCCAAGTCTGAGCAGGTACGTAGTTCATCCTTACACAATCATGCTTCCACTATTCTGATGCTTCTGTTTGTCTAACTCTGGCAGACACTGCTGTTTTGTCTAACACTCACAGAATCACAAGGTCTTCACCTAAACTTTGTCTCTTCTGTTCCAGAGATTCTTTCTGGTGCTGCTTTAGCAGATGCCCATTCTCCACGGTTGTTCCATTGAGCAGCTGATCCTCTTGGGAGCTAATCCCTAGCTGTATGTCCAGAATCTCCTACAAGAGAAAAGGAGAAATGCCCATCAACTCTGTCCCTAGCAGCTTTACATTTTCCTATTAAGTTTCACTACATTATGCTAATGGAAATGGGAGTCTGGTCATAAAACTCCTTAATTTTATGCCATACTATTGGAATGCCTGCCACATTTCACTAAAGGAAAAGCCAATTATTCAAAGATAGCTGTGAATGACAAGAGCAGCATAAACTGTGAGCTGTTTTTAACTTCACTAGCATTACCTGCCAGGTATCTGAGTGAGAAGTACAAGACTCTAAGTGCTACATAAGGGAAATGCTGGATGCCATTATCAGGACTAAATCCAAAAGCTTTGCTAACAACATGCTAATCTACAAAGACTCATGGAAAGGCCCAGTGACCTCTTTAGACCCAGATTTTTGTACTCACTTCTATCTGTTCACCTTGCCCATCAGGTTCGTCTGTGTCGAGGGCTGACAGCTCCAGTTCAATGTCTCGGTCTGGCTTTGTGTCTGCACAGTCTTCTGGATAATCAGTCTAAAAAGAATTAATATGTTCTCTAAACATCAAGTTGGCTTTTCATTGGCTTTACACAACACTGGAGTATTAAAGTGAAAACAAGACGCATTTCTAGCACACAACATTTCTACAATACAAGAGAGCTAGTCAGACAAAAATGAACTTCAAGCACAGACAACATAGGATACAAAGCTAAATCGAATCACAGAGTACTGAAACAGAGAGATAAAATGAACACTAAAGAAATTTGAGTCCATTGACAAAATGTTTAGATTTATAACACATATAAATAGACAAAAACTAGTGATTGCATGAAAATGATTGTCACATTCTTCCCACTTTGTAAATGCATGTTTGGAGCAGCAGCATAGCAGGTGCATCTGCCTAATCTCAGGGAAATAACTGAATGCAACAATGGCAACTTAACTTGCACAGAATGTGCTATAAATATGAGAGTGTTAAAAATAAGTTTCAACTCTTAGTTAAAATTCATGCGCTTCTGTATATATATATATATATATAAACACTCTCCAAATTTGTTTCATCCCAATTACCCCTTTCTTTACCTCACCATTCCTCAAATCAATTTCCTTGCTTAAAAGGTTTAAGGTAAGACGACTGCCTTCATCTAGAGAATTCCACTTCTGCTGCATGGCAAGGGCGTTTGCCTCTCTCTGAAGGAGTAAGGAGTTGCTTTTGGCCTATGGAAAGAAACAGCTCAGTTACCAAACATTACACCTAAACCATGTGCACTCAGACAGCTACACTAAGAAAATTTATTTAAAAGCACTTTACTAAACAATTTCTTCTAAATTAAAAAACCTCACAGTATAATAACTGGTCTTACCTGCTGTAATTCAATACTCAGTAGATCTCCAGTGCTGGAATGCTTTCTGTGACCAGACAAATCTGTAACTATGAACCTGTCCCTTTAAAAGAAAGAAGGCAAAACCAGGAATCAAAAACAAGTTCTCTAAATCAAACATCCCATAACTTCATTAGTCTATCAACTAGATTTTTGGACAGAAACTGGATGTGATTTAGACAATGTGTTCTTCATCTTCACTGTGGTTTGCAATACTTCAAGGCACTGTATGAAGCAAACATCCTTATTTTACACATGAGTAATATGTGGCAAAAAACCCTGAAACCAGTCAAGATTTTGACATGACAGCTTGGCAGTACCTGACTCCAGTTCTTTGATAGGTCTCTCAAGGGATACACTGCCAGTAATTGTGCACTATTAACTGCATTAAGTATTAAAGACTACACAAGTTTTAACCTAGTTTTTTCCAAGGTTTTATGCTGGATAGGTAAAAAGTCTTTTACTTTAAAATTAAGAATGTCTATTAATAGACATCCCAGATTCCCCCCACACACACTGAGGACTTTGAAGAACTGCAAGCTACAGAAAAAGCTGTGAACAGAGCTGGGAAGGAGCCCGTACCGTTCTGCGTAACGTGCTGAGGAGGCAGAATCTGAGCCATAGGCACTCCATCTTGAGTCTACAGCATTGACATAAGGGACATAATCTGCAAAAGAATTAAGACAGCATTCACTATCTTCCCTGCTCCTCAGTGGGATATACACTCTTTATTTAGCTCTTTGCATTTCACAGCTGCAGTAAGCACAAAGGGCATGAAATGCTCGTGGTGTGTATAAAGCACTAATTCCTCTCACTGAACTTTTACCTGATACACTGATGGGTTTAGTAGCACTTCCTTGGGAAGCAGTGGCCTGGATTGGATCTGTTGTGTGGTAACCTGTGCGGGATGACCTGGAGATTGCACCCCACTTGGAGATGATGGGGCCATCGCTGAACGGGATTATCGGATCTTCCTCCTTTGCCCTTCTCTGCGTTTCAAACAAATGCACTCTCCTTTTAACATCCCCACTGTCCAAATCCTGCACATTCAGGAGACACGAGATACAGGGACTCATTTGAGGTTATGTACATTCTTCAGCTGACCAGTAACTTTCTCATTATTGTTGCCTATTTAGAAAAATGGGAAAGGATATTCCAAACAACTTCAAATGAGCAGAACTACTTTAAAATACTAATAATGGAGGCTATCACCCTTTTTTTTTAAAAAAAAAGGCTGGTTTAACCAAACAGAAGACACTTCAGCATGTAAGGATCATCACACTAATGAGAGAACATGCAGAAAACCCCTACCATTAACACGGCATTGGAATTGGCAATCACATCCTTGGGCTCTGAGTCGATAGCATTTATACAAGAGCCAATAGTGCCACAAGACCACGGCGAATAGTGAGAGAGATGGTCTTCCTCAAATTTAGTTCCACTCAAATCACTGACACTCTCTGAGAACTACAGAAAAGGGAATAAATAAGCAGTGAGTAAAGAGACAGGGAATTCAGTTTTAAAATGAGAAGATAATTTAATTAAATAGCAGTGAATGTATCTCAGAAGTCAATCAAGGAGTTCCAGCCATATTCAAGACCTGACTTGGGGAAAGCATAAGCTGTTTTGTCAAATTTTAAACCAGTGCCCCGGCACTGTCAGAGGGCAAACTCTGCCATACAAATGACTGCCTGGCCTGCCAAGATGAGGGACTGGAATTTGTGTTAGTGTCAGGTTTCTTCAAGCAAATATCTACAGTAACTTAACTGAGAGGAAGCTGCGCATTTTCCTTTCATGTATTAGCCAGTGGTAAATAGAAGTACAACTGAATTGCAACATTATTAGATATTGCTTTCCTTTTTCTAGACGATTAAATTAATTTTATGGACAATAAATGGTAGGTAGAAAAACTTTACTAGAAATATTAAATGGTATCTTACAGAAACAGGAAGGGAAAACAAAGAGGTTCTTTGGCTTCCCACCTCTGTGCTGAAATCTACACTGAAGAGAGGAGAAGGTGGTGTTGGAGATGGTGTTGCCATAGGAAGGGTTGATGATACAAGAGGAGTTTTCTGTGTGTGGTACTGTGCCCACTGCTCCGGCTTCCGTCTCAGCTGCTCATCATAACCAGTCTTCAAATGACCACAAGGCTCCTAGAAAGAATAAATACAGACTGGATATCCCATCACACTCTAATCAGAAGGCAAAGACTTGCATGGGACACACTTGGATCCCCAAATTTCCTTTGGTCTGTAACCCTCCACTGACATCACTTGAAGGATCTCACAAGAATTTGTAGGCCCATGTATAACAACTCAAATCTTAGATATGCAATTAATTCAAGCAACATAAATGGGCATTAAAGAAGCAAAGGCCATCTGGTCCTGATGCAGATTACAGTGGTCAGTTTTGTAAGCCCATTTTAAGGTTAAAAACAAAACAAGAACTTTGTCCAAGTCACATGTCCCGATCACTGTAATAAACAGGTCTATGCTAATTATTTACCAACTTTCCAGTAATGACCTTCAGAACCAACTCTGCACAGAGCCTTCCCTCCCTGGCTCTCACTTACCCTTGGTAAAGGCACAGTCCTCTGCTCGTTTGGAGGTTGACAAGCCACAGAGTAATACCCATCCAGAGAGTTGTACCTCTCCCGCAACGATGTCTGATAGACAGATGAGTGCATCACATCCATGGGAGGTAAAGAATTGCTCCTGATAATATCCTCTCGTGGGTACATCTGCGGGCGCCAGATGCGCCTGCTGTCGTAGACTGGGGCGTACATTCCAGAGGGGACAGGAGGGACCGGCCCGTAGGGCTGAGGAGGAGGAGGCTGGTAGGGAGAGTTCAGGCGGTCCCGAGGGGGAAATGTGCTGTAATGGTCGGCATATGGCACGGAGGCAGGCGGGAGGGAGGACTCTGGAACGTTATTGGACCTCACAAAGCGAGGAACACACGGAGCCACGCCAGCTGGGACTGTTGGAGGTGCTGGATAATACCCTTAAAAATCAAAAAAAGGCACATTTAATGCAACCACAAATGACCCAGAACTTCACACCTTCTTCAACTGTAAACAGCATTGATAAGTACCTTTAGAGAATGAGGAGTCACACTTTACAAACCTCTTACTGACCCTACCGTGTTTCTTAAGTACCATTGCATGTAAAACAACCACATTTGCAGATGCAGTGCTGGCCCGTCACCAGCTGGACCCAGTTTGGAAAATATTGCTCCTATGTGCTGTGGTGTAACTACGTAACTGAAAACACAGGTTCTTCAGCAATTCTTTATATAGGAAGTTAAACTTGTTCTCTCTAAAATAACAATCTATACTGCTAAAAAATAAAAAAATATATGAATAACCATTTCACAATTGACTTCATGTTCTTTGAGAGGGTTGCCTGAACATCTTTACCTTTTGAGACTTGTGAATGACTCAGTGCTGTAAACCACAATTATTTGCCTGAATATAAACATGCAGAGTGGAACCTAAAAAGATAACTGGAACCTTTTGAAAACATTTGAGTGAGCACAAAGACGTGTAAGCCTCCCAGCAGAAGCAGGCTGTGCCTCTGAATCCTGCCCATGGATACGCTCACGGAGAGGCCATGGCAAGAGCAAGCCTAAATCAAAACAATTAAATGCTAACAAAGGAAAAAGTAGATGAAAGACCTTGAGGTTCAAGTTTTTCTGGAGGCTGAAGCTGCGTAACATACAGCACACAAAGGCAAGAACCACCAACAATGGGAGCAAACTGCAAGTCCCTCACATACACAGCAATTAACAAGATTAGTATTCCATTAAGTGAAGATTCAGCAGATACTTAATAAAATAGACATCAGCAAAACAGACATAAAAGTTATTTCTCATAAAAGTTATTTTTTCAGAGAGAAGTTCAGAGCTATTTTTTTTCAGTGTTTGTCTTACCTGTCTGTGGGTACTGTGGAACTTCATACGACAGCTGAGTCCTGGGATCTTGGAAATATTGAACATTATCAGAATGTGGAGGGTAGACGGGTACTCTGGGAACAAACGGGCTGGATTTTGGAGGCACAGAATTAACTTCTGTTCCAATGTTAGGAGGACCAGCTGAGGTAGCTGCTGCCTGGCTTACGGGAGTCTTGGGTGGAGAACCAATTTTACTGAAAAGGATTACCAAGAAATCATTAAGCAGATCTTCACTTATTTCACTCAGTCACCTCTTCATGCACATTCTCACGTAACATAGAAATTTGGGCCTTGTTATTTCCTTTGGAATTTTGTTTTTTATACCCCAAACTGATGCTACATTTTTGACTTTCTCCTAGGAGAACTCAAAAGTGGACATAAAGATTTTGATACCCTTTTGAGTGTATGCTGGTAAAGACAAAGACTTTGAAAAGCTGTTTAGAGACTCAGTGCTTCCTGCAAAATTATCTAAGAAGTTCCAAGTAAAAACCCCAAAACTAGAAGGTTTTGAGGAAGTGCATGCTCTGTCCATCCTTCCTGGTTTTAGGAAAAGTCAAATTTTGAGTACAATATATTGCATGTAATAACCCAATAGTATGCAATATGTATATAAATTATTTGTATGCCCTAATTTTTTATTTTTATGTAATAACCCAACAATAACTAAGATACCAGGCTGAGAACAACTGAGTCAGAGCTAAAGGGAGAGATTTACCATTTTGTCTACATTGCACATGAAACAGCTGAAACAACAGGTGCTGGCTGTGACACCCTGAACCCACAGGCTCTGTGTGACTGTACCTGCACTGCAGTGCAGGACCTCACACAGCTCTGCAGCCACTGAGCACCACCAATTACTGCAAGCCAGAACCACCTGCTGGCCACCCACAAACTCCATTTATTATTTCAGATAATCCAAAAGCAGAATATTCTGGTTAATTGTTGTGATGTAAAACAGTCCCCCACCTTTCAGGAAGTGATTCTGTGGGGGAGCCAGAGGCGTTCTGGCCGTTGGCGCCAGCCTTGCCTCCCTTCTTGGTGTTGTCCAGCGCTCTCAGGGAGGTGTCTGTGCAGCGGGGGATCAGCTGGGGAACCCCAGGCTCTAGGCTGGCTATTCCATTGGTGCTTGGCACCATCTTGCCCGTTGCCTCAGGGCTGCCTATGACAGAGATGACGTTCCCTGCCGTGGTTGAGACGGTGCTGTTCACGCCCACTTTGTTCAGAAGGGGGAAGGTCCTCACTGTCGCGCTGATTTTTTTGTTCCTTAAGCGATATCTACAAACACACCAAAGACAGGGTGGTATAAAAAGTGCTTATTGTGAAGTTTAATGGATTTGCAAAACTAGCAAAAAGAAGGGATTGAGAGGAATATGACACCAAAAAATTACAGACTTATTTTCAATGATTGGAACCCAAAATCATCTCTCCTCTTGTAAGACTCATTCTGCAGTTTTTTTGAAAATGCATTTGAGTGAAAACAGCTTCAAGAAGGCAGAGCTGCATTCTGTTCAGTAATTCAGTTCACTCCTTAATCAATTAATATGTAATTAGCATTCTCTGTTGTATGTAATGCAACCAGTCTTTGAAAGACACTGAGCTTAGACTCAGTTGCAGGAAATTTGACCTCATATGGGGTAAAATAAAAAAATAAAACTGGAATTAGTCTGCAGACATTGCTTTGCTGTATCTTTCGTTTCGTATAAAGAACTATCATGTCAAGAGTCACAAAACCCTCCAAATGAATGAATGGATGGAAGCGAAAGTTTTCAAAAGTCTCTGTAGATTACTTGGATTTAAATTAAAAGGAGAAAAAAAGAGGAAAAAAGTCTGCCACACTCACTTTTCAAGCTCTTCCTGAGAATGAGCAAATGTACAGTTTGTTCCTCTTGGACACCCCCCTTGCTGTCGAAGGTCTCGGCACATACTTGTTTTGTATTTGCTATTTGGTTGTGGCTTAAAAAAGAAAAACAAAAAAACCCAAGACATTCCTCTCACCATCTATGAGACATTCACATAAAAGTAGGCTTAAAATACAGAAAATACATCCATGGTATGTTTTTGCATTCTTAATCAGAAAAACAAGGACACTCCTTGTTAAGGGGCTAAGTTGTCCTTGTATGGATTTCACTATGGCCAGCTCTGCTGCATTCCATATTCACAAATGTCAGGTTCTTAAACTCTGAATGCAGTAAATAACAGTATCATCAATTATCCCACAGGAAAGGCCATAAATATTTCAAACCAACTGTAATTTTTCACAATTGCATCTCCCAGTAAATGCACATTAAGACATAACGCAATGATAAAAGTCTGGTTACCTGTGGAGTTTCATGGCCTTTTCTACTGTAATTCTGAATGAAATCCACCAGCCCATGGACCACAGTCTTTACAGCAACCATTGCATTTTCCAGCTGCTCCCATGTCGGAGATGCTGCATCTAAAATGATGAAAAGCAGGGTTGTCACTGTCTCAGTAATTCCAGTATCATAAATAAGAGGCATGTCTTCTATTACTTTACAACACCAAGTACTAGGACAAATCTCGGAGAGCCCTGAAGAAGAGTTAACTATGTTAATTAATGGGAATTTCAAAACCAGGAATGGAGGTTATCATCTCAATAATTTCTTTTGCTAGATATGAGGAACACCAAGGAAAGTTTAAGAAGCTTGATTTGCATACCTGGATTTGGATCTATGTTTGCCAGCAGCTCTAAATGAGGCCTCAGCCTGTTTAAGTTTGCAGGATCCCCCGTGCGCTGCAAGACAATTGTCAATTCTTGTACACTCTTAGCAAAAGACTCTGGGGATTGAAGCTGAAAATAAAGGGAACATTAGTGTGCTGCATCTTACAACTGTCAATTACTAATCTTAAAATGATATTCATGACATTGATTCCTAAATGCAATATATAGTGTCTTCAGATGGCATATAGAGAGGATCAGTGGAGAGAAATTTGATTTCTCAACTCAGAATCTGCCCTATGAAGCTTCATCATAAGACACCAAGAATTTAATTAAAGTACTTCATATGATGAATATGCTACATCAGGGAAAAAATTCAATCTAGTTTTAATTAATATTTGATGGGACTACGAACAAAAAGTTAATTCATGGAGTTCCTTGATTTTTATTGTAACATTTAATAGTCAAAACGAATCCTACAAAGATACTAAAATCATCCCTTTGACAAACCTTGTCAATAATGGATTGCATGTGTGATTTATGTGCCAGGTCTCCATAAAGAAGGGAAGACCACTGTTCTGGTGATATCCTAAGTCCTGCTTCCATGGCAATGTGAACAATTTGGGCATCGTGCTCTCTCCGCAAGGCCTCGTAACTCCGGAACTCTTCTTTAAGTTGCATCAGAGAAGAATCTTCATCCCTTTTAGTGACCTAATAAATAAATAGTAGTTTATAATAGACCTAATAGCGATGGATAAACATTCCTTCTTTAACCAAAAATGTCCATGTCCATCACAAAAACCAGTTGCACAGCACAAACCACAATAGTGGTGTTTTACCTTAAAGCATGATGCTCTATACAGTAGCTGCACAACGTGACCAATGCTTGTTTTAGAGGCCTGAGGAAATCTTGGTTCCAGCCTTTGCACAACAAAAAGTACCAGAACTTTTCTTGAGAGTGCAGAGCCATCTTCCAGTGCCAGTAATACGAGTTTCAGTGCCTCCTCTTGCATAGCTTTAACACACAAAAATGAAAGTTAAATAGATTCCAGAAAACCGCAAGGCTACTGTATTTGAACAGATAAGCAGGAGCATCTAAATCATCTTGAATTCCTTACTGCTTTTTACTTTACTAAAAAAAGCTTCTAAACTAGCAACATTTTTTAAAAGAAATATTTAGAACTACTCTAAGCACAGCAAACTTAGAATGGTACTGAAATGCTGTCAACAGTTACTGGAATCAGGAGAGGACAACTTCTGTTCTAAAGAGAAGTTCCTTGTTTCTGTGCTTGCTTTAGCTGCACTCTTAAATATGGATTTGTTTTCTATCAGAGATATAAATCATTATAAATTTCAAAAGTATGCTGGGGTTAGGCTGATTGTATTGACAGCTATTCAATTCCAATCACAGGCAGCAGAACAGCCAGCCTGCCACACTCCACTACAAACTGTGCACAGCGTGTGCTTATTGACTCCCCTTTGCCAGGATCTTTGAAATACTTCCTCCCAATTTCAAAGAACATTTAATGGAGCAGCAGGGGAAACAACCAAATACTTTAAGCCAGAAGATTTTACTACTATTTGGGGTTTTTTTCCCCCCCACTTCTCCTCTCTTCCTGGCAGACCATCCCCAACTGGACAGAAGAAATTTCAAACCATTTTTGTAAAGAAAAGGTAAAGCTAAATACATTCTGTTGCAGGTGTCCAGGTCCCTTACCTGGTCCTAGAAACTGGCACCCTCGTGCCCTGACAGCAGCCCAAAGATTGGCAGAAAGCTGCTGAGGATTCTGGTGCTGCAGGATGAGTTCTGTGACAGTTCTCTCTCCCAGTGACCGAGCTGCCCTCATGGCTCGGACGCGGCCCTCCTCCTCCACCAGCTGACAGTTCACCAGGGTCACAAGCTTCCTCTGCATGGGACGGCTCAGGGCACTCTGATTCAAGCTTGCAACACCTGCAGAGAAAGGGAGAAAAGGCAAAGCAGTGCTTCTTACCAAATTCATCCAAGTGAGGTAAAAAAAATGCCTAACAGTGTATGCCTTTCTCTAAGACTTGGATATCAGTCACAGGTACCTTCCCTTCTCTTAGGCAACTCTGGGTAATTCTTTATCAAAAAGAACTTTAATTAAAATCTTAAACTGACATCAAAGCCATCCTTTGGGGAAAGGTCAGCTTTAGTACAAAGTTAGCCCCAAGGCAGTATTATTAAATAGAGTATTTTGTAAACGCAAAATAAAAAACCACAAACAAGTGTCACAAGCGTGAATAAGCTTGTAAAGACACAAGGCAATTTTATTAGAAAAATGAGAGTATTATCTCCCTGACATTTACAATCAGTACTGAAAACCCAATGCTGTTAAAAGCAAGCTACATCAAAATCCCACTGTTCAGCACTCACCTTTTCCTCCACTTAATGGCTTTAAGTAGAGTGCCAAATCCTCAACGCATTTCTTTGCTACTTCATAATGTTTGTTCTCTCCTACATTACTCAACTTTACTGTCTGATGATCAGGTACCTAAAAAAATGCAAGGGGGAGGGAGGGGGAGAAGAATTACATCCACCTGGCTGACCTCTCTGGTGGTACCCACATCACCATTAATTACATAACACTGCAGATGTGCCCTGCTCTGAGAGCAGGGAAACACGGGACTGACACAGGGCATGTGCGTGGAATAAGGAACAACAAAAAGGGCCCAAGATGAGTATTAGGGTGATCAAAGATGGTTTTTGTTATTACTCAACACTTTAAAAACAAAAGTAGGGTAGAAAACAATAACCAAGGTCTAAAAGATGAAGAACACAAGATGTGAGAAGGTGATCAGTGTACCAGATCAGCATGATTTACTACAGACACACAAAAGAAGCTATAGGATAAAATGAACTAGCAAGAATGTAATAAAGCAAAGTTAAAAAATTATTTAAGTGTCATTTGGGCATGCTGAAATCTTCCAAGAGAAGAAGCAGGAAACTTAACTTGGTGGAAAAAACCCAAAGTAGAGTAACAAGGTCAGATAAGGAAAACAGGGGGAGTGTTAGTCATAATAAATTAATTGTTTGAAATACATTGCAAGAAGTTAGGAGAGCATGAAAATAATGGTTGTAAGATCAAGACAGTGATCTGACACATAAAAAAATGAAAGAAACACGTGAACTTGATAAACAAAACCACTCAGTGTCATTGCCAATAGCTGTGTCAAGGCATGGGATGGGACACTAAAAAGTGAAGTAACGTCCTTTTACTGCCTCACCAAGGTGTTAGAGAGAGAGTAAGATGAAAAAGCACATGAATCAGCACAAGGGGAACAGACTTATTCAATCCCCATAAAGTGCAGTACTGATTATATAATCACTGTTTTGCCACTGCTACGAGACAGCACAGGGAACATTCCTGGCCTGATCAGCCAACGTCTGCAAACCCAGCTGAAAAGCCATCATCAGGCATAAAAAACATTATACACACACACTTCTGGAACTTGGTTAAAAAGCCACTTCTAAACATACAGCATTTAGGAAGGAGATGTCTCCCAAGGTAAGATGAACGAGTGCAGTCTGCAGGTTCACTCATTCTACTGACAATTGGGACAGACTATTGGCTGTTTCCCAGTGGGGATTTTTCTCCAGTCACAGTTCAAGAGCCTTTTTAAATCAGAATTCAGGTTACAACTAGAACACATTTATTTTCACTGCCCTGATGAAGATAAAGACAGCCCTGAAATGGTGCAGTTGCTGTTAGAGTACGTATGGATTCCTAGAGAGTCCAAAGTTAAGCTATACTATTTATCTGGGCTAAAATGAGGAAGAAAGAGCAGCACACACACACTGCAACTGCTAACAACACAAAGTGGCAAAACAAAGAGCTGCTTCAGCCCTACCTGGGCTCCAACCAGCTGGAGGAGTGCAAAGTTTACAGGAAGCACGTCGATGTCTGTGTTGATGGCAGTCTGGTCAAAAGGACACGCCTTGCGATGGAGCTTGTTCAGGCAGGTCTTGCACACGGTGTGGGAGCAACCTAAGCTGATGGGTTTGTGCACATTCTCATCAAACTCATTGTAGCAGATTGGGCAGGACAGAAATTCTGTCCACTGAGCTGCCTGCACAGGCATTGTGGAAGCTGGACACTTGTTTAGCAGGCTAGCAGACCATTATTTCACTGTACTATGTTTTGGCAGCTGTAAGTGAATAACAGAGTATTTAAAACATGCTTTCCGGCAATTTACAATAATTTTTAATTAAAAAAACAGACCACATTTTCAATATTACAAAGAACAAAAACAAATGCTTATGCTGAAGTACTCAAAAACCCCAACTCTGTGTTAGTTTAACAACTGTACCAAAAAAGGCTTATGAACTAAATTAATGCAGACTACCATAAGTTTAACTTATTCCCAATAAATGGCTTTTGTTTTTTGAGGAGGGTGGTTTGAAATGTTTTTTTTATTTGAAATGACATAAAACAACACCTTCCTTCTGCAGATCTTACTCAGACTTAATCAGACACCAAACTAAACTGCGCTTTGCTTTTTTAAAAAACACATTTTCTCTTTCTGTAAAATACAAATCAACTAACAAACATCAAGAGCTATAAGAAAACACTAAAAGAAGGAGAGACTAGGTTTTAGTTTTATGATTCTCGTGTTACTTCCACCTTTTCTTGCAAGAACTGGAGCACTCAAGGGCAGTGATTGATGTGTGCAATTTTGCTTTTCATGTCTCTGCCTTATATATAACTATGTCCATGAACACACAGCAAGAAAATCTTTGATGTATGTAAAACCCAGGTATTTAGGACAAAACCTATGACAAAGGAAGCAATAACTTCAGATGGCTTCCTTATCTCTTGAAATGTCTCACTCTGTGCAGTAGTACCAAACCAATTGTTTATGTAAGTATATTTCAAAGAAAATATGGCTTTATGGAGATTGTTGCTGTATCTTATGTAAGTCACATTCCTGGAAAAGGCACCGGGCCTAGGAAGTTCATCGAAATCGCTCATCCAAGCTTTGTCATCACGATTTACATTCGGAGCTCCACCCCGAGGGAACGGCCCCACCCTGGGCTGTGATGTGCCAGTGTTGGCTCCCTAGGCAACCCACAGACCAGTTGGGTCACTTCAAGGCTATGAGCAGCTTGTTACAAATGCAAATACAAAAATGTTTTAATTACATGTTCGGCATTCTATTTTTTTACTCTGATGACAGAAAAAAGGTAATTGTTCTGAGGAAGCTGAGATCTCCCCTCTGTGCTCAAATGCAGACACCCCTTACTGTGGTTCCACTGTTGGCTGTGCTATGGTTTAATTAATGCTGAAGTACCAGACCATTGAAAGAATTACTACAAGACTAAATAGACTCCTATCTGTGGATGTATTTTATGTTAATTATGACCATCTGTTTAGAAACCCTATTTAGTACTATGAACATTCAGTGCCCTTTAAGTAACAGGATACTTGTACAAGATGTCCTTATCTCAGTGAGCTTTTCAATATTATGCAGCAATTTTTGCCTCAAACGAATTCCCATAGTAAACCACACCAAACTGGAAGCTGAAACTCTCAAAACCAGACTGCTGAGGTTACACTTCCAACATAAGCCAGAAAATTCCCATGTATTGGACAAATCAGATTTTCCTCTGGCTTCTACGAAAGCACAGTCCAAGCTCTAGCAGGGATGAACAAACCCAGTCATCTTTAACATGCTATTACTACACATGGCTTTTAACCAAGCAAATTTAAAAGCAACGCAAATAAGAATAAAGCCAAACACTGAGCCAGCGGGCCCCAAAAGATTTTTGATTCCTCTGTTAAGAATCCCACAATTTCCTTTAGCACATCTGCTTCCCCTCCAAAAGAGCTGGACAAGAGATGCACAGAACTGCAAAGCCTGTCCGTAAACACTTTCCTTAAAGCTTTTTGCAGCTACTAGAAACATTAAAATACCAACACCAACATTACTGCTGACCTAGGGCTGACAGTGGTGCCTCTTCACCTGACTGCACGACACAGGTAACAGCACAAACCAGACCACGCTGGGAGGTGTGACTGTCATGACTCACCCGGGGAAAAGTTTAAGCAGAGCTGGTGCACAGAGAACTCAACTGCTGGTCACTAACGAGCTCCTAACAAACAGTCCCTATGTCCACACTGCTCATTAATTATCTCTGGGATCTCTTGTGAGACAATACCCACGTTCGGTTTCCACAGGTGCTTCAGAGACTTGCAAGAAACCACCTCTGTGTTTACGAGCTTTTAAAATACAGTTGTTTCCCTGACCAGCATAGAAATGAACACAACAGATTCTTCAAGTGTACACCACTGGTTTTTAAAGATCTGTCTCTGGGTGTTTAATCATCCCAAATGACAGATTCTACTAAGCATGTGTTGACCTTCAGATTTCTTGACAGGAAAAAAAATCTAATTAAGCCAGCAAACAGCTGGGAAAAGCTCTCGACTCCCAAAACTTCAAGCAGCCATACAGGGAGGAATCTCCATACTTTATTGAGCCTGCCAGTTCTCCTGCCACTCTTGCACCCCAGTGTGTAGGAAAACAATCTCACATCTCCTAATTACCATGTCAACTCCTACAAAAACATAAGACAAATGTTTAATAGATTCTTGCTCCTTGTCAGAAACAATGTACTTCAGGGATGTCCTCTTGAACAACAAATTGCTCCAGCACTCTAAACTGAGCAAACAAAGGAGAAGGTAAACCAGAAATCCTTTGGATTGTTTTCAACAGGCAGTACACTCCATTAGAACAACTACCCTTGTTGTGTCTGCTCATTCTGGCAGATGTGCTAGCTCTCTCTGCATTACACAGGGTTCCTCTTCCCTGGAAAAGAAGAAACACCCTGAAAAAATCCCAAAGAAATGGCTGATACAGAAACTGGCCAAACATACGAGTTAGCAGTCTGAAAAGTCGTGCCAGTTGCTACTTAAAAGATCATTACATAGTGAAGTTACAATCAGTGTTGTAGCATTACTACCAGGAGCAATACTTCAGATGACAAACTGAAAAACGTACAGGAGGACTAAGTTCAGAAATCATGTAATAACAAAAACCAGTACAGCTGAGTAATTTTGTGTTTTTAAAATGGAAGTATTTTCCTATTGCAGTAATGGCTGCAATGGATCAGAGTAACAATGATAACTGACTGATTTTCTCATTTTAGACCAGAATGTCTGATGAAATTGGAAGGTGGGGTGGAAGGCAAGTTTCACCCCTTATTCAAATAAAGGTTGAAGGCTTAATTCAGTTCCCCCACAGCATCAGCTCTGCTCAGGCTGACTCCATCAGGTCCCTTGTGGGCCGTAGGCAAAGACAAATAAGCAGAGCTTGGGTGAGAATGAGACATGGAATAATTCTGTCAGTGCTGAACAAAGGGAAGGCTTCTTACAGATGAAGGAAACACTTGGAAAACTTGTGAAATTATACGGCATTTTCACAACTGAGGTTCAATTACAATCCTACTGTGGATTTAAGCCTAAATCCTAGAATTCAACTGATTTTTAATCACTAAATTAAGGAGTTCTTGATATTGAACTGCTCTTAATGCTTACTGCAGAGATCACGGTATTTCCTTTCCTTTTTAAAAGTGACCTCCATTAAAATTTTTCATTTATGCAGATTAGTGGTTGGTTTGCACTACAAGGAGGCAGCTTTTTCAAGCTTTCCTTCCTAAGTTATGTAGCTCCTGAAAGCATCCTGACTGGGTCAAAAACTTACATATCACATAATATAATTATCAGTATTAACGTATTCTTTGGAAGGGCTACAATCTTTTATTTAATTGCTCTTTAACAGCCATCATCCAGAGATCTAAAAAACTGGCTTCATTAAAGGCTTAGGGAAGAGCCATCCCCGTAACAGCTTTGCATCATTCAGCTATGATGGCTTGAAATTAAAGTAAATCCTCTTCACTGAGCACACTTGCTTATTTCTACACTTCAGAATATCTGTCACACGCAAATCTCTTTACATCATGTGACAATTCTATATGTAAAGTCTTTAATGACCATTAAATACAGTATTTCAACACAATTCTTTCACTGAACATTAATGCTCTTGTAAGTCTCTGCAGCCCAATTCAGGTTCCAGGAAAGTCACCACGATAAATCCTAGGGACGTTGAGAACCAGAGAGAATCTCAGGTAGGAAGGGACACATTGTGTCCAGCTCTGCTCCTCGCAGGAGTCCAGGAGCACTGTGCACACACTCCCGGAGCTCTGGCACACTTGGTGCCACTACCACTTCCCTGGGGAGCCTGTTCCACGCCTGGCTGCCCTCTGGGGGAAGAGCCTTGTACCAATGTCCAACCTGAACTTCCCGATAGCTTCACTCCATTTCCTGTGTCCTAAATACAGATCTGAACATTTACATTTACGTTTTGCTGAAGCACCTATGAGATTCTCTTGTTAACTGGTTAAAAAAATCAAAGCTTGAATCCCCTCTGCCTCCTTAAAACGTGGCTGAAGAGTAACTCCTGTCAACAGGGGTATAATATAAATTTATGCTCGTGGTTGCTCAGTGCCTGCCAAAGTTCACTCAGTTCAGGGTTAACCCTCCCCAAAGCAACACCAGAGTCAGGGCATCCTCAGCACTTCACACCTGCTCCTCCCTGCTCAACCCTTGCCGCCACAAATCACGTTAGCAGATTTTCAGAGTTTCCTAAGTCCTTATGTAATGCCACTGTGGGTTTTTCCTTGTGTTTCATAGGTGTCCCTGAAAGGAGAGCCTGTCCTTGCCACCAGCCCGATACCAACTCAGCTGCTGTGACAGTATTGACTTTTCAGGACTAACTGAAGGGCAAATAAATGCATTTTTTTTGCCACCCAAATCAGTTGAACTCTCTCTGAAGGCAGAGAAAGGAAATCCATGTCTAAGCAGATCTACTTTGACACAGTTACTCCAAGAAGAGATACAGTGTAGAACTCCTAACTTTTTGGTAATGTTTTCAGTGAATAAGGACTCCCATGTATGGTTTAGCTCTCCAAGCTTTTTTCTTTTTTTTTTTTTACATGACCTCCACGTTTAAACTGCATTTTTTTAGATGAGAAATTCTGTATTTTAATATTTTTAAACAATTTTAATGAATACCAATTCTATTCTGAGATGTAGACAAGAAAACATAGGACTCCATAGGAGCTGGAAAGCCTTTTTAAAGGTTGTACAGAATGACTTAAGATGCTCCCAGACAATTTTTTCCTTTCCTTAGGGTTGTCCAGTCAGCAAGGGGAGACCCTGTACATTCATCTCATTAGGGTATATAAAATATCACCAAACTAAATGTAACATACTCCTAACAAATGCAATCAGCTATTACCATCTGGATATTGTAAATATTTTATCTATTTTAAAGCAAAAAGCCTTAAATAAACGAGATCAACACTCAAGCCCAGAAGTTCACTTTGAGATACCTAAAGCACTGACACCAACGTTTGTTAGAATTTCGTATTTTTGAGGGAAATGGCCACAACCTCAAAACAAGACAGAAATACAAGTTAATAAAACCAGCTTTTCTTGGGGAAGGCTTTGCTTACAATGCATGAACAAGAAAAAAATTATTAAAAAGGCCCGAAGGTCTTGGGAAAGTGATTCAGTACAAAAACGAGGACTTCAGTGTTTCATGGAATAATACTTATACCAGCAACAGAAGTTTCAATTTCTAGTATTTCCACAGATGTTTAAGACAGACCAAAGGTCAAATAATAATATTTTAATTCAGAAGGATACAGCTGTACTGTTGCTTCTCATTTAAGATTAGATTTTTTTTCTGCCACAATTGCAAATTTATACCCTTGTAATCCACAGGTCTGTCTTTAATTTTAGTTTCATTAAGATATACCTATAATGGCCGTGAGAGAACAACCACAAGAGAAGCTACAGAACTACAATTAAACCCAAACAAAATTCTAAGTTTGCATGGAAATGAAACAGGTCTAGATCAGAAATTCTCCTGATTGCCTGATTAAACTTTGCCATTATTTTCTCTCGTTACAGATCCATGCCATTCCGCTCTGAACCCTAGATGAACTGAGCACTCATCACTCTCCCACCACTCCGCTGCCCTTCCTGTGCTTTGTGCTGACTCCTACACTTATCTGGAAACCCTCCGTGCACCTCGAGCATCAGCAGAACCGGGACACGCTTTTCCTGCTCAGTTGCTCTGTGTTTTTTTGTTTAAGACACTTAAAACACGACACGGTGGGTGCAGTCCTAGGGCCTGTCTCCCACCACGACTCTCCTCCACCATGACCCGAACGCACAGCTCCATGAGTATTCCACACGGAGAACATCCACGGCTCCGGTGCGACTCTCCCGGGGCCGGGGGCAGCTCAGCGCGGACCGCTCGGTGCTGCGGCTCCCCGAGGGGCTGCCGCGGAGGGGACCGGGAGCTCCTGCCCCGTTCCCCCGGTGCCGGGAACGCCGGGCGGCCCCGCCAGTGCCCCGCGGCTTCGCCCCGTCCGCAGGCCGCTGTCAGCCGCACCCGAGCCCGGCCCCGCGCCCGCACCAGGCCCGGCCGCCGCTCCAAGGCCCGGGCCCGACTCTCGTTCCTGGGCCCGGCTCCCGCACCCGGGCCGGCTCCAGCTCCCGGGCCCGGGCCCGGGCCTGGCTTCCCGCTCCCGCTGCCCGGCCCTGCTCCCGCCGTCATTTCGGAGCCGCCACCAAATGGCTGCCCGGCTCCCCGGGCCGGCCCCGCGGCCTGGCGGGGCCCGCCGGGCGCCGACACCCCTGCGGTCCCCGAGGGGCCGCAAGGGACGGGCTCAGCCCGACACCGCTCCCGCCCGGCTCCCGCAGCGCCGGGAGGCAGAGGAAGGACCGGGGTGGGGGATGTGGGGGGGGGCGGGCGGGGCCCCGGCGGGTCAGCGCGTCCCCCGCGGCGGCCGCCCCCGCCCAGCGCAGCCCGGCCCGACCCGAGCGGTGCGGTCCGGTCCGGTCCGTACCTGCTGGGCGGGGGCGGCGGCCGGAGCGCGGTCGGGCGGTGCCGGCCTCACGCGCCATGGGGCGGGCGCGCGGCCCGGCGGAGGCAGCGGCGGGAGCCCCGGCGGCGCCGCCTCATCGCGCTGACAGCGGCACCGCCGCCACGCCCCGCCACGCCGCTCTCGCGAGACCCGCGCGCCGCCCGCCCACGTGACCGCGCGGAGGGCGGGCGGGCGGGAGGGAGTTACCATAGAGACGGCGGTGCGGGCCGCACGGGCCTCGCCGCCAGGGGGAAGCGGGGATCATAGAGACGGCGTGACAGAGCGGCCGCCAGCGCCACCAGCGCCCCCTTGTGGCGCGCCTCGGCCAGAGCCGCCTCAGCGATTCCTCGGTGCGCAGCATTCGCCTCTGGCGTAGATTAATTGTCCTTTTGAATTTTAATCGGTAACTTTCACCTCTAGTGCCAATTATCTATTATCGTTCCAAATTGCAATTGATGACATTTTTATTGCTAGTGCTGGGGAGGAAGAGGGGATTGGAGGCGCCCTCTGGCCCGTGTCGGCTGTCCCGGAGCCGCCTCATGAGGGCCGGCGGGGCCCGCTGAGGTGTGGGGAGCGCTGGCGCTGCTGCCCCAGCACCCGGAGCAACACCGGGAGCTGCAGCCGCTTCTCCGGTCACGCAGAAATAACACAGCCTTAGCCACGGCGGGGCAGAGCTGGGACTCCTGAGGGGGAAGAATTCATGGCACGAGTGGGTCAGACAGACCCCTCTGAAGGACAGAAAAACGCGTTACTAAATGACCGCCACCGAAACACCGTGTTTTGCTTACAACATCTTGTTTACTCAACACAGCAAGCCAAAATACTAACTGTTAAGGTATGCACAGACTATTAACTGTGATTAGAAAAAACGAGATTTGTTTCTGACATAACGCCTTGTTTGCATTTCATTTATTGTGTTATGACAGGACATGGTTACGTGTAGGGACAGGGGAGAGGAAACACCTCTACGGTGAACATGTGCACAAGACCAGAGTTTGTTCACAAAGCTTACTGAGACACTGCAGCCACTGAACAGAACATGCTGGTGGCCTGTCACACAACACAACTCCCTCTCATGGTTACATGCACGACCAAAATAACCCGGAACCTCCTCCCACAGAAGATACACTTGAAAAGATCAGTCTGTTTCCCCTTTGGCACACAGGGGAGTGCTCATGAGGGAAATACCCACGCATACACCTGACCACGCCTGTAACAAGTAGCAACAGGACAGTGCACGGTACACATTGTACACACCCAACCCCTCACGTAGCTGATCGATAAAACCCCAAACGGGCTGGTGCACTCACAGACACAGGGAAGGAAAGTGAACTGACATCAAAAACTATTGTCTTAGATTTTAGAGCCAGCCAGATTCTGAAGCATTTGGGCCAGACTTCTGGAGTCAGAGAACTTGGAGCTGCACTTCTGAAACTCGAAGGAAAGTGTGATACAGACAGGAGTAAGAACTACTGCTTTTTGCTAGTTGTAAGTACCATTGTCTCATATTAACAACTAAAATGACTCTTTATTCATATCACGTTAAGTGGAAGAAACATGTACCAGCCAAAGACACAGACTGCATCACAGGGCACTCGATGCTCATGATGAAACTAAAATGACCTTTGACAAAGCACAAACACACTTCTGCAAACACACATCGTTACTGTGTTACTGTGTCACAGAATCAGGGTATGACACCTCTATGTCTAAGCCATTGTTAGTCAGACAGAAATGCCTGTTTTTCAAAAGCAGCATTGAAACTGTGATTAACCAACAGCACACAGCTGAATTTACATGAGTGCATATAGCTAAGAGCTGCAAAAAAATGAAGGCAAATATTATGCAACAAATAGGATTAAACTTATCAAATACAGGTCAAAAACATTGGTATGACAGAAAAAAACCCCAGTATTAGAAGAAAGAAGTTTATAAAAATTCAGAACTTGATAAAACTAAAAGCAAGTCCTTTTCATGGGACTGTCCAGTTACAAATAAACTGCAAGGCAATACTGTTTGTTTCTTTCTCTTTTACAAATTCTTAATTTGCAAGACACAATTTGAAAAGTTCCTTGATTAGTTTCAGTTTGTTGTGTGTCCTTACATGTCACAGACTTGAGTATAAAAACACACCTTCTTTCTGTTGCAAGATCTAGCAAAGTTTGGGCAAGGAAGGAGATGATTTCACCATGACAGATCCAGGAACTGGATGGGAACAACTGACTTGCTGAATAAATACAAACACCCCCTTCCCTCAGCTGTTGCCACCAACACCACGGCTCAGGCTTCAGCTTATTGCAGTATCAGTAAAATTCTGAAAGTCAGCAGTGCCTGCTCTTGAAACAAGGAATATAAAACATCATTGGGGGACCAGGATATGCTCAGTATAATAGAAGAGAAGCATAAAATAATTTCCCATATTTTGCAGTTTACTTTCAACTAGGAAACACCTTTTTTCACTGACAACAATAGCAACCTTAACAGAGCAGGTAGGTTTCCTGCTCCAAGGCCTGTCTTGGATCACCAGCCACCTCTTTGTGCTTCTCTCTCTTAGATGGGGATCTGGAACTGGAATTACATCTAGAATTTCACTAGCCAGAAGCTTTTTGTGGAGTCTGTCTCCACAATTGCCCAGCTATCAATCATAGTCTATTTTAACTTTTGTAATAGCGTTCAGGTTTGGCTTCTCGCTGCTGCTCCTTCCATGAACAGAAGTCAAATGCTTTTTAAGAGCAGACTTGTGTTTGAAGTCCATGTCACAGCAGTGGCACTTGTAGGGCCTGTCCCCGCTGTGGATGTTGAGGTGATCCTGGAGCGTGCTCTTGGCCGTGAAGGTCTTCAGGCACACCATGCACTGGAAGGGCCGGATCCCCATGTGCCCCCGGATGTGCCTGTTGAGATTCTTTTTTTGCGTAAATGTTTTCCCACATTGCAAACACAGGAAGAGTTTGTGCATTTTCAGATGTCTGAGATAGTTCTCGAGGTGCAGAAAGCCCCTTGGACACTTTGGACATTGGTGCCGCCATGAGCTGCCAGAATCCTCCAGGCTCTGGAAACTGTTCACCCCGCTAGAAGTTCCTTCTGGATTGTCACCGACAAAAGCCTGAAAGTGATTTCCTGGCATTTCTGTATTCCTGCTTTCAACTGTAGAGTTTATCAAGGAGTGCTGGGTTTCTGGGAAATATAAATTTGTTTTAGAGGAAGTGCAAGGCTGAGGAAAATGATCATTTTCTACATTCGCCACATTCATGGAATCCATTCTGAAGATACAAATTTCATCATCCTTATACCCGATTTCCACTGTTGATATTTCTGGGGATTTTGTGTCCTTCCTTTCCGACACCAAGCTCTGTGCTTCAGGGTGTGGGACATCCCCATCCTCCTGTTTCACGGGGTATTCTTCGTTCTCTGGGCTGTCCTCAGAGATCTCGATTATTTCACAGTCTTTATCTAAAACCTCATCCCCGCTCCTTAGTTCAGCATCCGAGGAATGGCAGCCCTCAGCAGCCTGGGCACCGCTCTCCATGGAGGCGTCGATCTCCAAGTACTTGGACAAAGCCTCGGTGCACTTCTCCACAATGTGCACCATCTGCAGGTAACTGGCGGCCGTCAGGTACTTCAGCAGCTCCTTCCTCTTG
Source organism: Prinia subflava (assembly GCF_021018805.1). Lineage (NCBI taxonomy): Eukaryota > Metazoa > Chordata > Aves > Passeriformes > Cisticolidae > Prinia > Prinia subflava. Next base: position 9,708,680 of record NC_086258.1, read on the forward strand.
ACTTCCAGCGCGCCCGTGTAGCAGGACAGCAGCAGCTTCCTGCCCACCTCGGCGCTCTGCAGGATGGTGATCCGCACCTGCCTGGACTGGTTGAGCAGGAACTGGTCCCGCATGAAGGTGGAGCAGGCGGCGAAGATCACCTTGTGGCCCTGGAACTCGGTGTCGTTGATGTAGATGGACACGTCGCAGAAGAGGTTCTGCTGCCGCAGGAGGTTCATCTTTTGCAGCACGGCATCGCCCTGCTGCTCGAACTGGAAGTGCAGCACCTCCGAGTCCGCCGCCATGGCGGGACCCGCGGGCGCCGCCGGAGCGTCTCGCCGGGCGCAGCCCACCCCCGCCGCCGGCAGGACCCGCTGTCCCGGGGCTCCCGGGCTGCCCGCCGCCGGCCGCGATCCCGCTCCGCCCCGCTCCCGGGCCGTTCCCCGCCGCGGTGCCGCTCCGCCGCCGGTGCCGCAGCGCCCCGGAACCGCTTCCCCGCCCGCCCCTTCCGCCCGCCCGCCCCCGGTGCGCCGTGACCGCGGTGGAAATGAGAGGCGGCGGCAGACAGAGTTAGCAGCACGTTTATTAGAAGACTTGGCACTGCTACAGCGGCTGCCGCTGGGGGAAACCGCACCGGCACGGGGCGCGCCTCGCCCACCGTTCGGTAGAGGTAGCGACGTGTCCGGCCCCGTAAGGCATCCCGGGGAGCGGCTACCGGGGCTCCTCCTCGCCATCAGCCGGGACGCGCCGGGGGAACGGCGAACCGCGGCCCCGAACGCCGCCGGGACGAGCTGCTGGCTTCTTCACGGCCACGGGACATCGCCCGGCAGCCACCGACCCGCCTGCTTTGGTTCACACGTAGTGTAAGACTTTTGCCCAGTCAGTGAAGAGGTAGCTAATGCTCAGTCCATCGATTATACAATCTCAAAGGAAAGGCGTCCGTCCTGCCTTCTCACCCCTTACCAAGTCGGGAGGCACCACTATGTCCCCCTCTTTGTTTTAAAAAATTAACATTTTACATGACTTTACAGTTCTCTCAACAGTTTAAGTTTGTACCACATTTTGATTCTCTCTCCTCACTTTTATTCCTCCCAGTGACTCCAAAACCATAATCAGCCCCACACAATTAATTTCTATGTTATTTCAACAAAAGTTCAGCGGCAGCTAAGTTTTGCCAAAAAGCTAGGGGAGAGAAAGACTGACACTTCAAATTCATCAGTTACTAACTTCCAAAACATGTCTTCTAAAAGAAAAATAAATTAAGGAAAGACTCATCCCTGATCTATGCAGGAGGCTGCAGCATGTGCTGCACGAACACATGCTACACAAGCTACCAACACGCAGAGAAGTGGTGAGCCCAAACCTCTGGCAAACCTAAATCCTAAAAATTCCTTCTTCTATATAATATAAATAAATAAAATGCCAACATTAAAAAAACCCTAATATATTGAGGAGTTATTAAAATACTTTTGTAATAGACTTCAGTTATTTTTAGGATATGCAGGAAGTTGTACAGCACATTAAGTTGTGAGACTATCCACTTACCAGCAAATGGTATTCTACACAGTAACACACATTATGATAACTGCCATAGTCCTCATCTGAATATGCAGCATCAGTAGCAACAACCAATGGATCTATCTTTCACTACTTGGGACATTGCAATGAAGACAACATTTTACATACATGGACAATTAAGTTCATCTTATTCTATAATTGAGCTGCCTCTGCATATTCCATTTATCATCATTCTCACTCCATTTAAATCTGTAATTCAGAGAAGCAGCATTAGCCAGATTTTGCTTTTCTAATACCTCTTCTATACTCTTCACTTGTCCTTCCATATGGGGGCAAATTTCAGATGAACTCTACCACCAGTGCACTTTGCATCGGCGTGTTGCCCTCAGAGCTCCAGGGTTCTGGAGTCACGCAGCCACCTCCTGCATAAATCTTTTGGTCTGCACCCTTTTGCCAGGCCAAAAGCACAGACATCAGTAAAAGTCACTTTTCATCCAACAGATGTGTCCATTTTCAGTGAAGAAAGTCTTCTGCATTTCTGCTTCTTCCTATTTATTTGTGCCATGCTCTTGCCAAATTACCACAGCAGCCTTTAACTGTGCAGCCCAGCAGTCTTGGCCTTCTCAGACGTCCAAATCACCACAGCCCAGGCTGGACTGAACACCTGAATCTTCACCAAATGATCTTTTTTGTTTCTTAGGAAACTCCTTGTCTCTTCATATCAGCTTCAAGTCCCCCACAGCTACTTCAACAAGCTGTATTCTCCTTACAGTAACATTACAGCTTCATAATCCCACAAAACCCCAAATTTTCCAGATAGACAAAACTTTCAATACTGTCCATTTTGCTGCCACGTTTTCTAGCATTTGTGCAGTTTTATTCCTTTCTGTGGCAGAAGACCATTTTTTTTTTTGTGTCCATATTCATATTGCCTTGGATTGTTCACTAGTGCCTTACAGCACATTGACCTGGCTCTGCAAGCTCTTGTTCTCCATGCCTATCTTCATTTTGACATAGCACTATAACTTATTTCCATTTAATGAATAAAGGATTATCAAAATATTTGAACAATACAGAAGATACTGCCTGAAGACAGAATGCAAGTGTCAGATGCAACTGTCATGGTCAAATTTAGTTCAAAACATCTCTGAAAGTGGGTGGCCTCAAGAGGAAAAACAGTTCTTCCCATGCAAACCTATCTTCTACCCCAGCAACCTGAACAATAATTTAAAAAGTTTCAAATAGTTAGACTTTAGGCCTAAATATATTTGCTACAACTTGCAAGATGAATGCCCTGATGTAATTTCCATTGCTTACTTCATAGCTGTCCATGTAAGAGTTCATGTAACAGTCAAGTACAGTAGTTCAAGAACTCAATTGCAAAAACTGATTCACAGAATCACCTTCTTTTCTACTTCAAAGTACGTGGATTTCTGAAAACGTTCTGCAACATTAACGTGTTTTAACGTCCATCAGTGTAATGTCTGCGCAAGGAAATCCTGACTTCTACACACACAGAACTGAAGAGCAAGACCAACTTTTGATAATGACATACACAACACTTGCTGCTCTAACACACCTTTGGTCATACCTGTTTAACATTTTTAACCATACAATAGCAGCCTTTCACCCCCACCCCTCATTCAAACACACCAACAGTACTACATTTAGGTAGGAAGCATAATCTCAGCCTCACGGCAAATCTTGTGGAGAAGAGCTGCATTGGAAGAAATCCTTATTCCAAACACAAATAGCGGTTCTCTGCCAAAGATCAGCCATTTGATTATTAGTCTATGCTACACTTCAGTACTAAGATTCTGTTCTACTGGGAATGGTGTGCCTCAGATAAATTAAGCTTCTTTCAGCCTGACTGGGATGCAGGTAATTCCACAGCACTTTTGAGAAGCAGTATGGTATAATCCCAGAATCCCAACTAACATGCCATTCCCGCTACATTTGATGTTTAAGGCGGTATACAAAGAGGTATTGCTGAGTACAGCCAATAGCTGATATATTAACCTATAGAAATTGTGCTACCTATACCTCATCCTAGGATCTGTAAAACGCTAATGGTCACTTCAAAAAAGTTCAAGAAAGCAAAAAACTTTATGTTAAGTCCTTATAGCAGGTATTTTTGTTTAAAGTTAAGTGACATGTGGCCCTTATCAAAGAGAGACATACAAGAACTAAGGGGGGGAAAGCAAAAAAAAAAAGTCATGGAGTTGTTACACATTGCAGCTTTAAAAAGATTCTTTTCACAGTGTCAAAAAGCAGTATTTCTCCACTCCAGCTTTGCTCTAAACCCAACAACTGTTGTGGTTTGTAATGCAAAACTTACGGAAGATGGAGGATAACTTTTAGCTTTGAAGTGTTTAGCTTGTCTCAGTACATGCACTGGTAAGTGCCCTTTAAAAATCCCAGGTATGCCAGCGTAAGAACAGGTCACATTTGCACTCCAGGCACCAGCCTCTCACATTCCAGAGCTGCAATTTATCCTCAGTTGGAACAGCTCTATGCAATGATCAGCTAACCCTGCCAAATCATTTAGGGTTTCATCTTTTCATAATACATGTTGAGGTTAAAACCCTGAGAGTTTTTAAGAGAGCATTGATTGGCAACAGAAGTTTCTTGAAAGAAGTTGAGAAAGGGCAAAAAAGTGACACAAAAATACTTCATTTCAACTGTAGGAGTCTAGGGGTAAGAGCAGAGAAAGGTAATTCTAAGAGGTAAGTTTAAATTTAAGTATATGGAGTGTTTTCAGTTATCCAGTGCTTTTAAAAAAAAAAAATCGGGTTATTTCTTGTCCTCTTTGCTTTCCTCCATCTGCCCAGACAGAGAGGCCTCTAACTGCACAGCAGATGGTTTACTTGCAGCCCACAGCAACAGTCTTTCAAAAGGTGTTAGTCTTGAGTCTCCTAATCAGAGAGAAATGAAACAATTAACCCCTTAATCCACAGTAGAGACATAGACAGAAACCTGAAGGAGGATTGCTATTCACAGAAAATATCAAGTAAGACTAACAGTGATGGCTGAAGACCTGCCAGGTTTGGCAATCCAACCACCTGTAGCCTTTTGGGGTACACCGCTAGTTTAGGGGAGAAGCCAAACCAACGGTTTGCTCCTCTCAGTCACAATCCCTACACAGGGCGAGTGTTAATTGCTTAATTGACGCAGGTACTATCATTTCTTAAACTGAGCACAGCCTGAGGCAGCTTCCCTGCATCCAGTACCTGGCTGGCATCAGCCTGCTGACAGACCTTACTGTCTGTAGCAGCGCTACATGTGAATGAATCAAAGTCCACCGTTATGTCTTGCACGTTTCTTTCATTGGCATTGTCAAAGCTATTTTTACCATGCAGCTGTTTCAGGTGTTTCCTCAGAACGGGCTTATGAGCAAAGACCATGTCACAGTAGTTACACTTGTGGGGCTTGTCCCCACTGTGCAGGTTGAGGTGGTCCTGTAGGGAACATTTCTGAGAGAACGTTTTCCCACAGATCTTACACTGGAATGGTTTGATGCCTGCGTGCACTCTCATGTGCCGGTGGAGATTGCCCTTCTGAGTGAACGTCTTGCCACAGAGCAGACACATAAATAGTTTATGCATCTTTAAGTGGTTAGCATAGTTTTCCAGATGCCGAAATACTCTCGTGCACTTTGGACACTGATGGTGCCACTGGAGGCCTTTGTCTATCCCTCGGTTGTTAGGCCCAAACATATCTTTAGAGGCCAGAATGATGTTATCGCTGCCGGCATAGGAAAGGGCATAGTTGTGGAGGTGGTTTTGCTCTATTTCACTTGCTCTGTTCTCAACAGTGGAGTTGATAAGAAAGTGTTGAGGCTCTGAGGAATGCAGCGCAGTTTGTTCAGAAGAAATAAACTGGTTCTGATCCTTCTTGTTCCTAACTTCTGTTACCTCCCCAATGGACTCCACCTTGATGATCTGAATATCACTATCCTCCATGTCCATGCTGTCTTCTGAAGGCTGAATACACGGCGAGTCTTGCTGCAGAGAGTCATCGTCTCCCTGATGTTCCTTCAGCTCAGAAGAATCGCTCTGCTGTTCGCACTCTTTGCTGTCCAGCGGCTGCTTGGGCTTGATGAACTTCCACAGGGCCTGTGTGCAGCGCTCCACGATGTGGCTCATCTGCAGAAAGCTCGCAGCAGTCAGGTAGTTCACCAGCTCCATTTCAGGGAACTCCAGAGTGCCACTGTAACAGGAGAGCAGCAGCTGCCTCCCCACTTCTGAACTCTGCAGGATCGAGATTTTTACATCTCTGGAGTCGTTCAATAGGAACTGATCCCTTAAAAAAGGAGAGCCAGCAGCAAAGACAATTTTATGCCCATGAACTTCAACATCGTCTATATGGACCACGACATCACAAAATTTGTTTTCTTCCCTCAGTTTGTTCATTTTCTGTAACATTGAATCTCCATAGTTGTCAAACTTGAAATGAAGAATATCTGATCTTTCTGACATTTTGGCACACCTACGGAAAAGCAGCAGGAAGAAAAACCAAACAATGAGTACATTTTGTTTTCTAAAAGGCAGGTTAGAAAGTTTTAAAGTAGTAACATAAAGTGGGCGTTTAAAAAGCCGTTATGCTTTTTATCCTACATACACACGGAAGTCCATTACAAGTAAAAACAAATTCAAGTTTACATCTCATATTACAATAACTTCTACCTTTTTTTAATGTAATGAAGCCTGAATATTAAGTAGAGGTATTATGACAGAAATTCTCCTGAAGCAATACCCTGAAGAGTTAGGATGTAAAGGGAAACTGTATTTTTAGCAAGCTTTGGGTTTTGCAGCACTGGCTTTAATGCATTAGATTGTCTTTCAAGTTTTTCTGCAGGAGTTGGTTTGCTGTGTGTTGTTTTGGCTTTTCCTAAGATTACAGAAAAAAATCTTCACCATGGCCTCCACTTGGCTCCCTGTTTTGAATATCTGGGGGATAAAGGAAGCCTTGCTTCTTGTCTTGATCTTTCAAGATCTCTCCTCTAGGAAGTTTGTTCTTGTTTTGATAGGACTTGGAATGAAGAACAGTGGATTTCCATAAACCAAGTGCCGTTCTTTTGTCTTTCAACAGTTGCTTTAAGAATTTGTAAGACTACACTGATTCTGTATGAAACACTGCTCACACAATCCTGCCAAAGCACTGGGATTGCAGGAAGTGAAGAAATAACAGGAGGCTAAATGATGCAAGATTTGGTTAGATAAAATTACAAACCAAAGCAGAACTTACACCTCCCAACTATTACAAACACCACATAAAGCTCAAAAGGAAGCTTTGAAGTTTATAGATAAAAGCAGATACTGCTCTCTTGGGGCATGAAGTGTCAGCTGGGTGTACACACAGGAATGGCATCGTGCCCAGTGAAATGAATGAACACACAAGACAACTGTTCAAATAATATTTTTGGAAGCATCTGTCAATAATCAGGGTCTTTTCAGTTTGCAGCTCAGACAGCATTTGGAGACATGACCTCCTCATTGATCACACCCATCAAGCGCATCTTCCAGTGTACAGCATGCAAGAATTAGGGAAGCATTTCAGAAGGCTTCAAAAACCAGGGACCAGGGAAAGTTTGGAAACAGGGGGGGCATCATTCTGCAGTACAAGCAGTTCTGCTGAATCTGCAGAACCCAGGCTCTCAGCCACCTTCGGTGCTGCCTGACTGGCCCCGTTTCTAGGGCTGAAAGTTTAATTTTAAGAGGCAACAGCCTCTGGCAAATATAAAAAACAGGAACAGATCATCCCGATAGATCTTCAGTGAATTTTAGACATTATCAAACTGTTTATTTTTGTGTTTTCTCTGGACAGTGATGAGGGAAGTCCAGTTGTGAGTCTGTTTTTTCCACCTTGGAAATTCATACAATATGAATGCAGTTAAAGCACCCACGCTAAAGTTACATTATTAACCACAGCTATTCCAGCCATTCAGCCTTGTCTGTGGCGGACTACAAGAACCACTCCGTGAGAAACTGTAGATGGGAAAGTTGTGACTTGCCTTGGCACACGTTCAGTTTCAACTACTACTGATCTCCAAGAGAAAAGAGCATCAACTCAACCCCAAACCCGCTCTGTCGGGAGGGTGGCAAACCAAGGCAAGCTCCCGTCGGACGTGCAGGGCTCCCCGCTGGCAACACGTGCTTCCTCGGCCTTTAGGGACCGCGAATCGCCCCGGCCCCTCACGGCTACTTCCCGGGGTCCGGGAAAGGAATATTCCAGCACAGCTCAGCCGGGAGCCCGCGCAGCATCCCAAACCAATGTAAACGCGATGCCCTTTGCGAGAGCGGGGGAAGCCGCTGTCCGCGCCAGGCCCGGCCCCGCGGGAGGGAGGGAGAGAAGGGCAGGTACCTGTAGCGTCGGGCCGCGTCCCCGCGCTGGCACCCGCGGCCGCTCCTGCCTCCGGCTACGGACCTAGAGAGGGGAGGAGACCCGCCGTGAGCCGCCGCCCCAGCGCCGGGCCGGGCCCGGCCGCCCGCCGCGCCCCCCGGGCGGCCCCGCGCCCCGCCGCGCCCCCGGCCGGGCCGGGCCGCCCTCCGAGCGCGGCCCGCGGGGGCAGCGGGAGCCGCGGGCCGCTCCGCGCCGCGCTCCGGGGCCGCCGCCCGCGTCCCGCCGGCCCGCCGGGACCTACAGGCGCCACCGCAGCCCAGCACCGCGACTCGGAACCGCATTGTCCGCCCGCCGGAAGAGCCGCGCCCGGAAGGACCGGCGGGGCCGCCCCTCCGCCCGGTCACGTGGGGCGGCGGCGGCGGCGGCCCAGGCCCGGCACCGGGAGCGGCGGCGGCGGCCGGGGTAGGTGCGGCTCGCGCTGCCGCGGGGGCGCGCCCGGCCCGGCCCCGCGGCGCTGCCCCGCCGCCGCTCCCTCCCTCCCGGTGTGCGGGAGCTGGGGGCCGTCCTGCGCTCCGCTGCCGCCGGGTCCCTCCCTCGCCCCCGGCGCCGTGTCTCCCTCCCGGCGCGGTGCGTCCCCGTCCCCTCTGCCCCTAGGGCCGCGGGCTCGGCGGCAGCGGGGCCGTCAGACCGCCCCGGGCCCCGCAGGGCCGCGCCGAGTCCTGGGACGGGCGGGAGGCGCCGGGCCGGGCCCGTGCTCCGCAGCTGCGGGTGTCGGGGACAGGGACGAGCTCCTCGAACCGTGTCAGTGTCCCCGGGACCCCGCCGAGCGCGTTCCGGAGCCGTCGGCTTTCCCGCCGCGTCCCATCCCGCGGAGGGGCCGGTCCGGCGCCCGCTGTCCCTCTCCGTGTCGCGGGGTGTCGGTTGTTGCCTGTCGCTTCCAGGTGGATCTTAAAATGTGGCATGTTGCGTGTGGCATCTTTATTTGGTTCATGTACCGGAACCTCGGTGTGTTTTGCGGGTTTTATCCTTGTTGTGAAGGAAGTGTTTCTTTCAGTTAAAACGTCCCCAGTAGATAATTTTTAAGGACTGGTTGTGTCAATTAGGAGCGAAAATTAAGTATAAATTATGATTGTGCTAAGTTGGTTTAAAAACACCAGCAAAAATTAAGTGGAAATCGAACTGCTGGAAGTAAACTTGGTGGTTTATCTCTGTGTAGATTTGTCTGATCATTTTGGGGGAGAGAAGGAGAAGTAGAAAAAGTATTTAGGAAAGTTTTGGAGAGAAGGAAAAGATCATGAGAGGTTTCCAGAGGAAAAAGATGGTGTTTATTTCTTGAATACAAGCTGGGGAACAGGTAGGGCATACAGGCATGGCTTGATCTGTATTCCAAATTTTGTTTTACTTACAGGTTTGGTTAAAGCCCAACTCGATAGGATTTCTGAGACTTTTGGCTACTTAGAAAAGGTGTTATTACAGGAACTGCCCACTGCTGATTGACTTGCAGAGATCCTGTATTCTTTTTTAAGGCCTCTAGTTAAAAGGTCAAGGACCTGAGTAAACTTACTTTTGTGTACACAGTAAACAATTTAACAAATGGAGCTTGGCATAGGGGCTTCCTTCCAATTTCCAGCCCTGAGTGCAGACAGTGTTTAGTAGCACACACCAAATGTAACTCCTTTATTCTCGGTTCTTCCACAGCGTGTTTTTCTAGCGCTCTGGTTGTCCGGTGAGCGTAGCTCCCTGTTTGTGTTCGAATCCTAAAGAGAGAGCAGCTCCAGCAGTAGGCAGAGCATCATCCCCAGAGTCTGTTCAGCTTCTGGCTGCACTGCCTCCCTGCCAGCCTCCAGTGCCGTGTCCTGCCCGTCCTGGCTGCACAGCACGGGGCTGCTGCTGGGGCAGCGTCAGCTGCGGCGCGTGGATCAACCAACTGTTCACAGTTAATTCATTCCAGCAGCATTCCTGTGCTGGGCTGGCTGAGGCACTGTCAGCATTTCTTTTATAAACTGCCGTTTCCCAGGACGGGCTGCTTGTTTCTGGGATGGGGAATTTACTGATTGCAAGAGCCTAAAATTAGAGTTTTGTTCTCTGAGCAGATAGTTCAAATTCAGATTGAAAGCAAAGTGGTGTTGGCAATAGCTATCAACCTTGTTAGCTTAATTCTTGTGTTTTGTCTGATGCCTGGTTTTGCATAGAGTGTCTCATCATTCACTCCTCTTCCCAAGATCTGTGAGGAGAGGGGTGGAATTAGAGACACCATTATCTCCAAATAACAATATCTGTTTTCTTTCTGGCTCTTGAAATTAGTGGGAACATCTGTGGCTGTCAATGTGTTGTAAAATGAACAGAAAAGTTAGACTTGTAGTTGTTATTTTTATTAATTACTCTTTAGTCATCCTAAATCTGTATTTTCACATGCAGTATTCCTCTGGCTTTCCTGCTTCATTTTGAGTGCAAGGACTTCTTGTTGCATTTGAGAGTGTGTGTTGCACAGGGAAGGTGGGTAAAGATCAGACATGATTAAGCAGACTAATCATGTGATATGTGAGAAGAAAAAAGATTGCTAGTGATTGCTTGTATGCTGTTTAGTTTTTGTTTTTCCCCAGAGCTGTGATAAAACACAGGCATGGACCTGGAGCATTTTCCAGGCTTCTTTCAGGACTTGCAATGTATTTAAAACAACAAGTGTGCACTTGGTGAATTGTACAGGTAGAAACCCCCACAGCTGTCCAAGGCTGTAGGAGCTCGGAGTCTTACAGAATGCTGGGTTCTTTGTCCTAACACAGCTCTGCAAAGTGCACTGTAAAGCCTCTGAACTCTGCCACAAATTCCGCTGCTCACCCACACTGAGATGCTAATGATGAATTAGAAAGCAGAACTTTGTATCTTTAAATTGAACCATACTGGGTTTGATGTTAAGCTGTGCATAGAGCCAGAGGAATAGAAACAGAAAATACATTATATTTAGGTATTTCAGCCACCTCAGTGTCTTTTCTGCATGTCACCTTCTTGTTTTCTGTGTTTTTTAACCCTATTCTTTATGATTTCATAATTTGGAGGATAGGAATGTAAGTTTATTTTGCATGCCGAACTTTCTGACTTTGCTTTTTAAAGGCAAATCAATTACTGTTCTTCAGTAATTTAGTTAATATTGCTGTATTGTTCTTTCTCTGGTGCATTCTGCATCAGATACGCCGGAACTTTGTGGAATCACTTTAGGAACTGCAGCTGAGGTACAAAAGCTGAGAAAGATATGAATGGAGGAAAATGTCTCTTTCCCTCTCTGGCTTGCATATCTGTTCTCATGCTTATTCTCTTTTCTGCCCTGGAAACCCAGAATTTATTTTTGTGTAGTATTTCCCTGTAAATTCCATGCTAAGGTTGCTACATCTGCTGTTGACTCTCAGGTTGAAGAAGTTTGTGTCTGAAATACTGATTTTTTCCATTCACCCTCTGTCTTTTTGTGTGGTTATGGATGTTCTAAGCACCAGGAAATGGGTATTCCTTGGAAATGGAGAGAGACCAGCCCTGGTTATGAGTGCCCTGCTTTGCTTGTTGCATGTGTCTCAAGGTGGCATTCAAGCCTCAGCCTGTTCCAGTAATGTAAAATTGAAAGTTTTCTGCTTTTCTTCTTTCTATATATTGTTTGCTTTAAGCTCTTTTAAATTCATTCTGGCAGAATTTAAAAGTAAAACTTTGATCACAAGTTGCAGGTCATGTGTCAAATGTTTGGGAAAGGGAGGTAAAGTAAAAGATAAATGTTTTATAAGTGTGTGCAACTAATCTGAACTTTTGGTAGGTTTGTAAGATTTTAGCATGGTGGATGGGGTCTCTGCTGTTCCTCTGCACATTATCTTGAGTACAGAGTAAGGTGTAACAGCAGTGAAGAGGAATTTCATGGAGAACCAGAATTTTAAGTAAAATTGGAAGCAGTGACCCAAGAGCCAGCTGTGTTGACTTTCTCATTTTGCAACTTTCTCCGATAGTTTGTTGTGTGAGGAGAGGCCAGAACACCCATTTAATTACACAGATGAGCAAGGAAAGAGGTTGGTGGAAGTTTGCCTCTTTGTATGTGTTTTACCCAGACACTCTGTCTCCCGTGGAGGTGTGAAGACACCTTCAGGCAAACACTACATTATTGTGGTGTAGTTTTGTGTCAGGAGCTAAACTGTGCTGAATTCAAAAGCTGTATTTTATTTATGCTGAAACAAACCAAAGCCTCTTTCCCTGTAAGGGCTGAGAGACTGGCTCTCCGAGGAACATCAAAACTTGAGCTCTGTGCCTGGCTGAGGTCTTTGGTCCTAAGCTGTGAGAGCAGAAAGCTTTGGGTCTGAGACCAGCTGCAGGTATTGCTAAAGAGCACTGTCACTGCTGCTCTTTGTTCTTGGGGTTTGATTCCAGAGCAGTCCTAAGCCACATGTAATTGCTCTGCTGGTCTTTGATGTGTGCCCTTCTAGGCTGGCCCATATTTTAATGGGCTTGGAGGCTTTCTGGTGGTGATTCTGCTGCTGTGAGCTTTCTGATTTAGGTGAAACGATCCATGTGGTAACCTATATGGAACAAAGTGATAGCAAGGAACGGAGGAAATTAAATCCATGCAAAGCAAAGTGTGAGGGTATAGAGATTTTGGTTCACTTCAGGCAATATTTTAATATTTGAAGACTACTTTTGCACCTCAAGTGTTTGAGCATTAATCCAATGAACCTCTGCGGCTGATTCCAGCACAGTTGGGTATCTGAGCTTTGCTTGCTGCTACATCAAAAGCTTCTCTCACTTGCCTGCTCCACTGTCCCCTTTCCTGTGCTCTCCCATCTTGTGTAATTTCGTGAGACTTCTGCTCACTGTTAGATTGGCAGAGTTGGGCTGGTTGGGCTGTCCTGGTGTTGCAATCCTGTGTTGTGACACCGCTGTGGGGTTAGGCTGGGCTGGCTGTGCCCCGGGGTCCACGTGGGGTTTGTTTACACCACGCCAGGCCAGGCATGGAGCGTGGAAAAGCACGGGAAGCTTGTTATTGAATTGGAGATAATGTTGGAAAAGGTGTCCGATTGAAACACGTGGGAAATAGGAGAAATTAGCCCTTCAAGACATATACACTATACCAAAATAAAGTGCTAAATTGATCCTTGCCTGGATGATCTTTAAGCTGCTTGTGATCAAAGCCTGCTCCTCTACTCCTGCTGTCCGTGAAAGATGAGTTTGCTCTGTTTGAATGAAAACAGTAAAACCAAAGGGGTGCTTAATGTTTGATGCTTATTTTTAGTCTGTGTTTCAAGATCTTTGATTTAGGTATTTTCAAAGATCTGTGTGTTATATAGATGGTGCAATATGGAACTTCTATAGAAATGTTTTAATATGACTACTTAAAAGCATCTTTAAAAATAAGAACTCTGCCCTACCTTTAAGACACATGTGAGTAATACCAGATAGACACAGTGTGCAGAACTTCTCAAAATGCTTACATTTCCCAACCAGTAATTCCCACTGAAAGTCAGTGGATCTTAAAATGGTTGTGAAAAGGGTATCTAAGTACCACACATGATTTTGGAAATGAAATCAAATAACCACGGGTGGGTTGTCGTTCATGAACAAACCGCATCCATTTTCCTCTTACGCTCTGCTTCAGTTGTTCTCTGAAACGTGTTCCAGGCCCATGAAGTGACTTGATTGGTAACTGGTCAGAAGTTGTCCTCCTGGCAGGCTTCATGTTGCATTGGTGGCTGTGGGGAGGGCATTGACAGGAATAAAAGCAGGCTTTGCTGTTTCTGGTGTATTGTTCCTGGTTCAGGCAGGAATGCTGTGAGCTGTGGCTGTGCCAGGTCTCCGCTGTTTGGCTGCAGTCTCGGAAGCCAGGTTGGGATGGTGCTTCCAGGTTGGAGGGCAGAACTGGAGGCTGAAAAAGCATTTGAGTTTGGTTATGCTTGGGAGTTTGTAAAGACCCAAGCCTTTGAGATAAGGGTATATTTGGATTTCTGGGAAATTTAATCACCCATTTTTATCACAACAGTCTGTTTTGAGCTGTGGATTCTGGGAATCTGTGCTGTAGAGTTCAAGGTGTGCAGCTGAACTTCACCTTTTGTTCCTTTCTTCAAATGCCTCTCAGTGCCAGTTCCAGCTTTTTAAAATCCTCTGTTGGCTCTGCTTCTCAGTACTGATCCAGCCTACGCTGTTCTTCCTGCTTCTTGGAAATCTTTGCTTTTATTGCTCCTTATAATACAGAAGATTCAGCATAGATTCATAAAATGCTCTATGTCCCAAGGTTTCAGAGCAAAATATCAAGAGTTAGGTCAAACTCTTGTTTGGGGGAAAAGAATGTGACTGCAGCATACAGTGAGCTCTTACAGATAGAAGTAATTTTAGCGTGAACATAGGTGGAGGCAGGTATTAACTGAAGGAAATAAATGGACTTTATTGTGCTGGCCTTAATTGTCCACAAGTGGAGTGTATGTTCCAGGGCCCTGTTTGGTGTGATGTGTAGAAAGTGGTGACTGACATAACCATGAAATACTGCAAAGAATTTTATTAACTTCCCTTTTGTGAGCTGTGGAAACCAGTGCTGTAATAGCCTGTGCTGCTTAGCAAAATGAAGGCAGGACTTTGAGTGTGTACTGAAAGAGGAGCTGGAGCTTGGTTGTGCTGTCAGATGAGTTAGTTTTTATAATTAGTCAGTAGGTTTCTGAGTAGAAACATTTGAGCATTTTAGCATGAAGTTTTATATAAGTATTTTTATGATTTTTGTTTTTCAGGAGTTTATAACATATTTAATCTCATTCATGAATCGAACTTCCTTTTTAAGTCATGGATGACAAGGCTTCTGTTGGAAAAATCAGTGTCTCTTCAGACTCGGTATCCACTCTTAACAGTGAAGATTTTGTCTTGGTTTCCAGGCAAGGGGATGAAACACCATCTACAAATAATGGTAGTGATGATGAAAAAACAGGACTGAAGGTAAGAACCAATAACCTGAGTTTGTTCCCTGTTCTTCTAAATCAAACTAACCATAGATAGCTTAAAGAGGGACTTCTTTATTGTGGAAAACTCGACAGAAGGGAGAACTTATTCAAGAGCTAGCTTTGTCAGTAGTTCCTTCACTGCTGATGTCCGAGGTGGGAATTAGGTTTTGAGTAAGAGTTCTCTCCATCACTAGCTGTGGGTTTTTTCCCACTTTAGAGAATCCTTCCTGAAGTGCTTAGGATGAAAAGACTGATTGTCAAGAACGTGGAACTGTGATTTTATCACAGCTTTCAGGTGGAAAGCAATATTAGCATACATGGATTTGACCCTATCTATCTATTCAAGGATACGTTGAAGTTTTCCCCAATGTGAAATGTTCTCTTTAAGAAACATAGAGGATTAGTTATAACTAACAACTTGACGTGAATCAGAGAACATGTGTGAAAGGCTTGTGAGAGCTGGAAGGGCACTGACATCTTCTCACTTATAGAAGTGCTGTTCTAAAAAGAAACCCTTGTCACCCACTTTTTTTTTTTTTTTTTTTTTTTTTTTTTTTGCTACTTAAAGCAACATTCATCCCAATTTGTATTTCAGCAGTTTTTAAGAAAAGTGGCACAAGTAAGGTAATGACTCCAAATTCCATCGCTTTAATCTGTTGAAAACTGGATCTTCCCTAGAGTGAGTCGAGTTATTGTGTTCTTTGTGGGAGATGGAAAGAGATATTCCTCCACTGGAAGAAACTGATGTCTGTCTACAGCTGCATCTGTGTCTTTAAAGATGATAAGAAATCCTGTGTTCTACCTGTTGGACTGGGTGCTCCTCTTTTCCTTTGAAGTAGTTGTAACAGAGACTTTATTGAACATTTCTTGATGCTTTTGCTCATCTTCCTTTTACCTCCCAACTGCTTTGTTTGTTTTTCTTCTGTTCCTTTGAGTCCTGGGCAAGACATGCTGTTGTAGTGGCCCTTTTCTTCTGTACAAGACTTCAAATGAATTCTGTCAGTTAAGAGTCTCAAGACTGATCTTTTGCTTAATCTGGCAAGGAAGTTCACTTATGTTTTATGGTTGTTGCAGAAGATGTCACTTCACATCACAGAATAGTCTAAAAAACACAAACATTTCTTGAGCATGGAGCCTCTGAGAAACCTGCTGAAAGGCTGTAGCCTCATGCTTGTCTTTCTCAACGCTGCAAATACCAGCAAGCATCAAGATCAGAATCAGCATCAACACTTAGGAATTCAGAGTAGGCTCCTAGTGGTGCTTACCTTGAGGATGCTTCTGTGGCAGTGTCTGTAATCAGCTCCCGAAGCATCGTGTGAGATCCCAGGAGACAGACACTGTCAAATAGATTCTCTGTTCCGTCCTGTTATCCCCAGGGAAAATTGGGAAGCATGAACTGTCAGTCTGCAGCACTTCTTGCTGTACTTGGGAGCTGTTTGTACACAGTTTGTGCTTTTCTCAGGTGTGCTTTTCTCTTGATGAGGAAGGAAGATAATGAGCTCTGCTGCCTCCTGATCATCGGCTGTAAAATAGTTATGCTGTTCTCTGATTTGGCACTGAATGCCAAAGAGCTTTGTAGGTCTTCAGCTTCTTTATGAATTTGGTGCCAGGACTGAGCACAAGCCTTGAACAAAGTGATTCACCTTGAGCTTTTCAGTATTCCAGCATGGCAACCATGTGCTGTTGGTTATTGGCTGCAGTCTGACTGATGAAAGGGAATTTTCTACCTTAAACAAGCACCCAGTGTGCAGTCCAAATTCCCCCATAGAAGGGCCTTCCTGTTAACCTCCTTCGTTCTGCTTAAGGAGGAGAAAACTTTTAGCAGAGGAAATGGGAAGATTTTTTAGCTGTTCTTAGGGACAAAAATTTGGGTGTTTTGGTATTGTTCTACAAGAACAGAGACATTCTGTCGTAGCCTATGGCTTTGTTCTTGGTACATTTTTTCCTCAGCTTACAAATAGCCATTCAGTTGCCAGTGAAGTGAAGTAGTGGAGGTTGTCAGAGGTGTGTTAAAAGCGTTGTCACTGTGATATCTGAAAGTGTTTCAGTAGGTCATGAAAAATTAATGTTAACAGTACAGCATGAGAACTGAGGTTATGTATTTCATAGGAACAAATGAGATTTTTTTTTCTGGCAGAAGCAATTGCTTTGGTACTTTTAACTAAGTTAATTTGTATGTGTCAAACCCCATTTTCTTTCATGTGCCCTCTAAGAAAAGCAAAAACTGCGTTCAGGTTTTTGTTTGGGCAGGTGTCTCTCTCTGGTGTTCTGTTTCTTTAGAAAAGCAGTTTGAGGATGTTTCATTTGCTAATGAGCACAGTCTGAGGAGGGTGCTGCAAGTTCAGGTTTGTGTTTGCTGACTGTGACAGGCTGTGAATTTGTACATCAGGCCTAAGGCTCTCGTTTCAAATTTGCTGATAATGCTGTAGTTCTAAGTAATAGTGCTGTGGACTGAGTTAATGTAAGTTTTTGTTTGGCACCTCTTTTCTTCCTCAAGTCCAAACAGAGAAATACATCTTTTGAATATAATTAGGAACCATATTTTTCTTCAGTTGATTCATAAATGTGTTTTTGCTTTCTGTCAGTGCTGAAATACTTGGTTCAGTTTAAAAAGGGGTTGTCAGTGAATGTTTTCCTGAAACACACTTTGCCAGCTGCCTTCCAGTGTTGTTGCTGTGGCTGCCTGTGCCCACTGGCAGTGGCACCGGGCTCCACTTTGCTCCTGGGGCAGAGTGGGGAGCAGGAGCTCTGAACTCCCCAGCACAGCGAGACCTCTCCCAGCAGAGGCCAGCAGCACGTGCATCAGGAGAAGGGAATAAATCACACTTTGAGAAACGCCCTGGTGTGCTGAAGGAAGTTTGCTACCTCCTAGGTAAAGGTTAAGTAAGTCAGTTCTGGGTTTTGTGAGAAATGGAGAAAGCCATGATTAGGGTGGTGGTTTCTTTGCTCAGCCTCAGGCGTTTATCAAGTGCACGTGTTTATTGTTCCCTTCTGCCCTTGGCTGTGCCCCGTGCTGGCAGCTGCCTCTGCTTTTGGGGCTGCAGGAGGGTTTCAGGCACCTTCATGTGCCTGTTCCCATGATGTGAGGAATCCATGGTTGTGTGAGAAACCTTGGGTGGCATGAAGTTAACCTTGCTTTGTGTTTTAGGCCTGGCTTTGCAGGCAGCTGGTTTGTTGTGCTTGATTTTTGGGGCTATGAGAACAGCAGGGCTCCTCTAGTCCAGATGTGTGGTTACTATTAAAACTGTGGTTACTGTGCCTTTTAAAATTCTTTTTGAGGGTAGTCTGGGATGAGAAGAAAAGCTTTCTTGGAGAAATAAGTTTAAATTGCTTTTTAAATGAGGTTTTGATGATGATATTTTAGAATATCTATGAGGGTTTTTTTATTTTTACATGCCTGTTTTCTGTAAGCCACTTGAATTTGTGTTTTACCTGTCACTACTATTTTTGGGAAATTTTATTTTCAAGATCATGTTTTATAGATGTAACATCTAGATATGTTATTCATACTGATGGTTTTACCAAATAGAGTAGATCACTGTTCAGATCTTTTGGCTTTTAATCTTGATAGAATAGAACCTTTTTCATGTACGTTTTATACTAATACCAGTACAACATGTAGTTCTCACTGGATACAAATTTTTCACCTTCCTTTTCCAAACCAAAGTCTGCTGACTATGAGGAAAGGTGTATCAGATGCAGTTTTTTACCAGAATGAGTTTTAACTTCAGGTTTCATATAGAACAGGTTCTGTAAGCTAGAAAAACTAGGTTTTTAATATATAGCCTTTAAAGGGCTGACAGGACACTATAATTAATTAATTCTGTTTTGTTGCAAAACATAAACTCCATACAGTAAAGGAACATGGTGCATCTTCCATCGTCATCATCTTTCTGATTAATGCCTGCAAAGACCTGAATAATAAACCTGATGCTTGGAAACCTTCTACCTTTGATGACCTCATGCTTGTGCAAGATTTTTCCACAAGGAATCACTCAAAGTAATACCAAAACTGTTGGGAGGAAAATGGAAATCTGTGGATTTCTGTAGCTGGTTGCAGGTGACAGATGCCTCCCTCTGTGGGTGTACAGCTGAGTAAGGCAGTTACCCTGTCCTGCTCCTGGCAGGTGATCACAGCACACGAGTGTATTTTAATCTGTACAAAAAGTGACATTCTGTTTGCATCAATTTCAAGAGCATAAATGTCTCTTGTTGTTGTTTAGATTCTGTAGCAGAACAGTCACTAGGTTGTTACTTTCTGGGGTAGTTGCGTAATTTGGATTTTATTAGCTGGCGTGTAGCATCTTAAATAAGTGAGTTTACAGAGTGGTGAGAATATGGAAGTGCTCCTGGGGTTGGGTTGTGGTGTCAGCAGGAAAAACCAGCAGCAGCTGAAGTGTTAGAAGCAAGTACCTTATGCTGATGGCATCTGGTAAATACTCTGTAAACTTATTAATTGCAGAGGAGTGGACAAAGAGTTTGTGTAGGAGCGGTATCTGAGAGTTTCCTGAAATGAATGCCTTCATTCCCTTCCCATTTCAGGACCATATTTCACACTGTTGAGGTGGCTTCATGCTTTCATGTGGACTTCAATGAGCTCAGGGTCAGGCTGCAGCCGAGCACTAGGAAACAAAGCAATGCTGTTACCTCTCCTCAGCATCAGAGCATAATCTTGTCCCAGATGCTTCTCTTCCCGTGAAACCTTGCTGTCTTGCCCATGAACCATGTAACATTTAATTATATTTGTCCCTTTGTGGTACTAATCTGAGAATTGTTATAGTCCGTACTGTGGGCATCTGTAAGGTTCTCTGTCAAAGGTAGTCTTTGTAGTTGGTGATTAAAGACTAGTTTGAAAGTAATCTCCTTGCTTTTTCTAGTGCTAGAAAATTCCTGCTTTGAGCCTGTAGATTTGTTAGGGCAGGGAGGATATAATCCATGCTGGTGAGCGTTTGCACCCCGCAGTTTGTGTTTATGGTTGTAACTGGGTTAAATTTGTTGACTGCTGCTTTGGCTGGTAAATAAAAAGCCTTGTGAATGACCCTGTGCCTGAGGGGTGGTTTTTGTTGTTTGAACAGTCTTTTCCTCTTTTTTGTGTCCCAACCCTGTGGCTCTCAGATTGTGGGGAATGGAAGCGAGCAGCAGCTGCGGCGGGAGCTCGAGGACGTGCTGATGGACCCACCCATGGAGGATCAGTCCAGTGAGCGGGACCATGGAGAGGAAGTCAGAACTGATGGAGATGGGGAAGAACCTGTTGTCCTGGAAGCGTCAGCATCCTCTACCATTAACCCAGTGTCGGTGGCAGGACTGCAGAAACCAGAAATGAGCTTGCCAGTGAAACCATCCGAAGGAGGTTAGGAAAAAAAAAGGGGGAAATGCCTGGTAATATCTTAGGAATTTGTTTTTTGTGGGGAAAGTGAAGAGAATTTAGGTACAGGTGTGGTCACTAGCCTTTCTCCATGTCTCACATTGTAATCACTTAGTGCAGTAAATTCCAGGTTATCTATATAATGCAAGAGTTAATATCTGCTGAACTGCCCTGTCTTCTGGAAACACTGCTATACCAGCACTGAGATGTGTGCACAAATATTAACCTTACTTGCCTGGCTGTGTAAAATACAAGTACAGGGCTCTCCTACAGTGTTTTGACCGGGCCTGACTTCTCTGTTCTTAGCTTCATGTCTCCTATTCCGTGGGCAGTGAGTGTCTGACAGTGCCCCTGTGGGTGCCTTGCCTTGTTTCTCACTCTCCCCTCGTGGTGTGCCCTAGACTGTGAGGACCTGAGCCCGTTCACGCCGGTGACGGACGAGGACAGCGTGGTGTTCAGCAAGCTGACGTACCTGGGCTGCGCCTCGGTGAACGCCCCGCGCAGCGAGGTGGAGGCGCTGCGCATGATGTCCATCCTGCGCGGCCAGTGCCAGATCTCCCTGGACGTCACCCTGTCCGTGCCCAACGTCTCCGAGGGCACCGTCAGGTATCGGGGGCTCTGCCTTTGTCTTAGCTCCTTTGGCAAGCTCAGGGTTTACCTGGCTTGGATTTTCTGCAGTGGGAACAGGGGGTTTTATATTGGGAACAGTGATGCTTTGTTTACTAAGCACTCTGCCAAAAAGTGCTGTGATGATCCAAGCTGTCCCCAAAGCCATAGTGAGACTGATTAGTGATGAACTCTTGGGAAATAGCCTGGAAAGCAGTTTCTAGCAGTTTTCTAGCAGTAGAGCTAGAAAATGTCTTATACACAAGGCTTAACAGAGGTGTCTGTCCACTGCCAAATATTAGTGTAACTTTCTGAAGACTAATCCCTGAAAACCGTGGGGAAGTTATTGATGGAAACATCTGTGGCATTGTACTTTTTTTATGCTGTTCAATTTAAATATTGTTATTGTGGTTGTGCTTTGGGGTAAATGACAGTCAAGAGCTAGTTTTTATGGTGTACTTTCTCTAGGAGGTATGAAATTGTTAAAGCTTGCAAGTTATGTCTGGCTGAAATAATTCTTATAAAGGTGCAAGCTTGCTTTTTTTCCCCCCTCTCTTTATTTTAACAGACTTTTAGATCCTCAGACAAACACAGAAATAGCAAATTATCCAATCTATAAAATCCTTTTCTGTGTACGAGGGCACGATGGGACCCCTGAAAGTGATTGCTTTGCTTTCACTGAAAGCCACTACAATGCAGAACTCTTCAGGATTCATGTCTTCCGATGTGAAATCCAAGAGGCTGTAAGTGCAAGCTTTTTGTCAAATGGTAATTATGTACGTGTCAATGTTATTACTGAAATTTAAGCGAAGTTTTTCAGGCACTTCAGAAATAATGTAATCCATCCACCAACAAACCTTAGTTATGGGATAATGCACGGTTAACAGTTTATCCTAAGAAGCGTAAAAAAGCAGTTAATTGGATGCTAAAACGGAATGATTTTGGTACAATTTGTTGTGAATTAGTGACGATCCAGGCATGTTTGAGCTGCCGTTTGTGCCCTCTGGCTGCAGGTGAGCCGGATCCTGTACAGCTTTGCCACTGCCTTCCGGCGCTCCGCCAAACAGACCCCGCTCTCAGCCACTGCCACCCCCCAGACCCCCGACAGCGACATCTTCACCTTCTCCGTGTCCCTGGAAATCAAGGAAGATGATGGGAAGGGTTATTTCAGGTACAGACTCTTCTGTTGGAAAATGAGAGAATAGAGAGTGTGAGGCGGAGGTGGTCCCTAAATTCTCTTCTTGAAAGTTTCCTGTTCTAGTTTAAATGAATCCCAGACATAAGTATTTTTGGGAAAAAATACAGTAATAACTCTCTGGACTAGGTAATCGTGGTTGTTCAACTGAACATTGGTGCTACCTGCAATGTGCTTTTCCTATTTTGTTTTTTTCTATTGTCTTTTCAGTCCTTTGCAATGCCTTTTAAGTTGTGCTCAGCAAAATTGCTGCTGAAGCTGAAAGTGCATCATTGTCACCGTGCTGCTGAGAATATTGATGCTGAGACTTCAGCGTGTGATTGGCACTGAAGTGTAGTTACATGTTTTCCTCCTCTTTTTGCAGCATTTAGCAAGGCTTCTCCTGTGCAAAAAGAAGGGAAATAGTCTGAGGGTTGCTCACTCCTTGGCTGGCTGGTGTCGTGCCCCAGCAGCCACATCCCTGTGAGAGCAGGCAATATGCACTTTCTTATAGGTGATACTGTATGTTACATGGGAATCAATACCTAAAAACTGTTGGAATTAGCTGGAGGTCTTACAGTACTGACCCCCACAGTATAAGTCCCCAGTTTGTATTTTGTAAACGGCATCCTTGGTTTTCACCTAAATCTGTTGCCATTTCTTTCACGTTATTGATCACAGCATGCAAGGAAGAAAGGTTTTGAGTGCTATGGTGGAAGGAGCTGCACCAGTGTCTGATGCTGGGTTTGGTATATCCAAGGAATGCAGATAAATGATCCCCTGAGATTTTTTTTCCTTTCCTTTCCTCATGAATAACAGTGCAGTTCCCAAAGACAAGGACAGGCAATGCTTCAAACTCCGCCAGGGGATTGATAAGAAGATAGTGATTTATGTGCAACAGACAACGAATAAAGAACTTGCTATTGAAAGGTAATGTCATCAATTTTTAAAAGATTCCTAATCTGTTTAATATTAGTATTTTGCCTCTGAGGGAGCAGGTCAGTAATTATTCTGTGGATGCTCCATTTGTGTGATTTAGTGCCACACTTCTCTTGAGTGTGGTAAACCAGAGGATGAAGTGGGACATACCTGTGTGGGCCAGAAGTCTTTGTGAAAAGGCCAAAATGAAATCATAAAAGAGGTCCTGGTGTTTCATCTGATCCTTGTCTCTACTGAAGGGTAAATTCTATGCAAATATGTCTAAAAAAACCCAAAAAAAGCCACCAAAGGAAGGGCAGAAAACTGCAGGCCAAGTAATGTAGTATAAGGAACCCTTGTTAGCAGTGACTTTATTACACTAAGGTAATGGAGCAATTTCCAGGCTGCTGTTAGCAGGGTAAAACCATTTTGTAAATATGCTTCTGAAATCTTGCTGGACATTTTTGATGTTGGCTTGACTTTGTTTTGCTGGACATGCTTGATGCTGCTTTCAAATGTCAAGATGTGTTGATGTTTGTCACTGGATTCATGGGCTGTTTGTGATGTATGACAGCAAATACTTAGATAAGAAATGTTCATGGTTTGTTTATGAGCATGTCTAATTTTGCAGTTGCATTTTTTTGCCTGGCTTTGCAGATGTTTTGGCCTTCTCCTCAGCCGTGGGAAAGACGTTCGGAGTGGCGACATGCACCTTTTGGATTTGGTAAGGATCTCTCCTAGCAAAATGCAGTAAGAGTTTTGGTTATGGTTGTGCATGATCCCAGGATGGACAGAGCCCCCTTCTGCAGTTGTTGGTGGGAATTAAAGTTCCACTGCTGAGGGTGAGGCTCTGGGCAGCTGAGTGGAATCCCTGCCTCTGCTGCTCAGTTAGAACAAGACCCGGTGCTTGGTCAAGGGACTTGCCCAGTTTTACAGTCAGTCATAACTGTTCTCATTCAGGGCCTGAAATAAGAAACATGGAACCTTATTTTTAGACATGCTGAATATTAAAGTGCTGTGCTTTGAACATGGTAGCTGCATTCATGGGGCTGGCACTACATATGGAGAAACTTCTTTAATTTAAAAAAAAATACATAAACTTACCTTGTTTCCAGGAGTCCATGGGTAAAAGTTCTGATGGGAAATCATACGTGATCACTGGGAGCTGGAATCAAAAGTCTCCACACTTCCAGTTTGTAAATGAAGAAACACCAAAAGGTATGAATGTTGCCAGATGTTATCCCTAGGCAGGGAAATTACTCCCATAGTGGGCATTGGATCCATTTTCTTTTCTCTTCAGAAAAATCCCACAAAAGACTTTCACAGGATGGGATAGATTCTGAGAAAGTAGGGTGTTAAATGCCACATCAAATTAAAAAAAAAAGACAAATAAAAGGAAACATGTTCAGTAATATGTTGTAGGAACCGTGTCCTAGTAGGAGGCTCTGCAGGTGTGGAGCAGGATGCAGGTGCTCTGGGCACCACTGGAGCTTTTTAAGAATCCCTTTGAGAATTGCACTAAATGACTTCTGCAGGCTCTTGCTTTGCTCAGTGTCTTGTGGTCAGTTCAGATCTTTCCAAACCCAAGTTTTTAATTAACCAGAAGGATTCCTATACCCGTGAAAATGAAAGTAAACCACTCCATCATCCAAAAATATCTGATATTGCACTGCTCTCCCAAGTCCTGACAGAGACTGTCATTACTTCTTTGAAGATGTCAGCTGAATTATCATCTTTTCAATCTCTTGTCACTGCTGTGTGCCAGAGGTTGGGAAGTTAATGGGAATTGACTGGGCAAAGTCAGAAAAGTCAGCTGGGCACAGTCTGGTGTGGAGTGGATGCCATCCTGCCTGAAGGACACAATTTATCATTCCCTGCCAGAGAGATCTCATAGGTCACTGAGCCCTCTTGCCTTCTGGTGGAGCTTCAGAGTGTGTAGTCAATGTTTGGAATGTCACAGCTGAGATGGTCTTAAATGCCTTTAATATCATGGTCTTAAACACTTAAGTAACTTCTAAAACCAAAAAGAATTGAAGTGTGATTAGGCTGGATGGCAGGAGAGCTGCACTGTGCAGTTAAGTGCACAGATCCTCTATAATGTTTAATGAAGGTTTTGGATACATTTCAGTGGAATTGAAAAAGCAGAATTTTATTCTCTTGAACAACATCATTTTTCTGTCTTGAAGGCTGCAGTTTCCTTACTCTCTAGTGGATATTATACAGTGATCCAATTTCCCTGTTTTGAAACTTAGAGGGTTTTCAGATGTTAACTGAGGGGGAAAATCGATTCTGAAAAGGAAAGTTTCCTTTGTTCTTCCATGTTACTGGGAAAGGGCTTATGGAATATTGTATATGAAATACTTATTTTCATCTTGTGGCTTCATTTTCTCTCTCTAGATAAAGTGTTGTTCATGACCACTGCTGTGGATTTGGTGATAACTGAGGTGCAGGAGCCCGTTCGATTCATTCTGGAGACTAAAATCAGAGTTTGCTCACCTAATGAGAGGCTGTTCTGGCCCTTCAGCAAACGCAGCTCAACTGAAAATTTTTTCTTAAAACTGAAACAGGTAATGTGTTAAAAAATAAAGAAATAAAATTGACAGTTAGTAGGCTGTTTCTCCCTATGATGGCTAAAACCTTTACTAATATAATATTGATAATGCAATATTTTCCTCCTGAATCAAAGAGCTAAAATAAATGCACTTCACTTTAGAGAAGCTGCCCTTTATTGTGCTGATTGTTGCTGGCTATCTGCAGTTCCCATAAAGAGCCTGAAATAGCTTTTTTGATAGCTTTGATGAGTCTGCAAAGTTACAGAGAGGCTTCAGGATTTCCCAGCCAAACCACAGCAAGAAAAGGAGCAGAGGGTTTATCTGCAAACTGAGGCCATGCTGAGACCTGCTGCCATAAGGGTGTAGAGGGGTAATTGTGAAATGAAGGGTTAAGAGAAGAAAAAAAGTCCTTGCTGTAATCCTGGTGACATGGTGTCTGATATATCACCAAACTTATTTTATCATACAAATTGAACATTTCTTTTGAAGTTTTTTTAGATGAGCAAACATCCACATGAAATTCCAAAGGAATGTATTTTTTGTCAAAGTCTGGTTTCCCCTTCTTCATGGTTGGAAACAAGGATTTCACACATACCCCAAGTTTGCCCTGGGGGGAAAAAATCCAAGCAACCACCAAAAATCCCTAGAACTTGTTAAAAATTTTTACTGTTTTTTCCAACTTACTTTTTTACCCGTCCAGTAAAAATGGAAGCATTATTTCTGTCCAGAATATTCCTAATAACAGTACAAGGCAATAACTTAGTCTCAAAATAAGGCTGGTAAGTTGAAGGTCCAAGTCACTGAAGAGATCATGTACTTGAAGTAGCTGCTGTTCTTCTGCTCTAGAAATTATTGTTCTGAAATGAAAGTCCTTTTTAAAAACTGGAAATGTATAAAAGCAAATAACAATGTGGATGTACGTGCTCTCTCAAGGCTTAGCAATTCTGGCTGCAGCCCAAAAAGAAAGCAGTGTTGGAGTCCTGATTTCTTGATAAGAGCTCTTATTTAAAGAGGTTTGGAGTTGAGCAAGAGGCTTTTCTTCATTCTTTTTACACTTGCCTTTAAGTGCTAACAAAGAATGGCATCTGGGTAGTAACAAAGATGCAGTTCACCAAGGATTCTTTTTCTGTGTTAAAAAAACCCCTTCAAAATACAAGGTGGAAAAATTCTTCATGGATGAGCTCAGCCTTTTTATGTAGAATATTTCTGAGGTAGAACATGGAGATGTTGAGCAGTAAAGGCTGTTGGGCTATAAATACTCTACAGCCTCCAAAAGGTGCCTTTTCTGTTTGGCAGTTTAAAGGAAGCTTATCTTAGTGAGCTAATTCTGGATCTTTTGTCTTACCAAATTCACAGACATTGTGACTTATCTTGGCCAGGGCTCTTTTTCCACAGACACTGTGGGGTTATCCAACTTCCAGTGTTTACTAATGGAAGATTATCAAAACTCGTAGTGGAAGCAACAAATATAGAATGTCCTGCCTGATAAGCCTGGAAGGGAAACCTGTTTCTGTGGAGTCATGATTAGCCTATTAAAAATACAGCTGTGGAGAATTGGCTTATCTTGCTTTGGCAGGGTTTCTGTATTCGGAAATAGTGAAAGTAGAGGGATTTTATTGCTCCGATTACATTTAGTGATTTAGTCATTTTTAGTTTTGATGCATTTCTCTTCATTTTTAATGCTCCAAAGAATAAAATTGAGCACTGGGAGCTTAGTGTGGAGTATAATTATAAATCTTATTTCCCTCTTTTCTTCACCTTCTCTTTTCTGTTGTCTATTTTTATTCATTTAGGAAAAAGGATTCTAAGTCCTTAAAATGTATTAGAATTTTAGAAGCGCTTCACAAAGAAAAATCCTTCCTTAAGGGGAAAGGAAGGTACCAAAGCATTGAAAATCATGGAGAAACAGGGCCACAGAGTAGACTTTGGGACTCAGCAATTTCTGTTCCTGCAGCAGGGTATACACAGAGTTGGAAGCTTTGCTAAGACCATTGCTGTGGGAAAATCATGGAATCCCAGGCTGGTTTGGTTTGGAAGGGACCTTAAAGCTCATCTCATCTTGTTCAAATAAATATGAGCAAATTTTATAAGACTACTTTTGCCACCATCAGTATCCCCAGAAACCTTTTCTGTTTTGGCTCATTTTATAAATTCTCTTTGAAGAATAATTTGGCATAATTTTAAAGGTTTTGCTCTCAGTTTTCCACAACTGTTTAAATAAAGGCAAAGTTGCTGCATGTGGAGGAACCTTTATCTCTTAGAGCACAGATGCATTTATAGCTTTAAAAAGCAGTGCATTTCTGTCCAGCTCATTTATGGTTGGAAGGGTGAGCTGCCCGTGGATGCCACATCCACACTTGTGCCTGTGACAGGCACTGTGCCTTGGGAGCAGCACGCTCCCAGCACATTTCATGGCACCAGGGGCACTGACAGCCTGCACCTTGCATTAAAGCGTGTCCCAGGTATGAACATTCCCACTGTGGGATGGGATGGAAGGTGTTCCTCAGCTTTCCCATTCCAGAGCCTTAGGAAGGGATCTGGACTTGTGTGGCTTCCTCAGTGAGATGAGCCTTGTTTCCTAGATCAAGCAAAAGGACAGGAAGAACAACTCGGACACGCTGTATGAGGTGGTGTGCCTGGAGAGCGAGTCAGAGAGGGAGAGAAGGAAAACCACTGCCAGCCCCTCGCTGCGCCTGCCCCAGTCGGGGTCACAGGGCTCCATGATCCCATCCCCTCCAGAGGATGATGAGGAGGAAGGTAAGGAGCTCCTGTGCTTTGTGGACTGTGAGAAAGGGCAGGTGGTGAATAACGTGGTTATAAAAGATACAGGATCCCTGCCTGATTGAGAGATTGTTTCTTGCTGGAATACTGCAGGATTCAATACCCAGTGTCCTGGCATTCCTGGTCAGCCTCTCCCTTGTCTGGCACTTCAGTGTCCCTGCTCTTCTCAGCCCAGGCCTCCTGTGAAATGTGACAATGTGAGAAAGACTCCTAAAACTGGGGATTCTCATGAAGCTTCTGCCCCTCCCTGAGCAGCTGTGAGCAGGTTTGAGAGCAGAAAGGGAAACTGGTGTTGTTTGGAAGTGTCAGCAGGCAGTGTTTCAGTGGAGAGCCATCTGTGAGGGATGAAACTGTACCAGGACCTGCCCAGCTTGAAACATAACACATTTTCCAGAACTTCTTCTGCTTTTAAAAAATTCTTTTAAAACAAACCATCACCACTTCTGGGTATAGAAACATCTGGCTCTGAGCTGAAATGGATATAACTTGGGTTTCTGCTTTTCCACTTTTCCTGCTGGCCTTCCCTGTGCCTTTGGCTGAAGTGTCCCTTCTGTTCTCTTGGCAGACAATGATGAACCACTCTTAAGTGGTTCTGGAGATGTTTCCAAAGAGTGTGCAGAAAAAATTCTTGAAACGTGGGGAGAGCTGCTGTCCAAGTGGTAAGTGGCAAAATCATATTCTGAAAACTACATTTCTGAATATTCTCATTCTCTTTGCTTCTTCTGCTTGGAGTTTTTATTTCCAGAGGCCTTTTGGTATAAGATTAGTTTGGATTTAGTTCTCTGTACATCCCCACAACACCCCTTATTCTCTGGCTTGATGTTTTCTGATTTCTTTAGAGAGTGTTCTAAATATTTTAATTTTTCATTGCATGCTTAATATATAAAAATTCACTTATGCTGTGTCTTTAGTTGGTTCTGTCTTAAAATGATTATTCTATTTATCTTCAGGTTCCTTGGGATTTTGTTAAAGGAAAACCTAAGTAGTATAAAGAAAATGCAGCTCTTGCTTTGTCTGTTTTGCACAGATCACTTCCATTCCTCTTTGTAATTCTGACTGGGTTCACAGCCAATTCTTCCTGCAGCTGTCACATCCTAGTGACTGTAGCTTAAGAAATGGGAGATTTGGACTTGGATAGAGAAGATGTTTTTCCTCCCTTATCTAAAGGAAGGCTCCAGAGCCTGCCAAGAAGGAAGTACATGAGCTCTGCTGTTGTTTCCCTGGAAAATGTCAGTGTACAGGGAGAGTTTTTCTTGACAGTCCATTGCTAATGCAACACAGTCCTCCTTTGATGGGGGATTTTTTATTCATCTTGAAGTAGCCTGAGCAGTTCCAAAGTTGATACGGATTGTTGTAGAATTCAGAGGTTTTATTAGGTTTTATTTTTTCCTCACAAGGGGAGATGATGGGCAGCATAAGATTGAGCTCACACAGGCTTCATTTTAAGTCTGGCTTTAATTGTGGCCTTTTGCTTCCTGGAGTCAATGAGAGCAGGGCAAGGGCTGAAGTCAAAGGCTGAGTGGGGTATTGGATCTGAGGAGCAGGACAGCAGAGATTGGAGTCAATCAGCTTAAATGAGGAAAAAGTGTTGATGTGACCACTTAGACAGGAATCTCTTCACATTAAAATGATAACTATTTAGTATTTTCTGCACTTATTATTTATTTGAATAAGTAGTCTTCCTTCCAGTCTGATTTTGCACTAAGTGGACACATTTATAAGAGGGGGAGGCTGTGGTAAAATGATACATGAACCCTTTTCCCTCTCCTAATTTAGAGAAACATCTTTCCCAGATGAGCTCTCTGCATCTGCTGCTGTGAGAAAGTTTCTTTCAACTTGAATTATTTTGTAACTCTTCCAAGGGCTCAAAGATAATTAAGGCACCTGACTCCCATTGGAAACGTTTTGGCAGCTCTAAGAGGATATGAAATGCTTCTGTGCTAATACTGGCAACAACTTTAATATGTGTTAAAGGGCTTTCCTTCTTAACTGAAAAAGTGTATTTGGAAGCAATGATCCTCCAGCTTTTAACATAAGAGGATTGAAAATCATAAAAATCAGACTTCAGGTAGTTTCATGCTAGTTTTTTAGAATTGTGTAATTAGATTTGTATAGTAATTAAATATTTGGTATTTTGTGATACCAAAGAATATTTGGCTGCTGTTTCATAACTGCTGAGTCATACAATTTTCTCATTTCAGAAATAGTTTGGAAGAATCCAGTAGTGTGTTGCCTTTAGTCTGCAGCCTTCATGACTGTATTCATTGGAACTGCTGTTGTGCTTCCTCTGATCTCAGATTTAGGCAAAGCAGTTTTATAGGCATTTACAAAAACATTGACTATTTCGCATATAGGAAGTACTTTATACAAAAATACTTACATAATATAAAAGCATAATAAATGCTCTATAAATATATGTCTATAGGTGTGGGTATATATTGATATAAATGTAACTGTTATATAAATATAATTTTTCTTTTAGTTGATTTCTTTTAGAGAAAGCACAGTGAAGGAGGACATGATGGTCCTGTGTTCTGTGCAGTAAATACTGATTTAAATGTCTGTCTTGTTAATCTCTAGATTATTATGTCAGAACACTGTAGACTTGAGAAAGGCAATAGGGAGTCCCAGTCTGTGTAAAATTGTCATCCACATGTCTGTCAGACTGTTACAAACATTAATAAATGCCAGTTTATTAAGAACATAATGCAGTTGATGTGACACAAGTTCATTTTTCTGCCTGGCTTTGTCTGTCAGTTCTCTTGATCATTTTATCCAGAAGTTTGTTTTTCAGTAACTGCAGAAAAATTGCCATTTCTATGATTTAAGCCGTGTGTCTTTTGGGGATTTTTATATATAAGCCACAAATGAGCTGTTCAGCTTAATGTGCTGCAAGTGCATAAATTATCCGTAGGTTTAGTTTTTACGGCGTGCAGTGCTGTAATTTATGAGCTGTCAGTGGTCTGTGTGGAAGGAGCTGTTCAGCTGGGGCTGCAGTGGAGGGATGCAGTTAGATAACCACGAGAGGTGATCCTCAGAGCTCTGTTTCTCCCTCCCTGAGAGGGTCATCTCCTGCCGGGCTGTGGGCAGCTTAGCACGGTGGGCAGCTGTAAACTGCTCATTTTGGGCTGGTTTGAACTGGGAATTCACACACTGTGTCCTCTAGTGTTCAATGGAAAGCTTTGGTTTGTTGACTGTTACATATATAAAAATTGAATGGGAATCAAGAAAATCATTTGGGAAGTAGTTCTCCGAATTTTATTTCTTTTTCCTAACTGGAGTCTCACTCGGGGGCCTGGGCTGCGTGGCAGCTGTGCCGTGTGCTGTGTTTTGTGTTGCTGGGGCAGTGACCGAGCCCTCCCTCCGCAGGCACCTGAACCTGAGCGTGCGGCCCAAGACGCTGTCGGCGCTGGTGCGCAGCGGCGTCCCCGAGGCGCTGCGGGGCGAGGTGTGGCAGCTGCTGGCGGGCTGCCACAACAACGACCACCTCGTGGAGAAGTACAGGATCCTCATCACTAAGGTACCCTGCCTTTTGGCAGCTTTTCCCCCCATTTCTTAAAGAATGGGAGTACAGTGTACTCCAAGTTCAAGTGTACTCTTGCCTCAGGGTCCCTGAGCACACCTGAATGTATCAATGAGTGACTGTGATTCAACCCTGCTACAAAAACCCTGACAGAGACCTGCTGGTGGCATTACACTGCTTTCCTTTTATAGCCCTGTTTCACTCAGCAGAGTTCTGAGTCTGTAAAAAATAAGTATCCTATTAATTGCCTTCATAATGGACAAATTAATTTTCTTTGCTTGTTCGGCTTTTCCGAATGGAAGCTGAATTTTGTTGTCTCAGTGTTTGTGCTAAAAATCCAACACTAGTAGAAATTGCAGCCTTTTCTGGCAGAAAGAAAACAGAACAATGTGAATGTTTTTGCATTAGACAGCAGCTTTGTGACTTCTCATCTTGAATGCTGACCTCAGTAAGGTAGGAAAAGGATATAAGAATTGTACGTACAGACATCACTCAGTGGTTCTCAAAGATCAAGTCACAAACGGGTCACAAAATGAAATGTCACTTTCTTATCCAGAAAACTGATGTGTTAATTTGGATTTGACCATTATCTGTGTAGCTACATTGGATTTTATTGCTCTCATCAAACATGCAAGTCTAGAAGGACTGTATTTGAAATTATTAATGATGAAGCTTTCGTACAAATATAACAAATTAATTATTCACCAGTTAAAAAGCAAAACAAGTGAATCAGCCTTTGTATATCTATATTCTGATGGCACAGATTCACAAGGAGCAATTAAAGATCTTATTCTGAGGGCAGGAGGGCTTCTGAAATTAAACTCAGTTTCTGCTGGAGTCATGCAGGAAGGATCCTCCATGATGTGAATGAATCATGTTAGATCAGCTAAAAATGCTCTTCCATAAGTATTTTCATATACTTGGTGAATATAGAAAAAACTTGATCCAAGTTCCTTAATACTGGTTTATGCATTGTAGAGCTGTAACTTGGATTTTCTGGTGAATAAATCATATAAGTAATGTGGAGGTTGAGTGCTCTGGCAAGGAGTGATCACAGCTATCCTGTTGTGTTATTTTAATTGCCTGGTGAGTAGCTGTCAGCCTCACTTGTTTCTCTGTTTCAGTGTTTTGGTATCAGAATGCAAAAGATGATGTCTTTGTGGCACAGTCGGTGACACGTTCTGCTACTATCTTTGTCAGCTGGAAGGGGATAGTGTAACATTTCATTTTTAAACCTGTGAAACCTTTCCACTGCTTTGCATTTGGCTGAGACAAAGAAAGTAACCTGCCTCTCATGCGTTGGAAGCATCACAGGGGTCCAAGGATAAGGAAGGGAAGGCTGCTCGTGCACTGTGTTCTGCACAAAAGCACTGGCTACACCTGCCCTGGTCATTCAGCACGGAAACTAATTAAGCAATTAGAGAGAATGGTCCTGATTGACGGTTCTCAGGCCCTGCTGTAGTCTCGTGAGGTCTGTAGTGCATCACCAGTGTGCCATGGCCAGCTCAAACAAATGAAAATGAGGTTTCCCCAATCTGCAGGTTCCCTACCAGCCCAGTGCCGTGGCTGTTTGTTCTGTTGTGACTTAAATGTGGAAATGGGCTGGGACTGCTCCTCTAGGAGGGACAGAGAGGGACAGAGGGACAGAGGTTGGTGTTTGAGAACAGAAACGTGGGCTTGGTTCCCAGGGGAGCTGAGATTTCTTCAGTCTGCAGGCAGTGGAAGAAGGGCAAGGTTTTAAACAGGGTTATCTCTCAGTGGCTGTGTGGAGGTCCTGAAGAGGAGAACAGGCAAAAAATGCAAGGATTGTTTGGGAGGCTGAGAACATGAATGCAAGTCCCAGTAATATAACATTTGCAGACCCTTTGCATGTAGTCTATGCCAAGAGTATAATAATGCTGGGCTGCACTTCGGCCTTAAATTTTTGTTTTCATGCCTTTCTTAGGCATGAAATGTGATAATTTTGGAGTTTTAATGTGACTAATTCTTACTGCTCTTAAAATAGTTACAGTCAGTATGTAGCAATGCATAGGAGTACATGCTCCTGGGAAAAAATTGTTAATTATATGAAGACAAGGGTCCATTATATTACATTGCTTTCCCATCTTTGTAAGCTTTGCCATGTTTTGCACATCACTAATGCCAATTCTTCTCTGGCAAGCCTGCAGTGATTTCCCTTGCCCTGCCTTGAAGGGGGTTTATGTGAGGATAACTGCTGTGGTGTAGTGCAGGAGCACAAGGAGTCCATATAAAACCAATGCCCTGGAATGTGAGCACAAGGTGCAGGAAACCTGTGTGAGTGCTCATAATTCTCAAAATCCCTTCTCTCTTCATGTTGTCCTCTATTCCTGCAGCTGCATTTGATTTCTGCCAGGCTTTTCATGACCCCATGCAGCACCACTGTCCCAAATTAATAAGGGTCTGTGTTGACAGCTGCTTCAAAACCTTCTGGCCTGTTTCAGGGATTTTTTTCCCTTGTGCACAAGATGTTGGATGCAGCACCCCAGGATTTCTTCTGGTGGTTGCTTTCCTGGGTAGGCTCAGGTGATCTTTGGTTTTTGCTTTCCTTTGCAAATTAATTGCTGCAAGGATGGTTTGTTTACTGTTGAGTTGTGGCTACTGAAGGATTGAAAAGGAAATATCTCTTGTTGTGCTCTACCATGCAGTAGAGCTGTGTCTAGCTCTCCTCTTGAATATGACTTAAAAATGGCATTGAAACTGTGTTTCAAGGTGTGCTCGTTGTGTTTTAGTCATCATGACAGCATATATTAATTTTCTTTGCCACACGCTGGCTGGGGTTTGGTTCTCTGTGCTTTTGTTATTGCGGGAAGGTTGAAGTTTCACCATCATGGTGCTTCCACCAATTACTTTTGAGAACTTGCACACCATCTGTGTGCAGTAATAAAGCTTTTAGCAGCTCCAGATTGCCACGCTGGTGGTGGGGAGTGTGGATGAAAGCCAGCCCAGTGAATTAAGGTCATGTCCCTACAGGGGACAGAAAGCAAGCTCTGGGTAAAACGATCTAGACAATCCCTGGGAGAGGCAGCTGGTCCTGGCAGCACTTTGGTAATCACAGTTCTGCTGTTAATCTGCAGCCACTGAAGGTAGCAGGAGACACACAGGGACTCACTCCAGGTATTAACGGACACCTGCAAGAAAAATACTGCGGGTTCTTGACAGGCAGAGGTGGATGGAAAGTGTTGTTGAGTAGAAAATGTGTAAAGCAAGCCAGACAGGCTAAAAAAGATAAATAATCATGGTACAAGCGAAGGAGTCAACAGCCACTTCTCAGACAAATTTTAAAAAGGATTAATACAACTGCTGAATCTGTCAGTGGAGAAGTTCTTCGTAATATCAACATTAAAAACCTGACATTTACAATACTGAGGAGAAAATAAAAAGCTTGTAGATATAGGTCTGTGTGGGAGGAAGTAATGTCGAAAGGAAAAAACCATGAACTGCTGTACCACATAAATACACTATATTAAGAAAATTACAACGTGAGAGGGACATCTTGTGGCACAAATAAAATAAAAAATAATAGTCCAGTGTCAGGAAGAGTATCCTGGAATGTTACCCCAGGGTCACCCTTTCTGGGAGAAATCCCAGGCCTGGGAAGAGATCAGTTTGTTCCAGTCTTTCTTATAGCAGGACTCCTGCTTCCCACTTTCTCATCTTCCCACCTTTTTGTCTCCATGAGACGAGGATTATAGAACACAGATGTTCTACCAAATATACTTGTCTGTCTTGGTGCAAATGATGCTAGTTTTTAATGAAGACAGATTAAAATGTCACTACCGTTATTTGACTGAATGTGTTGTCATCACTAGCATAAAATGTGACAGAACCTTAGCTGTGGGTGGTTAACACTTATTTTCCACTTGTATCACAATCATATTTCCATATGTTCCTATAAATTATAAAGAATACATTGAATTTTCAGGAGGACAGGGGGCCATGACTGTGTACAGTCAACAGAGATGGAACCTACCCTGTGTCTGTGCATCACAGTGTACGATGATGTAGCCTTGTCAGTGTGCCTGAACCTTGAGATTCCTCCTTTGATTAGTTTTGATCACATGGTGATAAAAGTTTAATTATCTTTAACAAGCAGCAGTTTTCCCAGGAGTTGTCATTGTAATTTTAAATAATTTCTGGAGCATTTTTCATTGCCTTGGACGAGGTGGTGCTGTCCCTGGTGGAGTGGGAGAAGTCTCTGCACCACCGCAGTATTTCCAGTCTCACGGACCTCAGGCACACATTTTATTTTGGTGTCTTTGGGAGAGGTTCTGTGCTGGGCTGGTGCTGCACACAAGGAAAGAGCTGGGGAGCAGGCACTGAACCCCGGTTTCCTTCAGGTGCAGCTGGCTTCACCTTGTGGGCTGGCCCGTGGTGCAGGAGGAGGCGCAGCTAGCGCTGGCTGGGGTGTTCCAGCAGGCAGGAGTGAGCTGGCAGGAGCTCTGAGTGGAGTCATTGCTCTCGGCTTCAGAGGAACAATAGAATGTCAATTAAAGGGAAAAACAGACGTGCCTCTTCCACAGAAATACCTCAGCTCTGAGGGTGTTAAGCTTTTCATAAAAACCTGAACACTGGGGAGATTTTGATTTCATGGTGCATCTTCTGTTTAAAGATTTCAGCAACCAGATGTTGTTTTGGTTGGGCTCAGTATTTCCATTGTTGCCTTGTTTTTATGTATCTGACATAGAAAGTTGAATGTATCAACATACATCTTCCTGGGGCTGTTTATAATGTGTCTGTTGGTGCCCAAGGATCCAGAAATACTATTTGAATCAATTGCTATGTAAATCATTCTCTGCTTTGGAAAGACAGGGGATCATTTCTCCAGCAGTAATTCAATCATAGCTTGTTTTTTGTAAATCCACAATACCCTGGCCTAAATTTAATTCAAAGTTTATGTTTCCTAGCTACAGTTCTAGTACTTCAGTTGCCATGAGAAGAAGCACCATAAATTAAAAAAAAAACCAGAAAAAAGAAAAAAGGTGGTCAATAGCAAAGAGATCTTTTTTGGGTTAAAGATGGGGCAGAACCCCCAAGTTTTTGTTTTCAGGCATTTGTACGAGACTAACTAAAAATCTGCCAAGTCATGCTGTTGTCCAGCACAGATTTTTGGCCAAATGTATAATGAAATGTTTTTTGTAATTATTAGTCAGCTAAAAACCTGAGAGTTGCAGCTCAATTGCTTTGACATCTGTCCCTTTGGCCTCAATTCATTTCCCATCAGGTATTCCACAGAATGATCAACGTTTAGCTTAGGTTAACCAAACCCTTGGGTTTGTTGGTATTGGTTGAGTTCAGAGTGTGGGCTTAAGCTTTTAGGGATCCCATTTGTACAGATTTTGATTGCCAGAGAGCTTTGCTCCAGATTTTTACTGGTTTGATCCATTCAAACACAAATTCCTCTAGCAAGGGCTTTGTGCTGAGCGGTGGCAGAGGAGCAGGCTGGTGTCAGGGTCACAGAATGAACTCCCACATGCTCGGAACATGTTCTGCAGCCTGTCAGCTGAAGCTCTTGTCGAACAATAAACAAGAGCGCTACCTTGTTATGCCTCTCTGCCTTCAGAGAGGTTTTTCTGGTTAAATAGTGAGATGGTATTAATTTAGGGTGTGAATACAAGTTGAAGTGCTGTGCTGTGAATCTCTCGCGTGTTTGCTGGCTGGAATGTCGCTGGGGTTTCTGTTTTGGTGTCCGATGTCCCAGGAATAGCGATGCCTTTGCGTTCTGTGTGTCTCTGTGTATGGAGGGAGGCGCCTCCCTACCTGGAGCAGCATCTGGATTAATGGTGGGACATCGTTCTCAGCTTTGCCCGTGGTTTCAGGTGTCTGCTGAGCAACACACTCTGCGCCTAGGAAAGGCACGTTTATTCCAGAATAGGTATTTCCCCAGAAGGGCTGGGATGGAGAAGCCTGTAAGTGACGACGGAGCGCGTGAATGCAGGGCGGTGATGGGCGGCCGTGCGGGCTGCGGGAGGAGGAGCGGGCTGCGCGCTGGGTGTGTGTCCCTGCGGCACCGGGAGCGGGCAGGGCCGGGACCCGCGGGCGCTGCCGGGGCGGCGGGGTCGCGCCGGGTGAGGCTCCCACCGCCGCCGGCCGCCCGTGGATCCGCCTCGCCCGGCGCCCCCGCAGTGCGAGCCCGCCCTGCCGGGGCCGCGGCCGGCGCTGCCCGGCTCCCTGCGCGCCGGGGCGGGCGGATGGGGCCCGGGGCTGCGGCCCCGCTCCCCGCCGGGTCCCCGCCGCGCCGCGCCCTCCCCCGCGCTCCCGCCGCCTCCCTCCCCTTCCTCCCGCCTCCCCGCCCCCGGCTCCGCATCGCCGCGGCCGGAGCGCACGCCGCCCGCCCGAGGATGCTCCGCGCTTTTGTTCCCCCGCCGCAGGTAGGGCCGGGGCGGCGGGGCCGGGCTGGCCCCGGGCCGGGCGGGGGGCGAAGGGGCGGCGGCGGGGCTGGGGCGGCGGCGGCGGGGCCGGGAGAGGCGGCGAACAAAAGCGCCGTGCAAAATGGAGCCAGCGGAGAAGGGCTGGACCCCCGCCCTCCCCGCCGCGCATCCCCCCGCCCGGCTGCCGGGGCTCCGGGGAGGCGGCATCGCCTCCCGCTGCCGCCGGCGGGGCGTGGGGAGGGAGCGGGGCTGGAGCCGGGGCCGGCGGGGAGCGCTGAGCAGGGCGTGGGGAAGGAGGGGAGCGGCGGAGGTGGCAGCGCGGGGGAGAGGCGGTTCTGTAAAACACTTTCCCCTTCTCTCTGTCAGCCTTTGGGAGGACTCTCGTCCTGACTCGGTGGAGGTTCCTCTCCCTCTTTCCCAGCCCCTCATCCCTCCTCGGCGCGGCAGCCCACCCAGGAGGGCATCAGTATCAGCCCTCTCCGGTGCGCCGGGGAAGTTGCTGGCATGCCTGCCGCTGGGTCCCGGTGCTCCGGCAGCGGCTGGGAGCCGGATTTAAAGGGGAATTGTGCTGCAGACAATGCACAGCAGCAGCATCTGGAGCAGCCCTGGGGACTGGAGCTCCGGTTTTGACATTGCTGCACACACAGCACCAGCCGCAATGACAGCAGCTGCCTGGAGTGGCTGCAGGCAGCAGGCAGGAGCATGAAGTAGAGAGATCACTGCAGTGCTCAAGATGAACTCCTCTTTGGTTGGCAACCAGAGTGGCCGGCCCTTCTGTCTCCTGGCCATTAGCTATTTGGAGACCATCAATTTTTGCCTCCTGGAAGTGGTTATTATTGTGTTCCTCATGGTGCTGATTATTTCGGGCAACATTATTGTGATATTTGTCTTTCACTGTGCACCTCTGCTGAACCACCACACCACCAGCTACTTCATCCAGACTATGGCGTATGCTGACCTCCTGGTGGGCGTGAGCTGTCTGGTGCCTTCTTTGTCTCTGCTGCACTATCCTATTGTTTTGAGTGAGTCCTTGGTTTGCCAAATCTTTGGTTATGTGGTATCAGTGCTGAAGAGCGTCTCCATGGCCTCCCTGGCCTGCATCAGCATTGACAGATACATTGCCATCACCAAGCCCCTGACCTACAACACGCTGGTTACCCCGTGGAGGCTGCGAATCTGCATATTGACCATTTGGCTCTACTCCTGCCTGGTCTTCTTACCCTCCTTTCACTGGGGAAAGCCTGGATATCACGGGGATGTGTTCCAGTGGTGCGCCAGTTCCTGGAACACCGATCCCTATTTCACCCTCTTCATCGTGGTGATGCTCTACGCGCCGGCCGCTTTCATCGTCTGCTTCACCTACTTCAACATCTTCCGCATCTGCCAGCAGCACACCAAGGAGATCAACGAGCGCCGCGTGCGCTTCAGCTCGCAGGACGGGGAGGCCGGGGACGCGCAGCCCTGCCCGGACAAGCGCTACGCCATGGTCCTCTTCCGCATCACCAGCGTCTTCTACATCCTCTGGCTGCCCTACATCATCTATTTCCTGCTGGAGAGCTCCAACGTCTACAGCAACCGCGTCGCGTCCTTCTTGACCACTTGGCTTGCCATTAGCAACAGTTTCTGCAACTGTGTCATTTACAGTCTCTCCAACAGTGTCTTTCAGAAGGGGCTGAAGCGTCTCTCGGGGGCCATCTGTGCCTCGTGTGCTAGACAGAGGGTAGCTAAGGACTCCTCTACCTCGAGGAGCAAAAGATCTTCCAATGGCTGTCACGTCTAGGACGCCTGTCAGCTGGACTGGGAAGCGCAGGGACAATTGCGGAGATTGCAAATTAACGTAGATAGGATTTTAAGATACCCAGATTTGCAAAAAGGTTTCTGAGAAATGCTGCTGACATAGAAGGATCAGGAGCACAGATCGTTGTGGTTTCACTTTAAAAAATGATTGCTGTGGAGGAGGCTGTGGAGTTTCACCTCCACATTCATTTTAAAGAATAAAGCTGTATCTTGACACTTACCTCTCCAGCTGGTGTGACTGAATGGAGTGGGTGTCTGAGAGCTTCAGCAAAATGTAGTCTTTCGTACAGCTTTACTGGGTTTTTGGAGATTCGTGCTTCACATGTAAATGATAGATCTGAAGTGGAAATGTCACAGTCTATGGTATATTACAGGGATTTTTTTAATATATGCCAAAGTATATTGACACAACGTTCCAGCGTCAGAACAGAAGGGGCCAAACAAATTGTTTTTCAGTGCTACCTAGACAGGACTTGTAGGACAGGGGTGCACAATGTGAACGTTTCAGTGTGAACTCTGTTCCTGAGCTGTGAGTGCAGCGCTGTGGTCTGGGCAGTCGCACTCCTAGGGCTGGTCTGGCCTCCGTGCCCTGTTTCCCTGGTAGGACGCGTGTTTGGATCAGAGTGCGGCATCCGTGTTTTCCT
This sequence comes from Prinia subflava, assembly GCF_021018805.1. Lineage (NCBI taxonomy): Eukaryota > Metazoa > Chordata > Aves > Passeriformes > Cisticolidae > Prinia > Prinia subflava. The sequence continues at coordinate 9,749,215 of NC_086258.1, forward strand.
GTTTGTTGTGAAGGAAGAAGAAAAACTTGGATCAGACCAAATTTAGCAGTTAAATAAAATGTGTTTTGATAAGCTGAGAGATAATACGTGTTGCTTTATGATACCAGAGTTGTAGCAGCCACTCAAGGATGATGCCAGCATGTGAAAATTGTTCTCAAACCAGTGGAGAAATGCCGCGGGTTTGTATGTGGAAATTTTCTCAAGAACAACTTTAAAAATAACATGTCCCCCTTTTTTTTTTTTTTTTTTAATCTAAATTCTTCTGATATTTTACATACTGGAACTTAAGGGGAAAGGAAAGAAAACAATTGTCTTCTAAACAGCTAAGGGAACTATGTTGTAAATTTAACTGTAGTATTTGAGTTATTCATAAGTGCACAGAGCTAAATCAGAGACATTTTTCTTTAGCCTTCATGGGATTAAAGATGGTTCAAATATAGCAGGAGCTAAATCCTGTTGGCAAAAGCGTATCTAACTGGTCAGACAAAGGCAATATCTGAGGAACCAAATCTCATTGACCACAGCTTGTTCAAGCTCGCCTAGATTAAATGTTTTGAGTACTGTCATGCTGTTAAGAAGGCAGAATGTCCCTCAAATTGTTGAGTTTTTCCTAAAGAATTATCCTTGTCTTTTTACTGATGCCATTTTGGAAGTGAAAGTGAAGCAAGTGTTCCTGTGGTGGTGGATTGCAGTGTCACCCTGCCCCTGGTGCAGGGCTGTCCCTGTGTGTCCTGCTCAGGACAGGCTGTGCCCCCGACCATCCTCCCACTGTGCCCCTCCTTGTGCTTCCCATCACTGCCTTGGTGGCTGAGTGGGGAATTCCCTGAGCTCCTCTGCTACAGCTGGTGTGCTCTTAGTCACAGTGGGAATGAAAAAAGGATAGGGAAAAAGAGTGGGATATTTTTAGAATTGGGGTAATTCTCTTGGCCAAAGGGAAGGCTCTGTTTCGGTAAATGGTTTCAAGTCCACATTGTTCTAGATCAAGATCATATTTTTAATACTCTGCCCTATCCCTCCTGCAAACTCCCCCCTCCTGTGTGCTGTGAGCCCTGGCCTCTCCTCTCCATGCCTTGCCCTGGAGGATAGCAGCTTTCCCTGCCCCATCACATGCACGATTGCTACAGCCGGGCCCTGCTGCCCATCCACATTTGCTCCAGTGCAGTCCCGTGGGGCTCCAGTGAGGAAACGGGGAAGGAGTGAGTGAGCAGCAGGGTAAAGCATTCCTGGCATGGCATGGATGTGTCAGCACTCAGTGCTGCTGCACTTGAGTTCCTCTCCTGGGTGTGTGTGTACCTGTTCAGGGGAGGAAGGGCAGAACCCCCTGCTGCTGCTGCCTCCTTCTGTTGGAGGACCCTGGGGCAAAGCGCTTAAGTGGCATCTTGGTCAGCATCCAGTGGATTGCATCCAGTCAGCCCAAACCTCTCAAGATAAACATCCTCTTTGGTTCATCTGAAATGTTAAGAGCACAGCTTGTCTAAGCGCTGCTGCCTTCCTGCCACCATTTCTTGGTGTCTGTAGAAAGAGCAGAGAGGGGCTGGTGCTGGTTGCTGGCAGACACGGCCGGAGCTGTGCTCGGAATTTTGGTTAGACACAGGCGTGGGGGAGCACGGGGCTGCGGTGACTCACTGGGCAAGGGAGGGGGATAATAATGATAATAATGATAATAATAATGAGCTCGCAGCACATCTGATTGTCTCAGGCGCTCCGTGGGTATGATAGCAAAGGGGGGCTTTGGGGAACCATTCAAGGGCTTTAGTCACTAATATCAAAGTGTGTGTGTGTGGTATTTTTGGAACAGCCTCTCAGGTAAACTCCCCGTAGCCTTTTTCTGACTCTTCACCTTAGCTAACATTTCCTGGTCTTTGAAATGATACAGTGTATCGTTGAAATAGCATTTAATTAAACTGAGCAGAAGAGAAGAATCTGCTGGGGCCTAAAACCCTAGAAATGGCAGTTTCAGGTTTAAGTGGAAGCTGGACAGCAAGGACTGTTGCTTTGGGGGTTTTTTATGGCTAAATAGAGGGTTTGAATAGGAACATTGTGTGCTGGTTTTTGAGAATTTTGGAAGTTTTTGAAACTAGTAAGGGGTCTAAGTCATGGCATAGAGATTTAACTGGAGCTGAAGCAGTTGCTCCTTCAGCCCTGAGCCTGGAGTTGCACTTGGAGCATGGTTGCTGATCCAGATGCAGATGCATTCTTGCAGCTGTTGCTGCTCTGCAGCGAAGGTTCAGTTCTAACATTCCTGACAGCCAGGCTGTTTTCAGTTGCCTTACTCATCTCCAAGTCTTCCTCAGCTCAGACATTTTCTGTAAGAGGTGAAAATCAGAGTTTGAAAGTCTCCAGGAGATAAGGATGGAGAGGAGTTGCAGCCAACTGATGCATTCAAGTTTCATCCACTGTACAGACACTTTTGGTGTTGCCCCAGTAGCTTAATTTTAGTGTCAAATATTTCTCTTTTTGTCTGTGTTAATTTATTGATATTTTGAAGATTTAAATTACATTTTTTCCTCTTAATTTAATGTCAATATAGTATGTGTAGTATGTGTTTAGATGTTTTAATATTTATAAAATATTTGAGTCTATTGTCTTCAGTGAAAATGCAGGGGGTGAATTCTGTTCTTTGTGCCAATGGTGGGAAGAATCATTTTGACAAACATGACTTTGTTTCTCAGCAGTGCACTGAACACCTTTTGTCATGCACAGCACAGGGTCCTTCCCACCACAACCCGTGCTGGGGGTGTCAGGCAGCAAACTTTCCTCCTCATTTTCATTTTCATCCTCCACCTCTGAAATGAACCCGCTTGTGGCTCTGTTTGTGTCCGGGTGCTTTGGAAATCAGTGGTGAGAGCACTGCGCACATAAATGCCACACTGAGGAGAGGACAGAAATCAAATTGCATCCTCATGACAATGAGGTTGTGATATGATTAAATGAACTAATTTTGAAGTTCCATCTCAGACTATAAATTTGTTTTGTATTAGAGTTATCTGCCTCACTTTCAAATTAAGCTGCTGGAAGGTTCAATTTGCAAGATGCAATTCAGTGGCTTTTTTAATGCCATGGGAAGTATTTCTATACTCACAGCTTCTTAGATGATGATAATTTGCCTCATGTAGAAGTCCTTTTTAAAAAAACAATATTACTGGAAGTTTAGGTTGTGATTGTGTTGTCATTTGCCAAATATACTGGGAAAATAGCTGTGAAATATTATTTTTTATGATCTCAATCAAGGGACAGTATTTTTAAACTCAATAGAAATCTTTTGTGTCAAACAAAAGCTTTGCTATTATCTACTGTTAATTTCATTTTATTAAATGTTAGCAGTTTCTACAGTCCTTATTTGTTGTTGGGGAGTTTGTACTTGTTTTTAAGCTTCTTATCACTCAGAAATATGTTTCTACTACTTGGAACTCTGACATGGCTCAGTGTCAGAGTGCCAAGGGGCACTTTTGGGTATTTGTCACAAGTCTTTGACGGGAAGAAAGAGGCACAAAGTACCAAGGCACAGAGAATTGCAAGAGACAGAGAATTTCCAATGGCATTGTTCCCTCTTTCTCATATAAAGGCTTTACGTGTGAGAACCTAAATTTCAGTTTGTCTATTCTGAAAAAAGACACTTCCAAGGCCTGGATGTGATACGAGGTGGAAACATTCAGTGTGCAAATTCAACATGCAGATTTTTGGCTGTTTATCGTGGTGTTCCCAAGTGCTGTGATGATCAAGGCAGTAACTCTGTGGGTCAGGAAGTCTGGAATATTTCAGTCTGATCTTAGTTCACATCGGGGTTTGAAGTTGACAGGACTTCTAAGTCAGGTTTGTGCTTCAAAAAATATTTCTTAGGAACTAGTATGTGAGCACAGGAATCTGCCTTCAGATTTTACAGACAAAAGACCCTTCTAAAATTTTTCTGATTCACTTGTTTTAGACATTTTAATAAGAGAAGGTGGAGGTTTTGGAAGGCTTTTTTTGTTGTTGTTTCAGCACATGCTTGGTTCTGAGTTTTCGAAGCACCTGCTGAAACTTTTGCCTGACTTGGCCCTTATTTTATTGTTTGTTTTAGAAAAGTTTCTTCTTCCCTTCCACGACTTTGCAGAACACAACACATCCTTCCCATGGTGTCATTCAAGATAAACTCAGATTTTAATGCAAGTTTATCCAAATGTTATCTTCAATACTCCCTACACAGTGAGTGCTGCTGTGTGCGGGGCTGTGGTCAGGCAGTCCTGGGGGCTGCAGCTGCTCAGGTTTTCCAGACTGTCTCCTCTCTGGGCATGGTGGGAAAATGCCCCATTTCCACAGCACAGAAATGTGTTCTCCTGGCTTCTAGGCCCATGTCTTACTTCAGTTGGTATTTCCATTATTGCCTCTGCTTTGCAGAGGTACTGCTTCAAAAGATGTTTCTGCACATAAGCAAAGCCATTTAGTACTAAAGTTATGTGTTTGGGAGGGACTAGGTCTTCAAAATTAAAATTTAGTTAGTGTAGGACCAGGTGCAGTTGTGTTTAGAGAAAGAAACTGAAAGTTGTGGCTGATTGAAACAAAGAGGGGAAACCTGGAGTGAGTCAAAACAATGGAGTATTTAATGTGGGTCATTTTCTTTACAATACACACTTCTTTTAAATACAGAGTTGAACCTTCTTGCGTTTCTTTGCTGCTCCCTGGGGGCAGCTCCTCTGAGCCTGGGGTCTCCCACACCCACCCAGAGGGATTCCCTGCAGAGCTGGGGTGATGATCAGCCCCTCATTTGAGTTCAGATAAGGTGAGAGATCTTTCCGAGGTGTCACAGCCACAGGGAGTTAATCTGATGGGATATACTTTGTTTGGTCAGCTTGTCAGGTTTTTTTCCTGTGACATTGTTTTCTAGACAGGTGAAAGGTTTGTTTAGAGAAGCAGCTTTGCTGATGCCTCTCCACACAATATTGAGTTCTGTCATCTGTCAGTTCTTACCCATTGCAGAGGGGAGAGCAAGCCCCAGTGTGTGTGCCCTGCAGGCATTCAGTGTGCCTGCAGATCCGGGTGTTTGTGGGAATCACCCAAATCCCATTTGCATCTCCTGAGCTTTAGCAGATATTGAAAACATGACCAGAAGTGATGGTGCTGTGTCCTGGTCCTCACTGTCTCTTTACATCTCAGATGTCCCTGAGCAATCTGTGCAGTCAGAACTGGTCCTCGCTGGTGGTTTCGTGGTTGTTTGAGCTGAGAAACAGAAGTTGTTAAAGTCATCTTTGTTTGTCCTGGAGCTGTTTTGGGGGAGTGTTGCAGTCCCTAGCGGATCACAGGATGTGCAGGCTCTGCTCCAGGAGAGCCCAGGAGGCACCAGGTCCCTGCTGTGGGTTGGTAACCAGTAGCTTTATTGGCTGAGAAGTTCTAAGGAGTGCTGAGTGGATGCACATTATATTTATAATATTATAGATAATATTTAGAGTAGGGGTTTAGAGAGATGCCCATGTTTGGAAGGAGGGGATTGGAGGGCTCCACCTGCCTGTGCCTGTGCCTGAGGTGCAGACAGGGGGGTTGGAACAGAGCAGGCAGTCCAGACTTTCTGTTCTGACTTTTATTTATGAATTTGTAAGATGAAGATAGCAATTTTGTAATTCAAAGCTTTGGCTTCTTTCTGATGGTCATTACTGGAGATCCTTCTGTGAAAAGGTGAAATAAATTTGAGTGGCTCCTCATGAAGATGAACTCAAGTCTTGCTGTGCATATGCGAGTCATTCTCACTGTTACACAGACCACGTGAACCGAGCAATCAAATGCTTAATAAACCAAGTCATTACTTTTATGGTAAATTGAAAAAAGTTCTTCTGGGATTTCAACTGTAAATGAATCCTTGAAAATCAATAATTAGATTAGTAAAGGATGACGGTTTAATATGCTGGCAGGAATATAGAGGGATTTGTCAGGGGAAGCAAAACCAGACTTTGCACTAAAGTGGCTTAGGTATATTTATAGTGCTAGTGATTCTGTGTGTGTGTGAGATCTTTGGACTATTTTAATATAATGTAAGGCTTTGAGCTTTAGCGAACTCAAGTTGCTCGTTTTATGAAGTTACATTAGTACCACACTGTGAAGTATTTTTAAATATTAGCATTACTGAGTATTAAAAGTATTTCATAAAACCATTTTTAAAATGTTTTCTGTAGATGCTGTCGAATGAATTGATGTTTAGTGTACAAAGAAATAAAACCTGAGGGCTGTAAGGTACCTGTATGTTTCTGATCACCTCGGTTTTTGAGGGGTTAGATATTTCTTGAGGTTAAATTGTCATTAAAACTTACTAAAAATACTGGTGCAGTTAATCCTTTCAGAGAACAGAAAGCAGCATTACCTCCAGCCACACTTTTGAACTGTCTGAAAGGATTTGCAATTGTTGTATTGTCTTGACAGACTCATGTCTCTAGAAATGCTGTACAGCACAGTCTTTTGCAAGTTCCTATGCTGATACATTTCTCTCCATATGTAACCTTTGAAATCTAGTTTCTATTGTAATTCTAGCATGTAAACACTAGATTCAATTTTGTATTCCTCTAATGAATGCAACAGGATGGAAACACGTTTGCAATTGCTAATGATGAGCTTTTTTACTGTTCTTAATACTCGTGGGTATGTCTTTTCTTCAGGGATTTCAGAATTGTATTCGTACCTTTTTAAATTGTTTTTTCACATGCTGTTTACAATTAAACCACGAGCATGGGAGGCTGTGCGTGCATGTGCTTTTAGGTTGCTTTGCTGAATGAAATACAGTGGAGTGATCTTCCTTTAAAACCTCTCAGTTGCCCAGAGCAGCTGTGGCTGCCCCTGGATCCCTGGCAGTGCCCAGGGCCAGGCTGGACAGGGCTTGGAGCAACCTGGGAGAGTGGAAGGTGTCCCTGCCCGTGGCAGGGGGTGGAACTGGATGAGCTTTAGGTCCATTCCCACCCAAACCGCTCCGTGGCTCTGTGATGCTCATCTTTCCTTGTGTCCCACCTGTCTCCTCACACCTTTCCCAGCACTGCTGCAGCAGAAGCCACCAGCGGGGTTATTGTGGTGTGGAGCTCTGGCATTGTCAGAGGCTGTGATGAGGGGTTTTGTTTGGGACACAATCCAGCTCCTTACACAAGCAGTGTTCCACCCGGTAGTTTTTTCCTGAATGTCGGTGAAAAGGCCAAGAGTAGATGAAGTCACAGGTGAGAATGTGTATGTGTGTGTTTGTAGGAACTCCGTGCACCTTTTAATGCTGGAAATTGTTTTGTATTAAAAGCAGAGAAAGAGCTGTGAGTGTGGAACCCCTGCTAGGAGGAGCTGTGGGGAAACCTCCACCCCAGCAGGTTAGAAAAGCAAAGAGGTGAATTAGAGGCAGTCTGAGCCTGGGTGCTCTAATTCTGGTTTAGTTCTGACACACTGGGGGCTGTCTGGGTGGGCTCCTGATGCTCCTTGGCCCTGCTGGGTCTGCTCTGGCTCACACAAGGGAAGAGTTCTCATGCTCAAGGCAGCTGAGGAAGAGTTGATGTTGGGGCTCCAGAATTACCTGTGTTGTGCCAACTCAGAACTGTTGTTAAAATACAGGGGAGAGGGGTTCTTCCACCCCGTGATTTTAATAGACATTTCTGTAGCTGATTTTTCAACTAAGACTAATAATAAGAAAAACTACAGTTGAGCCAAAAATGACAAATGTTACTGAGTTAAAATAATACTTGCATATTTTTAACTATTAAATGGAACTAGATAAATCGGAAGCATGTAAATATCTGATTCTAAATCTTTGCATAATTATTTCCAAGAGGTAATTTTGCTATGAGCTATTAAAACTCCAAGAAATGTATTATTCCCCTTTGAGATGGTGTGTACCCCAGCTGTGTCATACATCTCTTGGCTTGTTTCCTTTTTGCTCTAGATGTACATACATATATATATATATTTGTGTGCTGTGCAGTTGTACACTCACTGCCATGTTAAATTGATTGTTTTCAAATGAGAATATCTGTGTATTTTACACGTGTGTGTATATGTATCCCCAAACAAGCAGTTTAACAGGGCAGTGGTTGTCCAGCCACAGAGTTTAGGGCTTTGTACAATATGTAATTTTAAGAATGTCAATGTGGTTCTTAGCGGATTTTATAAACACTTCTCTGAATCTGTTATCAGCACTTCCCATCCTACAAGAAACTGCACATTTTTCAGTGATTGTTCCACTGGTTACATTTTTGTCTGCCATTTGTTCTGGATTGATGTAATCTTGATACTACTAAAATTTCAAGGGCTGTTGACGCATTTCACATAGCCTGGGATTGCCTGTTCTCCAAATGTATGGATCATGCATCAACAGTACTAAGTAGCCTTACTGTTTTGCCTAAAAGCCTAGCTAATTTATTTAATATTCTCTCTTTAAAGAGAGGTCTCTGGAAGGGGTGGATATTTTAGGATGCTCCTTCTCTTTAAAGGGAAACTCGGAATTGACTAGCAGTACTTGTTGATCAGTGATATTATTGTAGCCAAAGGATGCATGGGTGATTTAATAGGAAGTTTTTGCTTCAAGTTTCTTGATGAAATGTAGTGTTCTACAGAGCTGTGTGAAGAGTGTAGTTTTTTATTCTGAAATGCACTTGTACACTTTATTTGAAAGGTCTGAATGGATCATAAATACATTTAAGAAATAAATGATACATCACATGTTTTCACGGCTTGTCTCGGGTGGCTTTTCTGTTCCTGAGCTGCTAAAGGTGTGTCCTTGGCACTGGGTGGGGCTTTTCCCTTCTCTTGATTGCTGTAAATTGCAGTGAGAGCAGGGCCAGGAGAAGCTTCCAGCCGGGCTGGTGTTTGTGCTTTATCCATACAGGCTGCAGGGCACCGTGGGCAAACTCCTCGCTTTAATTTTCCTGTGGGAAACTTGAGCCCTAAAAGGAAACGAACAGAGCGAAAGGGCTGGATATCACAAGGGATTCACTTTTATTTTTAGAATTGCACTATATTGCCATATTTGGCCTGAAACTATGCTGTATCAATGCACTATTGTATCCAATTGCAGTGTCTAACCAGTCCAAATTTGTCTAAATTATTCAGGTTTTTTCCACAAATACTCTTTATCTGTGAACGTTCTGGGCTAGTGCTGACTGCAGGTAACACATTCTGCAGGCAGCATTCCTTGTGGGAAGTTAACAAGTACATTACTCTGAAAATGTGGTTTGTGTCACTTCCTTGAGGTCTCAGTAGCAGGTGTAATTCCTCCTACCGAAACCTTCTCCAGTGGTCCGGGCAAAGACAAATGCAGGAAGTGCACTCTGTGTGAAAATGAATGTAAACATTGCTTAATAAAAGTAATTATGGGAATGCCATCAGCCTGCAAAACAGACCTGGTGGCACAGGATCCTGCTAGCACTGAAAATAGCTGTCAAAAAACCATTTAATGTATTTGAATGTACTTAAAATGTGCAGATCTGCTCAAAATAACTTCTCCCCATCGTGTAATATTACCCTGCTGCTGCCCATGAAAGCTGCACAGAATTTTGGCTCTCTCTGAGTGTTGGATCTGCTGGAATCTGTCCCTGGCTTGGTGCACTCCAGGGTGGCTTGTTCATGCCTTGCAGCAACACACCACATGCTGCTCCCACCCTGGCAAAGGCAGGAGAATTCCAGTGGTGGACTGAGACTCCAGACCCTTCCCACAGTGATCTCTGACCGTGTGGCAGAATCCCTGCAGTCAGGGGGACCTTCCTGAGGAATAACTGGAATGTGGAAATGGAGCCATTGTGGCAAGAGTGAGAGTCAGGCCCAGTTTGGGTTGGTGGTGTGTCAGATAACTCAGCAGTGAGCAGAATTCCACGGCTGGAATCATTCTGGGGGTTGGGGCAGACTAAAGTTTGGTCCCCTTGCATTTCTCCACTGGTGAGGTGTTCCTGAAGCCAGCCTGTGGCCAGGTCAGGGTTTCCCCAGGGGATTTTCTCCAGCAGCCTGGTTGGACAGGAGCTGATCTTTGGGTGATGAGCCATTTCCAGCAGGCAGCTTCCTCTGCTCTCTGAAGGTTTCTTATTTCATTCTTTTCAGCACAAATCTTGTCCTTTAGCAATTCTTTGCTGCAGCTTCTTCATCCTCTTGGGTTTATGTAGGGGATTAGGAGGAATAAACCTGAGCTGCTGAAAAGTGCAAGTAGATCAGTCCCAGGAAGAGGGAATTCCAGCTCTTCCATGTCTTTAATTGTGCCTTAAGCTACAGAAAAAGCTTCCAAAGTAGCACAGTCTCAGTCTGAATATGTTGAGGCTGTAACTTCCTGACATGGTTTGCAGGTCCTAGGATGCTCCCTGCAAGATCATGAAAATACATGGAAAATATCTTTTAAATGTGTCAGGTTTAGGAGGTGGGAACCAATATGCTTTTATATGCAGCCTGACAGAATAAATGGGCTTTTCCCAGCTGGACTGCATCCTAGTTTCCAGAATTACACACGTAGTTTCTGTTTAAATCAACTGGAGAGGAAGGTTTTGATGTAAGTCCCCTAATATTTTAAAGTGCATAAAGGGGGGGAGGAAGGGCACATTCTGAGTCTGAGCATCTACATTTTCCTGCTTTCCTTCAGAACAGCAAACTGTTATGAGAATTTTAATCTTCACTACACTTGCCTCAGTTCTCATGGCTGGTTTCCACTCTGTTTTCTTTATTACTTTCTTTTTCTTCCTGTCATTCTTAGCTTTCTATTTTTCAATCCCAGTTTGTAAAGGGTGTGGGTTCAGAAGGGTTTCCTTCAGTTCCCAGTCCCCTGAAAGCATGAGAAATTGCCCATTGAGCCAATTCTCACAGCAAGGTATAAAAATAGGAGTAAAGAAAAGGTTACACAATGCTTGGATTGCAGCAGTTTGTACTAATGGGGAGATTTCAAAGCCATGGTTTGAAAAACATTTTTTAAAGCTTATCATTTCCGTTGATTTTTCTCTCCCCAAGCTGTGTTTCAGCTGCAGGAACTCACGTTGGATTGCTTGAGGAATTGTACTGAGACACAGGAGTCAAGAGCTGAGCAAGTCACGCAAAGCCAGAGAGGCCACTAATTAGTTCTCTTTAGCCATAATGAGTGATTTGTTTGAGAATCCTCTCTTAAGAGTTTCCAACCAGATGCTTTGGTCTATGCTGTTAAATAAGTGGATTAAAAGGCAAGTGGATTTGAGATTATTTTGCCTTTGCAGCAGAGCACAGGTGACTCTCAGGAAAGGCACTTGTGGTACCACAGATGCTGCTGGCATTGCCAGAACCTGTGCTCCTGGGAGTGCTTCACTGGGATTCAGTCCTGCAAACTTGTAAGAAACCAGAAGTTACCACTAAGTCTGTATTTACATGTTTAAAGTTTGCAGAATTGTTCCTGAGCTTTGTCTTTCCCTGCTTGCAAAACCAGCCCAAGTTGACAGCCAGCCATTAGCATAATTGTCTTTGACTTATGAGGTGTTTATTTATATGAACTTTATTGAGCATTGGATTTTGTTTGTTTCTGATTCCCTTATAATGAGGCAGATCTCTTTACCGTGTTAATTATTATCAAATTGGAATGCTGAACAGTACTTTTGATATAATTTCCAAAACAATCTGGTCTTGATTCTAATAGCAGCATAATGCTTTCCTAATCAAATGTCTGTGTTAAGCCCCAGAGAGGAGCATTAACCTTGGATTAAAATCAGAAGAGAAAATGAAGCACACTGTGGTAATTTTGTTGTTGTTGTTTGAAAAATCATTTTGTGAAGAAAAAGAACTACAAGCTGTATTGAATGTTCCTTACACTGATTACATCGTGTCCTTTTTAACCATCTTTTACTTCTAACCTTTTCCTTTTGCCTAGCAGAAACATGGGTTATTTGGATAGACTAAAACCCTTTTGTTTTTAGTGTTCAGCTTTCCAAATGTCCAAGGCATCTGAGACTGATGGTGTCAGTGATGTAGAGAACAAAGTTCCATCTTCCTCATGCTGGAATCCCAGCTCATGCAGGACCTGTCCCTGCATTCCCTCCTGTTTTCCTGTGTGACACTCCCTAGGGCTCGTGCTCTTCTGTTTTCTCTAACTGAGTTTTGGGGAGGGGATGAGGAGTGGTTCCTCAAGCTGAACCTCAGGGACAGCATTTTGGACAGCTGCTGCTGACAGCTGCCTGGGACCCTGCAGTTGGGAGATGCCAGGAGAGTGCCTGGGCAGAGCTGGAATCTCTGAGTGCATGGCTGCAGCTGCACTGCCTGCCCTGGAACACAGACTGGGGTGTGTGTGTGTGTGTGTGTGTGTGTGTTTGTGTGTGTGTGTGTGTGTGTTTGTGTGTGTGTGAGCTCCTTCTGCCGCTCTCTGGCGTCCCCAGATGTGCTGAGGGACCCAGACCTATCCCAGCTGTAACCTGCAGCTCTGCTGGGGTGCACTGGGTTTTGGTAAATCTAGAACAGTGCACAGAACCAGTGCTAATTTCCCAAGTCTCAATCCTAGCATATTATAATTTATGTTCTGTTGATGTGTTTTAATTTGCATGTTATTTTCTTTTTCTGGTAGGAGTCTCCACAAGACAGTGCCATCACCCGAGACATCAATCGAACGTTCCCTGCTCATGATTATTTCAAAGATACTGGGGGAGATGGCCAAGACTCCCTGTACAAAATATGCAAGGTATTCTTTCAATTCTTCTGGGCTGCTTTTGGTAGCTTGCATTCAGCATCAGCAGCAGTGTGAGTGTTGGCTGAGGAGAAGGGGATGTGTGACCCTGTCTGTCACAGACAGCCTCTGGCCCCAGGCTCAGGCTGTTCTCAACTGCTCAGTTGTTGGGCTGCTCCTGGTTATTCACACAGGAGCCTAAAGCCCCTCTGGATTCCTCTGCACTCAAGTGTTTGGTGCAAAGACTTCACATCATTCCTGACCTGTCAGCCTGGATCAAGCTGGAGGAATTATGTAACTGGAGATGACCATGTACCTCCACAAAGGTTACGAAGCCATAGGCATGCACTGAAGCTGATTATTAGAAGGAAGAAATAAGCAAAAATGCACAGCTCAGTGTATTGGGTTATCTCAGCTGGAAAGGTTTAAGCTTCGAGCACTTTCTTTTGAATTCCTAGTGTTTCTCCTCTTCCTAACACCCCTGTGGGACCTGTTTAGAGATAAAAGCACTCAGATAAGTGTTTTAATAGGCTGCAGCAATTGGTGCATCACTGGAACCAGGCACTGCCTCTGTCTATCCCAGTTTGGTTGTCATACAGGTTTCCCCTTTGTTGGAATGACAATGGCTGCACTCCATCCATGGGAATTATATGGAGCTGTGTTCAGTGCAGTGTTCTGTTTTATTTGTGTTTATACCAGCAAAGTCTTGATTCCTCTTTTAGGCCTACTCTGTGTATGATGAAGAGATTGGCTACTGCCAGGGCCAGTCGTTCCTCGCTGCTGTGCTGCTCTTACATGTAAGTGCTGCCTTTACCCTCCGCTGTTGGACACTTAATAAATATTGCTCCACGTGTCTAGAACAGACTTCTGAGCTAATAGGGTTGCAGGACACACATCCACTTCTATGTTGGTCAGTAAGAAAGTGATTTTAGACAGGGATGGTACATTGTTTAAAACTTGCTGTGGTGTTTGTGAAACTCAGCGTTCCTGCCCTTGTGTTCCTGTGCTAGGACTCCTTCCATTCAGGCTTGCACTCAGGAGCAGTAGTAGGCGTGGAATTTGTGTGTAGGACAACACTGTAAATGTTTTTGTTCCAGGGTTTCAAGGTCCCATTTAAGCTTTTTATGAGGTGTTTCTATTGGAATCAGTCAGGAATACAGATGGTGTTTGCCATGTCCTGTGTACACAGAGGAGTATTTGGGACATTGGAGGGATGTCAGTGCAGGCTGTGCTCCCTGTGGGCTGGTGTCCTGTAGGTCTTTGTGCTTCTTAGTTTGAGAGGTTAGGGAAGGATACAATAACACCTTCATATTTTTAAAAGAAACTGTATTATGCTTTTTTAGACTTAATTGCTGTTGATAGAACTGATCTCATCAGTGTAAAATCCTTTAATTGCTGTTATGTTCAGAAGCTAGAGAGAGATTTATGCTTGTCAGGAGCAAAAGTTTTAGATTGACTCACACTTGGGAAATACAAGAGCATTAGAAATCTGTATTTGTGTTTTTATATTTCTGTTTCAAAGTAACATCTGCTTTCTGTCAGTGTTTCTGTTAGGAGGTAGTTGGAACTGCAGAGTTCCTGAGCCCAGCAGTGCTTGGAGGTTTCTTTTCTGCAGCTGTTGCTGCCACAAAGGGCTGAGCACGAGGAGTTCTCTGCAGATTTTGGTTGAAGAGGAAGTCTGGCCTTCAGGGGAGGGTTTTCCATACTCTTGTAAAGTCAGGGGAGCAAACAGAAGAGATTGTAAACTCCATTCTTGTGAAACAAAAGCCAAGTGATTAATGATAACAACCTCTTAGTTCTTTGTAACTGTAATCTGAAATATTTCCTAGATGAGCAATTAATTCTTTCTTTCCTCACTGAATCAGATAGAGAAGGGCAATGCTTCCTGCTATGAGAACTGCAGGCTTTTACTGAAACAGATGTGCTTGAGGGAGAAGAGAGGTTCAGGCAGATTGACCTGAAGTGAAAGGTTTTAATGCTCGGTGCTAAATCCACTTTCCTGTCTCACAGATGCCTGAGGAGCAAGCTTTCAGTGTTCTGGTCAAAATCATGTTTGATTATGGACTCAGGGAACTTTTCAAACAGAACTTTGAAGATTTGCACTGCAAGTTCTATCAGCTGGAGCGCCTCATGCAGGTGGGGCTCACACGGGGAGGGTGAATGGACCCAAACCTGCAACTGAGCTCTGGCTGTTTCTCGTGGGAAGAATGGTGTGTGTAAGCTGTGAGGAAGGGTGGCTGGTGTGTGTAAGCTGTGAGGAAGGGTGGCTGATGTGTGTAAGCTGTGAGGAAGGGTGATTGGTGTGTGTAAGCTGTGAGGAAGGGTGATTGGTGTTTGTAAGCTGTGAGGAAGGGTGGCTGGTGTTTGTAAGCTGTGAGGAAGGGTGATTGGTGTGTGTAAGCTGTGAGGAAGGGTGATTGGTGTGTGTAAGCTGTGAGGAAGGGTGGCTGGTGTGTGTAAGCTGTGAGGAAGGGTGGCTGGTGTGTGTAAGCTGTGAGGAAGGGTGGCTGGTGTGTGTAAGCTGTGAGGAAGGGTGGCTGGTGTGTGTAAGCTGTGAGGAAGGGTGGCTGGTGTGTGTAAGCTGTGAGGAAGGGTGGCTGGTGTGTGTAAGCTGTGAGGAAGGGTGGCTGGTGTGTGTAAGCTGTGAGGAAGGGTGGCTGGTGTGTGTAAGCTGTGAGGAAGGGTGGAGAGCAAGGGCTGTGCAGGTGTTGTAGCAGAGGTCTCGGCAGCAGTGCGGTGCTGCTGGAGGCAGATGTGCCTGACAGCTGGATTGGCTCTGCTGTGCCTCTGGTGTCAGCACAGCCACTGCCCTGGGCCTTGCTGAGGCAGATCCCGGGTCCTGGACCACCCCATCCACCCCAGGATGAGCCTTTGGCATCCTCAGGAGGCCCCCAGGCCTGTCCTGTCACACCTGCTGGATGGAGGACCCTGCACTGATGGTCACTCTACCCAACTCCCTTCTGTAGTTTGGGGGTTCAGCTGCAGTTCCAAAATATCCTAAATTAACTTTCAGTGCTTGTGTGTGTTTTACTCCTAGGAATACATTCCTGATCTGTATAACCACTTCCTGGACATCAGCCTTGAAGCACACATGTATGCTTCCCAGTGGTTCCTGACCCTGTTCACTGCAAAATTCCCTCTCTACATGGTCTTCCATATTATTGACTTACTCCTATGTGAGGTATGTGTTTTAACTGGAGACTTGCACAGCTCCCAGCTTTTGACAGTTTGTCACTATCTTGGTTCATGTCCTTGTTACTATCTGTTCTCTCAGAGCAAGGCGTGTGATACTTTTATGTAGAAGTGTTACATTTCTGCAATGATAAAGATTCTCAGCATTTAAAAGAAACAAATTAAGAATCAATAGCTATATAAAAGATTATAATCTCCTATTCCCTGTGGCAGTGGTGAATCTATGTGAGGAGACTCTGTACAGTGTGGTGAGAGCTGATTTACAAATGTGTGGGTTCCTCTCTTCTGAAGTCATGTTATGCACAATGATGACTTTTTTTCCCCCCTCATATTATTGCATGGAGGCCATTGTGTATAAAATGGCCCAGCTAACTCTCATGTTGGTAAACTAACAAGCTTGAAGCTCGTCCTCCTGGAAAACTTGAAGTCTCTCTATAATTCACAACTTATATTTAGAGGGCAAAACTCTTTAAGACGCTGTCTGTAATTGTGTTTAGAGCAGAGTATGTGGTGGTATGTGGGTAAGCAGTGTAATCACAGTCAGCACTATTGCCATCAGAGAACAAATCCCATCTCCTACTGAAGCATCCTTGAGTTATTTAATGATTTGCTGGGTAACTTTATGCATCCATTCTCCTTGGATCTGCACTTGTTCCTGTGAAGTGGCTGATTTCCTGCCTCTCCTTTACTGAAGGCTTTCAGCATTTACAAACCTCCTGGTCAATGTTTTTGCCCTTTCCCTGTGTGTGCTGCTTGCTTTGTCCATGTGCCAGTGGAATAGAAAGCAGCAGATGGTATGGAGAAAACCACTTCTGTTTGTTTAGAAACACATTTTCAATTCGTAAATAGTAAATGTGCTCACAGAGAAGTTTTAAGGGTTTTTTCATCATTTTAAAGTAATAGTGGAAGAATAACTTGGTGGGAAGAAGAAAAGCAGGATCTTGAAATAAGATGAGCAATGTGTCATGGTTATGAGTGGGACCCCTGAAGAAGGTGTGAGCTACTCCTGACTGCAGAACTGTTTGCATTTAATTTAATTGGACTATATGAATAGAACTCTTCTCAGGAGTAGAGGCAGAATAGATGCCGTGGGACTCTGTCCTAAAGTGAGTCACTTTCCTTTTCATTGCATAAATTATCCCAGTTTGTGAAGACCAGAATTTAATATATTGGTGTATATATTACTGCATTTGAATCAGTGTTTTTAGAAGTTGCTGTATGAAAATTAAATTATATTGAGCTGACCAACTACTCATTAAGAAATAAAGTGCACAACATAATTTTAGGGTTTCAGATTGCCAAGGAGACAGTAAAACCAGTGTTGAGTGTTTTGCTCTCTATAATGACTCTCCAGTAAAGATATTTTGCCAGCTGTTTGCAAACTCATTCTTTGTGCTTTTGATTTATATAGCACCAGGTTACACAGGTATCCTGGCTCTCCATTTCACAGAAACTAGACAACCAACAAAACCCACCAAATAAATTCATATCCAAGCTTCTAAATACTGAGAAATTCAATAATTTTGTCATTATTTTTTCCTTCCAGGGAATAAGTGTTATCTTCAACGTTGCACTGGGATTGTTAAAAGTGAGTATACAGTGTTACACTGTGGTTTATGCATTTTCATGCGCCATATAAAAATTAAGATGCCTGTTACAAAAATATGTTGGGTTTTTTTGAGAAGCTAACAACTGCCTGTGGCACACGTGCTGCAATCTGGCAGGTCCTGTGCAGCACAGTGCTTTTTTGGGGGGTGGAATAGAAGGTTGCAGAAATAGAAACCAACACTCTTTGCAGAAGGTTAAGAAGCAGCGATGTTACTGCAGCTTTTCAACGCTGTTGTGGCTTTATTGTCTCTGGGATTCAATAACCGTAAAAACTTGGCTTTTCCTGGTGTTTCTTTCCTTGTCTCCAGACTACCAAGGATGATTTGTTGCTGACTGACTTCGAGGGGGCTCTGAAGTTCTTCCGAGTGCAGCTGCCCAAGCGGTACCGCTCCGAGGAGAACGCCAAGAAGCTGATGGAGCTGGCCTGCAACATGAAGGTGAGCTGGGAGGGGCTGCAGCCTCAGCCCCCAAGGGCAAATGCAGGCTGTGATCATGGAGATTAATGTGGAGTCAAACACACTGACATGGTTCCAAGTGTCCTTTCTCCTTAAATTCCCTAGAGGAGTTCTTTGTAGTGTCCGTGTGGAGGTGCACAACTTGCCTGGTGTGTTAACATTCCAGGCATTTTGTGATCCAGGTGTAGTAACAATGTGGATACCAGTATTCCGCACAGAGTTCAAGCATATCTTGTGTGAAACTAATGTAGAAATTACAGAATAATCAATAGTGAAGCTATTTTATCTCTCTAATCATTTAGCATTAGCCACAGATTAAATAATCTCAAGTTACCGGCTGCACTGTCAGTGAAGGGTTAATTCTCTAGGTGGTGTCTGGGGTGCAGGAATTGCTCCCGCAGTTGTGGTGTGGTTGGACCCACCCCAAAGGCTCCCCCGGGTGCAGAGAGGCGTTTCTGGTCAGCTCTCACTAGAGGGAGCCTGGCCACCGCTCTCTGCAGCTCCTGCCGAGGAGGGTTAGTGGGAAACCAGACTTCAGGAAACCAAACACCTTTTCCATTCTGCCTGTCATTTATGCATGTAAAATTCAACCTGTTTCTCAAAAGAGGGTTTTTAAAGAGGAAATCTTAGCCACAGCTTTGAAATTTATTTGGTTTACTGGGACAATAATAAATGTTTAGGTGCAACTCTTAATGCTAGAGGTTTCATTTAGATGATAATGTCTTGCATGTGAAATGCTCACAGTGATCTTAGTGTGGTCTGTGTTGCTAAACCAGTGTAACCTCTGGCACAGGTGACACCAGGAAAACGCTGGTCAGGATCTGGTACAGCTTCCCTTGTGTTCCCTGTCCCTGCAGGACTGAACTCTGAGCAAATACTGACCTCAGCATCACCTTTCTGTCCCTGCCCACAGAGGGGGAATCAGGGACAGAGCACTTGTGCCTCTGAGGTGCTGCTGCTTGCCCAGGCACCTCGGCACGGGGCTGCTTCCTGCTGGCCTTGAGTGACACTGGCAGAAATGTCAGCTGAGCCTGCACTTGCCCTTTCAGCATTTACAGTCTCGTGCAAAGTAAACCAAATGCTTCTGTGTGATGATAAATGTTACAGCTGAGAAAGCAGCTGAAGGAGGCTCAGCGTCAGGCCAGCCCAAAAGGAGCCACGTCTGTTCTGCTGAAGCTCCGCAGTGTGAGGAGCACCAGGGAGCTGTGCAGCACCAAGGGGGAGCTCGGGCAGGATGCTCTGGGTGCCTTTTGAAGCCTTCCCTGTGTTCCACAGGAAGAGGCTGCTGTCCTTGCATTGAGTGGAACCGAGTTTCTGACCACACCTGAGGGTTTCACACTCAGAACTGGGGGAAGCCATGAGCTGTGCTTTGTAGAAGGCAGGAGTTGCCTGAAGCTTGTTCAATAACCCTGTGTGTGTTGTGTTCTTCTGTCCGTGTTCTGGGCAGGAACTAATGGGCTGCTTTAATTTAGATTAGCCAGAAGAAGCTGAAGAAGTATGAAAAGGAGTATCATGCCATGAGAGAGCAGCAGGCTCAACAGGAAGATCCTATAGAAAGATATGAGGTATGTTTTACCTTCTCCAGTCTGGTTTAACAGTTGCTACTTTGACTCTTTTTTGAGCTGGTTTTGTTTTCTGACCAATTTGGATGCAACAGGGGAATCAGCTTTGTGAACGTGAAGGGAATGTCTCTCAATTGGCAGTGTTGATCAGGATGGGGTTGTTGTGAGCCCAACTGTGCAAGAAAAGGAATAGTATGAATTTTTATTTGGGCTTATAGAACTGGTTCAGTAGAGCCTGTTTAACATGCTGGCTGCACCACAAAACATGAACAGAAAGGAAATGCCTGACTGATTCTAGCTCTGCCTTCCATGGTTATGCTCCTGCTTTTACTCCTGTTCCTGATTTCAAATGATGTATACTGCAGCAAGCATATAATTTTATAAGTAGTTTATTTAACAAATAAATGTAATACAGGGATAAATTACACATGTAAAGTTACGTATGCATACACATACCACAATAACACACACAGAGACATAGCTACAATAAATTCACGTATTTTAATCAGAGAAGTTTTATGTAAACATGTGTGTGTCTGTGCTGACGGCCCCTCCGTGTCCCGCAGCGCGAGAACCGGCGCCTGCAGGAGGCCAACATGAGGCTGGAGCAGGAGAACGACGACCTCGCCCACGAGCTGGTCACCAGCAAGATCGCACTGAGGAAGGACCTGGACAATGTAAGTCGTGTCCTCAGGGTGTCCAGGGCTAACTCCTTGTTCCTTCTCTCACTGCAGAGGAGATACATGGAGTACCTGTTTCGTGTGGGACAGGACTGCACACTGACAAGGTACAGGCCTTGACAGAGGTCCGTGGGAAATACTGAAATATTTTGACTGAAATACTCATTACTCTGAACAGCATTCACGGTGACTGGAGGAAAGGAGAGCCTGTACTTGAGTAGTTCTTTCTTTTCTCTAAGAAGTCTAGCAGGAGGTGTGTCAAGTCTTTGAACCATCACAGAGATCATAACATGGATGCTGCCTTGTGTTTTGCTGGGATTTTTATGAATACAGTTTCACGGCAGACAGGCTTTGCAAAGTTCCTGATAAACCTGAAAGTCTGAGTCTGTCTGGCTCTGCATGGATCAGGTTCTCAGGTACCTCAGACAACTCCGAAAATGTTGTGGTTTCCATTTGGCTTGTTGGAATCTGCCCGTGTGAACTCCTCATCCTGGGCTCTTTCCAGATCAGTAGAGCTCTCAGGAGGAAACCTCAGGTTTGCTTTGTGCTACAGGAGGTTTTTTCAGCTTGCTGTCCCACTCCCTTCTTTCCATATTCAGTTGTGGGAGATTTGATTAGGATATGTTTTTTCTTTCTTTCCAGGACATGCAGAGACAGAAAGGTACTGGCATTTCTAGCACAGGGGAGGCTACAACACATTTAGTCTGTCTGCTTGGGGAGATGAGGGGAGGAGTTCAAGTGCTCATGTTTTGCCATTCTTGTTCTGTACCCAGATAAGTGCATTTCTGAAATCTCAAAGGAAAATGACTTCTGAAAGTTGCTCAGTGCAGGAGCTGACAGGCTTTAAAATGTTTCATTGGATCTGCTTCAGACAATTTAAGGTTTCCCACGGCCTCCTGGAAACTTGCTGTTGGAAAACTATTCATAGTAAATGTCGATGCCAATGGGTGAATGTTGCTTTAATGAGGTTTAGTTTATGACTTTGGGGTTTATTACATCTGTTAGGCGTTAAAATGTGAATCATGGAAGAATGTTCTAGGAGCAGGTTTTCCCACACATTGCTATGTTCACTTCCTCTTACCTGGGCTTTTTCCCTTCATTAGTGAAGCTTCCAGAAGCTTCACACTGGTGATAGCCCAGCAGTGGCACTCAGGAGATGGACTCCAGAAAAACTGTCCTGAAGAAGCTTTTTCTGTCAATTTTTAACTGTTGTTTGTGGCTGCTTGAGCCTGTGTGAGACATGGTTATACTTCCACTTTTTGTTTTAAAATGGAGAGCTGGGAGAGGAACAAAATTAGGCAAAATTGATATGCTTAATATGATATATGATATATAATAGTCTTGTATTCAAAGATGGCAAATGATGTTGGCAGCATTTGGGTTATCCCCTGGGAGGAGATGGGCAGGTTTGATCCTACTTTAGGACATGATTAATTCTTCTAATTGGATCCTGAAGTGATAAGTTTCATTCTGCCAGCCTGAGGTGCTGAAAGGAAAGTACCAAAGGACATTGTTTAACACACCTTTTCTGATACCTACATGGCATGTCTGAAATCTGCAACCTAAAAGATCAAAACAAAGCGTTTGGAAATACAAGAATTTCCTTAATATCCTTTCACTAGACCAGAAAATAGGCTTCATTTTCCTACTGTTGTTGGGCTCCTACATCCCAGTGTTCTTTAACTTTAAAACAGCTTAAACCCCATCTGTAATGAAAAGATGTTCTCTTTGCCTTTGCCGTTGGTTTTAAAGGATCAGCAGGACTTTAAGGGACTGAAATTCACTTTTTGATTTTCTTTCTTTGAAGGGAATTGGTACAGATACTTTCTGAAGATTTTATATATCAGTTGAGTTATTGATCTATTTTTATGTAGAATCCATACACCTATTAGGAAGTGCTGTGTTGTGTGTGTGAGACAGGAAAAGATGTCTTAACTTTGCACAGTTTTAGTGGTTTATAAAGAGCTTGAAATTTCTCAGCAACATATTTTTATACTTTAAAAACTGCAGTAAAAAGGGATTGTTGGTTTCTGGTGGGATGTTTCTTTCCCTTAAGGAGGAAGGAGAGAGGGGCCTGAGCAGCTCAGTTTTTTCATGCAGTATTTTCTGGGATGGCATCACATCTGTTGGGAAGTGTCACAGAGTTCTGGGCCTTTTTAAATGTTCTAGAGGCATTTTTCATTAATTCTGTTTTTATTAAATGTTTGCAAATTAAACTTAGGTCTGAGCTGGTTATAGTTTTTATTGATCTTACTCATTGTGAGCTGTTCTGTGCCTTTGGTTGTCTTCAGAATGTATTGATCAACTTCCAGACTGGGCAAGAAAATGATACTTATTTCTGGTATTGGATTTCTTTGGAGCAATCCCTACTCCAGTTTTGCTAAAATTAACCACTGAATTCAAGGAGGCATTTTGAAGGGGTGGAGTATAGTGGTGCATGTCATTAATTTTGATGTGTTGCTGCTTTGCTATTGCAGACGGGAAGTTTCAGAAA
This sequence comes from Prinia subflava, assembly GCF_021018805.1. Lineage (NCBI taxonomy): Eukaryota > Metazoa > Chordata > Aves > Passeriformes > Cisticolidae > Prinia > Prinia subflava. The sequence goes on from NC_086258.1 coordinate 9,771,786, forward strand.
AATAATTTTCAGAATAAAGTTTTATTGTTTTTAATAACAATGAACCAAACCTTAATAGGACTGGAATGGCTGCACTCTTGGCTCTGTCCTGGTGGAGGCACAGCAGGGAAGCCTCTGCTCAGCCTCCCCTCTGTGTTTCAGGCAGAGGAGAAGGCAGATGCCCTCAATAAGGAGCTGCTAATGACCAAACAGAAGCTGATTGATGCAGAAGAAGAAAAGAGGCGCCTAGAGGAAGAATCTGCTCAGGTTGGGGCATTTCTGTCATTCTCACTGTTCTGTACAGTACAGAAATGATAAAAATAAAAAGTGACAAGTGTGGGAAGGGCTTAATGTTCTAAGTCATGTTTGTCTCTCTTCCGTGGTGTAAAGGACGTCAGCAAAGCAAAATTTGGCATTTTCCTGCCAGGTGCTTGATAGGGTGGGGAATTTTTATCTTCAAATCACAAAGTCACAGCCTGTGCCAGATGCTGCACAGAGAGGCAGTGCAGGACTTCAGCTGTCAGCACTTTGTGAATCCTCCCTTTCCTTGGCTAGCCCAGTGTTGTGTCAGTGATGGCCACCAAAGCCTGGCTCTTCCCTGCCTGCATGGAGCTGAGCTGGACTCTGCATCCTGGGTAGAGCAGAGCAGTGAGGTTAAGGACAAGGAAGAAATACCACCTGGGAGGTTTTCAGACTACAGCTATATACCTTTTATTTTCTTTTTTCCCCTACAGCTGAAGGAAATGTGTCGCAGGGAACTAGATAAGGCAGAGTCAGAGATCAAAAAGAACAGCTCTATTATTGGTGACTACAAACAGGTAAGTACAACTTCATGATGATGTGGTTTGCTATCAAAGTACAAGACTTCCAGGTATTTTAGGAGATTTCTGGAAATCTGTATTACCTGTGCCATGCATTTGAGGACACAGTTTAGCTGTTCTAAATGGGGAGCCTGGGCTGGTTTTGCATTTTCTTTGGCCAAGATCCCGAAGTGACCAGGCCTGTGTGCCCCTGATGTGGGTATTTGTAGATCAGCAGTCATCACAGCCTGTTACAGCCAAACCTTGTTCAAATGGGCTCCTGGATATCAAAGCCAAAAAAACCCTTCTCTCTCACCTTCCCTTTGTCAGTCAAATGCACCTCAGAAATAAAAAAAAAGCCTTTTTCCTTTCCAGTCTTTGCTTTGGCATTCAGGCTCCTGATCACAAGGTATCAAGGGGGTAAATTCATGTGTCTCTTTAGTAGGCTCATATCAGGTCTCCAGGAATGAATTAGGGTTTTTTTACTACTCTGGCTTGCCTGGTTTTTCCTCCCAAGGGCAACAAAAGGGCCATGATATTCCTAACCTTTTCTGGCTCCTTTAGCAAGGCCAAACTGTTAATAACTTGTGTTGGAACTGCACCTTTTCCTGTGGGGATAGAAAAATATGTAGAGAATGGGAAAATGTACAATGAGGCAGCTTAATGCAGCATCCTAATTTTTCTAGCTTTCTAAGAGTCCTTAGACTATCCATGTTAATATTGCAGCAGCATTTATTTGTGCTTTAGAATTCATTTGGGAGGGAATTTACATTTATAAATGGTCTGGTAACGTAATTTTGCTTGTCAGATTTGTTCCCAGCTGAGTGAGCGACTGGAAAAGCAACAAACAGCAAATAAAGCTGAAATTGAGAAAATACGGGTAAGAGACCAGATAGATCCACAGTCTACAATGTTTCAGTCTCTTAGCAAAATCACAGCAGCAAACGCAGAATTTATTTATTACTAAAATGGTGGCTGAGGGTTCCCACAGATAAGAGATGATAAGGGGGAGATCTGGGAGAAAAGGTGAGCCCTCTCATGCCATAGTGGTTACATGCTAATGGGTATGCTGGGGTGTTTTTGAGGGGGTCTTTTTTTCTGGAAGAGATTCTCTGACTGTCTTTTATCTTCAAATAACAGTGGGGAGGGACAGAGGCCATTATTGCAGCAAAATAACACAGCAGTGTTTCCAAAGCCCTGAGCGTGGGGCTGGCAGGAGCTCCTGCTCGCTGTGCCTCCCCAGAAGTTGCCATTAGTGGTTCCTCTGGCGCTGAGCTGCTCTCCAGAGCAGAGGCAGGGACAGGCTTTGCTCACATCCCCGGCACGTCGCTCACAGCCAGGTGTTTCCTTTAGCAAAAGGTGGATGACTGCGAGCACTGCCGCGAGTTCTTCAATAAGGAGGGCCGTGTGAAGGTTGCCAGCACTGCCAAGGATGGTTCAGACGAGGACACGGACGAGGAGAAGGAAACGCTGAAGAACCAGCTGAGGGAAATGGAGCTCGAGCTGGCCCAGACCAAGCTGCAGCTTGTGGAGGCGGAATGTAAAATACAGGTAATGCTCTGGAAGTTTGTTTTGTAGTCTGTACAGCGTGTGTGCATTCCTAGAAAAATGTGTGTGTTGTAGAGGGATTGGAACAGATCCTGTTGGTTGAAACCATAACCTGCTATTTCCTGCACGGGTTATTTAATCAAACACTGCGTCTGAAACTTGCTGTATGCAGACGATATAATTGAAATTGCATGAACTGTATTTAGCAGCCACTACAGCTCCCAGACATCTGCCTGTCTGCAGTGCAGTGCTGGCTGCCTGATCTCCTGCAACTGCTTGGAAGGAGCCCAAGCTCTGACAGAGTTCTGAATCATGCATGTCTTTATCTCACGATCAGTGCTAAATGAAGAAGTAACATTGACAAATGCTAGACATGTTTCTTAAAACACGATTGCAAAGCACTCCAGGTACCTGAAGTATTTCTGTAAAGTATGACAACATTGTGCTTTTAGCCTAAAACTGATATGTCAGTGTGCCTGCTTCACAGAAAGGTAAAAATTAGTTTGTAGAAAGTCCACTTCCTGTGGGAGTAGCTCCTCCTCAGATGGAAGAGAATTAAAGAGTTTGGATGTACTGAAGAAAGCAGAATGTTTCACTAAGGGCAATGACACAAGTCTTGTTTTGCTTTTCAAAGGTTTTGTTTTTCTCTTTGTCAGCTTATTATGCTGCTTTTAATTTATGTAAGGCTTAAATTTCTGAAGTGGCCAAGAGTTTGTAGATTTTCTGGAGCCTTCTCGGTTTAACTCCTGTAACCTTGTGCTGTGAATATGTAACAAAATAATGAAATTACTCTTCTGTTTGCAGGATTTGGAGCACCATTTGGGTCTGGCCCTGAATGAAGTACAAGCTGCAAAGAAAACATGGTTCAACAGAACAATAAGCTCTATAAAAACAGTGACTGGAGTCCAAGGAAAAGAGACTTGTTGAAAAGCAGTTCTGTCAAACACACCTTCTTAACACAACACCTTTTGTTGCCTTCCTTGGCCAGATGTTTAATTCTGTGACATGAGAGGACCAGAATGTAAATATAATAGAAACACAGCATGTCAGGATTTCAATAGGTCAGTGATAAAGAGGATGGAAACACAAGAGAGGTTTTATTGCTAGACATGGGATGTTCATACTACTGATATTTAACAGGTGATGTAGCTAGATTGAGGCTCTTCAGAGAAACACTCCATTCTGCGTCTGGCTGGAGGCTTTTCACAGACTAGGTACGAGAACTTACCAAACCCTAATTGTTAAGTTTACATATGATAGGTTTTTTTACAGTTATAACCTTTTTTAATATTTTATTTGAAAGGAAAAGTGTCACTAACAAAGTTAAAAAAAAAAAAGAAAAAAAAAAAAGGAAAAAATGCAACAAAAAATACAAGTTTATCAAGAACTACATCAGTGCCAGAAAGCAGTCCCCAGAGGTAGGAAATGGAGAGTAGGAGGTGACATGTTTTGCTTTATGAATGGGGATGATTTCAGCATTCCTGTCGAGCAACCCCACTTTGTTTTAGTAGATGCAGCATCCATCTCTCTGTGTTTGGCATTTCTTTCTGTTACTAATCAATTCTATGCAACTCTGGGCTTTTTTGGCACGGGCTGCCAAACAAATTTGCCACCGGAGGCTGGGAGACTTGTCGAAGTGCTAGACAAGAATAATCAGAATTGTGGGCAAATTTCCGTTTCTCTTGTGTCATATTGTTTATCCACATATCAACAGCGTTCAAATCCCCAGCACCAGGACTGCTGATAATCTGAATTATGTGGATGGTCTGACATTCAATGGTGTCTGTCTGGGTTTTGTCAGGTTTCTGTTTTGTTCTTGTTTGTTTGTTTTTACCCGGCTGTAGCAGGCCTTCTGCGGAGCTCCGACAGAGCTCCCAGGTTTTAGTTTTGCACATAGGTATGAATGGGACAAAGAAACAATAAACTGAGATATATATGAGGCAAAAATCACAGCGTGAGTGTAGCTGCGAGCATCTCTAGCTGTCCAACTCGCTTCCCTGGTAGCGTTCTGAGGTGGTGTAGGTCATTTTTCACGCTCGATGCAGTTGCACTAATAGGTGCTAAACGTGCTTGGAGTTCTCATTCCTTGGATTGTATTGCGTTCTCACCAGAAAGCTGTAGAATGGAGTTTTGCACCTTGTAATTTTTTTAATTTATAATGGTTTGTGTTATGCTGAAGTATCTATTGCATCAGTGGATAAATTTTGTGTGCAGTGTGAGTATAAGCTGGTAACAATAAGAGGCACTGGTTTGTATATAAAGATATTTGGTTTATTTTGTATTTCTAACTTTTTCTTGTTTACTGTACTAATGCTAGCTAATGTACTCTGTAACTACAGGATAGAACATGCTATGTCCAAGCTTTTTTCCTTAACTGCATACATTATCTCTATTGTTTAATACCAAAAAAAAAAATTACTGTAACTCCATCAATATTAGATGCGTGGACATTGTGGTAGCATAGTTGCAGTGTGTATACTTTATGAGTTGAAATATAAACTAGTAAAATTGTATAACTATTTTGTTGTTTCATTTCATTTGAACAGAAATTTATTAAATATTTTACAATATAAAGCTAATTCTCTTCTTAAAGTAGAAGCAGTAGCATCTGCAGGCTTCTCCAAGACTGAAACCACAGTCATGCTGCAAAGGGCTTTGCTAAAAAAGACTGCATGTTCTGAGTGCTGCCAACACTGGTTTTATATAATAAAATCTAGGGTTTGCTTTGAAAAAAGAAACTGCAAAAATGACCTTGTGCAGCTTGAAACTTGTGACTCAGTATTTCTCAAACATGTCCAATTTAGAACATTTTTTTTTTCCGTGGCCCTTCAAATTCTGCTTCAATCTGCAAAACAAATGTAGGCTATCTCTGCGTATCACCATCAGTAGCAAATTCTGTGGGGTCAAGTGTGGTTCATGTCATCTTCAGCAGGGTTTTGTAGCCGTGGCTGAGCCTGCACCACTTCAGGGCTGCACTAACTGGGTCATGAGGCAGCTCCTCTGCCCAGCCCTGGGCTCTGCAGAGATAACCGGGAGAACAAATGCGTTTTTGTCACCAAAACCACCAAAGGTGGCTCGGAAAGCAGCCCTGCTCCAGGAGGCTGCTGTGATGTCACTCTTCAGCCATAGTTTGCTTTAAGAGAATGGCGTTATGTGGTTGTGTGTGGTCTCTGCTGCTGTGTCTTCCCAGAGCTGCATCCCTTGGTAAGGTCAGCTCTGCAGTTTCTTGGTAATTGCAACCTTTAGAGAAAACTTAAAAGTAAGTAGGGGATGGGAGGAAGCAACCCAAGAATGTTTCATCCACGTGTCTTCCTCAAAGGGACTGGGAAATAGTGTACTTTCCTCCAAAAATGAGGTGCTTAAAGGAAGAGAAAAAGCTGCTTTATTGTTCAGATTTCTTCCTAAATAAAGATTAACTTCAAATTGCATGCAGCACATACTCCCCTTTTAGTATGGATGCAGAACATGCATAATTGTTTCACAGCATTTTATCCAAAACATTTTATAGTCACTTTCCAGTCATGGATTGTTTTAGATGCCTGCCTGAAGGTTTTTGGTGCTTGGAAATAAATATTACCAATGTATTTCATATGCAACTCCATCTAAAATATCCACGGCTAATTAAGAAAACTGAATCCAGGGCTGAGATGTGCATCTTTGGAAGCAGAATTAACATGTGAAGACAAGAAAGCAGGTCAGTTTTAAGATGAGGAAATTGAATTTGCAGATGTTCAAAACTATGAATAAGGAAGAAAACCGCATTGAATCAGGGCTGCTGTAAGCACGAGTATTTTGCAGCCCTGTAAGAGAAAAGGAATGAGTGTGTTTGGTAGCATTGGGGACATTAATGAGATGGTTATTTTCTGGTAGTCAATCACCTTTCTGTTCACATGTGCCTCAGCTGGGTTTGAGTGCTGAACTCCAGCTCAGTGCCAGTCTGCTGATGCTGGGATTAATCTCCTGTGCCCCAGGCTCCAGCTTCCAAATGCTCTGCGTGTTTGTGCTGTACCATTAAGTTCCAATGGTCTCAGTGAGGGAGCTCGAGTGTCACAATCTCATTTGTGTTGCAGAACTCCTTGGCAGCTCAGGGTCCGCAGCTGGAAGTGGATATTCAGGATCTATCGGAAAGTTTTACCTTTAAACATTGCTGGTAAGCCGTCTTGAAATTTATATAACTACCTCCCTGACTTTTTTTAGCTGCCCTTCTTATCTGTGGCAGTGATATAAAGTTCCTGTTATCAAGAGGAGGATTTCACTCCCATCTGTTCAACAGCTTGGCTCACATTCATCCAGCCTAACTTTAGACACTTTGGAGGTGCCTAACATAAGAGTTTAATCCAGGGAGGTTTTCCAGCCCTCGGCGGGTGCGGGGGCAGCGCTGCAGGCGGGCGGCTGGCCCAGCCTCGTGCCCGGAGCCCTGATGCATCAGGGAAGCTCCTGGGAGCCCAAACCTGAACTGAGAGCCCTTCCTATTTAAAAAAAAACCCTGGGAACGAGCCGTCAGTGGACACTCAGGGGGTTGCTTTCTATTTTAATTTTCCTCCTTTTCCCATCACTTTATTGTGCAGTATTTTTCCTTCTCTCTTGCCAAAGACCATCAAGGTCTTTTCATACAGAGATTTTGCTAGAATTTACCACTGCACATCCTAATGCATTTGAGCAACACAGGCTTGGTTTTGCTGCGTTTTCTGCATACTAATGAGCACGGCAGTGTAATCCGGGACTGAGGGCTTTCCCTCGGGATCATCTGGCCACAGGCACAGTAGGAAACTCGGGCTGTGAGGCGAGCAGAGCCCTCCTGCTCGGGAGGCACGTTTGTTAAGTGTTTCTTCATGGTGGTGTAAGTTCCTGCTGAATGGGGGATGAGTGGAACCAAGCTAACTGAAGTAGAACCGGGCTGTTTGAGATGGATTTAGCCGAGGAGGGGTTCCAAGACCACCCCAGACCCTCCGGCTCCCCAGACCCCGGCGGGCACCCCCTCAGCGCCCTCACGGCTTCCCGCGCTTTTCCCGGGGGCGGGGCCCTCGGCGCCCGCGGCGAGCTCTGATAGGCTGGCGGGTGATTGGCAGCAGGAGCTGCCCTTGGGTGTGGCGGGGCCCGGGGCGCCATTTTGTTTATCGTGAGGGCCGAGGGGGTCGAGGCGCGGTGCCGGGAGAAGGAGCTTTGGAGCGGGGCCCGGGCAGGGGCTGTCCGGCGGGAAGAAGGTACGGAGCACGGGCACACTGCTGAGCTGGAGTGATTCTTTGGCGAAAACCAGAACTGGTAGTGCACTAATGGCCCTTGTAGAAAAGGTGTAAGATTTTTGCCTTAATTTGCATGGGGCTTAAATAGCCTTTTTCTTTCCCCTTGCAGACACCCCCCAGGCCCCTCAGGCTGAGGCATGCAGTGAGTTCTTCCCATGCAGCAGCAGCAGCCCTTCAGCAGGAGGTGGATGATGTTCATAGCAGCCTGTGACAGGCAGGTCTGAGCTGAGGTTCCTGAGGTGGAAACCTTTGAAATAGGCTGTGAGAGCTAATAAAGTGGAGCTGTTTGATCTGTAATGTGATGAGTGGCTGCTGTGGGCTGTTCTCCCCGCGGAGAACCTGCATGAGAAGCCAGTCACTCCACTGACTGCTGGTTAAGTAATTCATGGGTTCCTCCTACAAATCTGATCAGAAAGTTGTATTATGTCCTTGTACAAAAATGATCTGCTAAGATGATGTGTAGTGAAATTGAAGTGTCTTGGAAGTAAATCTATGAGATGTGTTTCTGATATACCTTGAACTTAGGGTAAATTGTTCTGATCCTCTCTTTATTAATAATGGTCGAGATAGGAGATGTAGCAATCTTCATAACAAAAGTTTATCTCAGAAGTTTTTCAGAATACAAAAAATGTAAAATGTTTATTGGTTAAAACGTTAGGGCAAAAGTATATTTTAATCAGCTTTAGTGGCTTGTGTCACAGCTGGAGGTGATGAGTTGGTCTCTTGAGGTCTCACCTGATGGGCCCTGGACGTGTCATGGCAGTCACTGGAGGGGACCGGAGCCCACGGGCAGGCTGGTTTGGTTATGGCATTGCAGATGTCCATCTTAATCAACAGCTCAAAAGTCGTGATTTTTAGTAAAGTGTTGCAGTGTTTAAGATGGAATCGCAGCCGCACTGGGCTCTTGAGGCTCCAGAAGGAGCAGAAGAGATGAGACTTGCAGGCTGCCAGCTCTGAGCAGAAGCCCTCCTCATGCTGAGCACAGTTAGCATGTGCCATGAAAACATCCAAGCTGTGTGTTTAAACTCCCTGCTGTGAGCGTCTGTTCATGCACAGAGCTGGCAGTGTGATAGGGAAAGGGGGCCTTGGAGCCACATTTGAATGCCATTTGGGAGGGGACACTGGAATGACTCCTGGTGCAGTGTTCTGATGTGGCTGGTCAGTTTATGCCACACAAGGAAAATAAAAGCGCCGTGCAGATTTTATTCAACTGCTGTGCCTGAGAAAAGGTAGTACAGGACTCGCTGAGATGGCAGTGCTGTGTCACTGTCAGCTGTCACAGTGTAAGTGAAAGGGGGTTGTCAGTTCTTTCAAGAACACCACAGCAAACCACCGTGGTTTTGGCACAAGTCTTGGCTGCCTGGAAAACAGGGGAATGATCCAATGTCTATAGGTGCTGCACATTCTCATGTTTAGGACAGAGTGAGGAGGCCAGTAATTACTGTAACTGGAAAGTTCTGAATTCTGTTCAAGTTTTTATTCATTTGATCTCAAAGAGACTAGTTTAATGTACAGACAGAAGTTACATGTCTTCTACATGTAACAGCGTCTTTCTCAAAACCACATAGTTCTTTAAAGCCAGGAGAACTGAGGTTTGAGCAGCTCAAACCCCTGCCCATATGCTTGCTTTGTGCTGAATGCAGGAGTCCTGTGGCTACCTTAAGACTTGCAATATTGGCAATACAGGAGTTGGTGTGGAACTGCTTTGCAGGGCAACATAATTGGATTTACTGAGCTGTATTTTGTCATCTTGCCCTGGTTTAGCCTTCGCTCTTCTGCTGTAATCCAAAGTTACCCAGATTTAAAAAAAAAAAGTCCATTTGAATGAATCAGAATCAGCAGTGCTGAGCCTGCCTTTATTACAGGCAGGAAATCCCACCTTTGGTGTGTGCCAGCACCTAAGCAAAGGGGAAGAGGGAAGTTTTATTTGTGCTGGGTATGTGACCCTTTTTTGGGATCTAAAGGCCTTTTTAGGATTTTGCCTCGTGTTCATGCCTGGAGCAAGAAAGGGCCTTTTGTTGTAACTGTAACAGGAGTACACAGAGGCTTTTTACAGCATTACAAATAAATGTGCTGGAACGTATAGCCCAAAGTGAAGATGAATTCAGGGCCCTGAAAGCAATGGCAGCTCCAGTTTCTATCAGTTGATTGTACCAAGGATTGGGGTCAAAAAGAGAAGGATAATTTACAGTTTAGCAAATGGGAAAAACTCTTTCTAGCTGACTTGCTGGAACTCAACCCTGCAGCAAAGCACCGAAGTCAGCATTATGTCGTGAGCAATTAAGTGAGGTGACACTTCTTGCAGAAAGAGGGGTGCTGTTTTGGGCAGGATTGTAGATGCAGCAGCTCTCTGCACATGGAAGGTACAGGCTGGCTTGTTAGTTGTTTTACATCAGTCAAGCTTGGACATCGGTCAATCAATATTTTTTTCCTGCTTCTTCTGTAATCAAATATACTTTTCCAAGGTGATGCTGATTGCAGCAAGATAAACTGGGCGTCTTGCTTGTTAAGCAGATGGTTCCTTCTGCATGGATCCCTTCACTGCTGTGCCAGCAGGGGATGGGGCAGTCAAGCAGTGTTGGGGAGGGCCTGAAATGAAGGAGCTTTCTGCTGCAGATTTCACTGTGTGCATTCAGCTGCAGATTCACAGTGAGAGCACTGCAGGTTGTCAAGGAAAAGTAGATGGACTTGGGTATTTCTTGGTTTGCAAGGGGGTGTGGGGAGGACAGGGTCCACAAATCACAGCTTCCCTGTAAGTAAGATACCCTTACTGCCTGGGCAAAGTTAGCTTAGCTATAGCAGGACAGGAGTAAAACTGAGTGGGAGATGCCAGGCATTTTCACAATGACAAAAGAAGGATGTGCCAGCCTCCTTTACCGGTCTAGTGCTGAGTGGCTTCTCCCACATCCCACTCCCGTGTGTGCCCCTCTCCCGTCCCTGCAAGGCCACAGAATGCCGCCAGCTCCTCTGAGCTGTCACTGAGCAGCAGTTGCCAGGCTGCTGCTGAAGAGCTGTCAGCCTTCTCAGCACCTCAGAGATGATAATCCCCAGGGAGCTTCTGGAATGACCCCTTAGTGAGCCAGCTAACATCAGCCATGGGCACACACAGGCCTTATGCTAATGCAGTAGGTAAGACTGACTGCAGTTTCAGTTGAGTGTTAATGATGTTTTCTTAAGCGACTCTGGTCAGTTCTTTGTGGATCTTACTTGCTAAATATTTGATACAGCTCCAAATTTTAAGTGATGCGTGGTTTTGTTTGGTTTGGTACAGTTGTCCCTGAGGAGCTCTTTGTGCAGAACTGACTTTTTTGCAGTACACCAGCAGATTGGGCTGGTTGCACACTGGCCTGTCGAGGGCAAAAGTCTCACACCAAGTCCTGGTTCAGTTATCAGACATTCTAAGCTGAGGGATTTCATATATCTCATTTCATTAAGAGCAATCTCAATTATAGTCAGCTCATAACAGTTTCTAATCCCTTTTCAAGTCTGTTCTCCTCTGAATTTGATTAATGACCTCTGCACTCAGATTTCAATTCATCATTTCAAGACCAGAAAAGCACTTACTTCTACGAAAAGGCTGTGTGTTGACTGACTTCTCTTGTAACAGCAGGCAACTGGAGATATGTATATATTTCAGTAAATCTTACCATGAGTTGCAACCTCAAGCAAACAACACCAGCCATGCAATTGTCATGGTATCCCCAACTCCTGCCCTCAGTGGCTCTGGACAAGGAAATTGCTTGGATTTGCTTTGGACCTCAGAGGACAAACAGGGACCATGGGAATTTAAGAAACACAGTGAAATGAGAGGGATGGAGAGAATTTTGAAAGAACCTTACTTGTTCTTTACATGTGTAATTTATCCTTTAAAAAAATAAACATCTAGCTTTTCTAATTAGCTAAATACTAGGAATTGTCCAGATTTCTTTTTGGAGTGAAACTTGCCTTCATGGCCTTCTCTGGGCTTTTTGGGTACTGCTTCCAAGGCAAAGCCCCAGAGGTACTTGTGTGCAGCAGCCCTCGTTAGCTGCAGTCTGGTAATGCTCTATTCAGTTTTACCTCTGTGAAGGAATGCATGCTGCTTGTTCCAGCATAAATGTGCTTTATGTTTGCCTGTCCAAGTCATCTCTGCTAACGCTGCAGCCTCCGGGAGCCCGTCTCTCCTTTCTGCTGAGCCTCTTACCTGGCTCAGGCACAGTGCACCTCTGTGGTTTGGCAGCCTAGGCTTCAGGAACCCCTGGAAGGCAGCTTGGGCACTGGAACCAACCCCCAAGCAATCATTAGTCCGTAATTCCTGTTCACAGAGATGAGTCTTTATTGGAGCTATTGGAAGCAAATGGGACATGGTTCTGGTTTATATACAGAGAAGTCTGTAGCGTTGGGTTACAACCAGTGGAAATGACCCGAGAGTACAGTGCAGATCGTGTCGTGTACAGTCAGTAACAGTGGCTGGCGTACAAACCACAGCACAGAAGCCAAATGAAGCCAAGTGTACGGGGTACAGCAGCACAGGAGGAAGCAACTGAAGGTACAGAGAGCGTTCCCTTTACATTTGCAGGCTTTTTTGGCCAGTGAGTAGATACAGCTCAATTTAAAATTTGCTGTGCAGTTATTTTTCTTCCCACTCAACTGCTACCAAATTAAGAGAATTTGAATGTTGAAATTAGATTTTTAGTGCTATAAATAGCCATGGTTGTTGCCAGATTACTTTATTTGAAATTGCTTCATTTATAGTTGGGAATAGTTCAGTCATCATTGTTCTCTACTGATTACAAATGGGGAGAAAACGGAAGCATTTTGAAAGTAGTCTGTAATTAGACCACAAGGATCTCTTGTATTTCATTTGAAAGTTCAATTCTGGGTAACTTCTTTGAGAGAGACTTATTGGGAAGAAAGATGGAATCGTCCACTGTATTACTCATTTGTGGAATTTGTTCATAGTATTTAAAGTTTAGATAGCTTATAGGTCGTACTTCTTTTTATTCAATGCTATATCCAATCTTAGTTCAAAAACAAAACACTCCGTCCTCTGTGGATAAATAAATCCATCTCTTGGCTGCAGGTCAGACCTCTATTGGTGAAAGAGATTTAGAAAAATAGACCTTTTCTTTAAGGTTTAATACGCTGACTCACAAAGGAAAAGTGAAATTCATTCAAGTCTAGAAACAAATACAGTACAAGTGATTTATAGAATTGCATTCCTTCCCTCTACAAACTTGCTGAGCATGAAACACTGCCCCAAAGCACTGCCCCTGTCTTTTCCTTGTCTTGGAGAAGTAATTATCATCAGAAAAGTCACATCAGACTGCACTGCCAGATTTCCTGTCAGAAGGGCTCTGCCTCCTGAATTCTTTAGAGCCTGGATGGTGGTGATTTGGGTTACACAAAGGTGATATTTTACCCCAAATTAGCAGCAATTTTAATTGATTTGGCTGATGGTGATTTTTGGTGGGTGGAAATTCAACCAGTAAAAAAGGCCTGTGAGTTGGCCTTGGAAAGCACCGGCCTTTCCTCAAAATCTCCACTTGAGACTGCTTCCCCTTGATGCCCTTCTCAGCAAGGGGCTGGTCCATTTGGCAGTACAGGTTTCATGCTCAGCTTTGTCACTCAGAACTGGACAGGAGTTTAAAAAGCATGCAGCCCCCTGGGACTTGCTCTGCTGTAGTACTTCAGTGCTTTGGAGAGACCCACCCCCAGCAGTGTTGCTCTCTGAGAAGTGCGAGTGTCCCAGCCTGGCTCTGGGGCAGCTGGAGGACGGTGACATTCCGCAGTGGAAGCAGTAGTTAAGCACCAGTTACTGGCCCCTGCAGAGGCTCAAGAGAACAGAATTGCTTCGTAGAGAGCTGGTCGGCCTAAAAAGCTTAGTCAGTTTGATCAATAAATATTGACATAGGGTTAGGATGAGAAATAAGACACTGCACCTTGGAACTGGAAGACAGAGTCAACTTCCTCCTTTTTCTGTCCAAAAGGAGACTGGCTCCACAAAACATTTGTCCTTAAGGACCTCTGTGATTCCTGACAGATAACTCATTTGCGTGTATGAATGTACCTGTCCCCTTTTGCGGGGAGGGGTAAATGTATGACTGGACAAAGCTTGGAGGCTTTTTTCTGTGACTTTTTTTCTCAACCATCTGCTCTGTGTCATGTTGTCCCTGAAGGCATGGTTACCCACTCCTAAATTATGCAGCATTGCCCAGAGAATGGCTCTGTAGTTGAATGTGCTCTCTGCAGTACAGCCTCCCTTTTCTTCCAGTGCATGTGCATTTCCATGCAATAGATGTTACTAGAAAACTACACTTGTCCTGCTATTTTGAGCAGGGAAGCAGTGATACGAGTTTAAAAACACAGGAAAGACTCTGTACTGCAAATCAGAATTTTCATAATTAAGTTCATAGGATCACTAACTTTTCAAAAGCTGTACTGCTCTGCATGCTGTTCTCTAGCCCACCGTTATTCTCCTTTGAGCAGAATGGCTTTCCATCTGCTTGGAAACAGTTCTTTGTGAAAATAATGACAGAAGAATAAATCCTGTCTCTCTTCCCCTGACTTTGTTACTTTACAGGACACCCTTACAAGACTCACAATCTATTGGGAGTGCAGCAATACACACATTTCGGTATGCATAGATCATTAAATTGTAGCAGTGCCAGTAGTAAAGCAAAACTTGCCAAGATGTCCTGTTCCTCTTAATTAAGCTTGATTTATGTGTGCCTGTTGACTTAAGATGCAGTTAGTGTCCGCTGCTGAGATGATGCAGTACCCTGAGTAACTTTTATTGATTACGCTTACGCAAGCTTGTGCTTTTGCAAGAACACAGAAACTAAACTCGAAGAAAGTAAAGTACATCAGTTGTTTCCATGGAACACTGTTAATCTATTCATAGCAGCTTCAAAGTATGAAGTTAAAACTTACCTTCTGCTCTACTCCTTTCGAAACAGATGAGTGCTATGATTAACTCCCCTTTAGCTTAAAAAATAGAAGTGGATAGAATGTCAAAATACACTTTGCTGGTAAGATGAACCTACTTTGTCATAAGAAGTTAACACCAGTATTGGTGACCTGAAATATGTACATTACACAGGTCATTGTGGGAGCAGTGTCTGCTTTCCCTTGTTACCATGCTCCTCTGTAAAGGCAGCTCATCTAGAACACTGGGCATTGCAGAAATAACTACTCCTTCTGAGGAAAATACTTGTACTCCTTTGCCTCCCAGAATTCAACTGCATGCTCTGTGCACTGCCTGGAACTATCTCCCTGGTTTTGGTAGGGCTGCATCAGGAAACAGAATCAATCCACTGGATTTCTTGCATTCATCCTCTGGAAAACCAGCAATCCTGGACTTGTTTGCTGAACAGAAAAAATAAATTCATCTCCTGTAGCAACATCATTAGCAGCTGTTAACCAGCTGGATGGATAGCTTAAACCTCTTACCTAATTTCTCACTAACTATTGAAAAAGCAGCCCCAGCTCCCCCTGCTCACAAGGCTTTCCCCAGCACATATAAACCTCCTGGTTTTACCACAGGCTCTCCTAATGGGCTTGGAAAAGGCAGTGCAACTTTCCCTCCAACTTCTATCATAAAAACTGGAGAAGGACATTCTGCTTCTGTTGTTCTCTCTTCTCCCCCTTGCCTCAGTGTATCCTGCCAGAAGCAGATGTACTCAGAAATCCTGTGTTCAGGCTGATGCTGCACTACACCTCATGAACTGCAAAGCAGCATAAAGCAGCTGGAGCTTCTAGATCCTAGTTAGGGGCATGAATGAGGCTTAAGTTTAATTATTTAAAAACAAACTGCAGCTCTTACTCATTCCAACTCTCTTGTACTAACCAATGCAGGATAGCCAGTTACATTCAATTAATGCCTTTTAAAATTAAGTGTTATTTATTCTAGTAGAGATAAGAGTCCAGAGGTTTTCACAAACATGCAGTTCTGGCTGGTGAGAAAACATTTTTAAGTTGTTTACTTACACAGCACTGAAGAGACTGCAACTTTAATTATCTTACTGCCTCAAACCTTTGAAGTTAGAAATCAGATAAATTCAGTCTCAGATAAATTCATTCTCTGCAGTTAAAATTTTTAAATGCTCTTTACATTCTCATAACTCTCACTTCTTGGTGGATTATTAATTAAACATGGACGAGTACTCCCCCTGAGAAGGCTTCAGTGTGTACAAGAGTTTCTATAGACTAGGCTTAGTGGGTTCTTTTCAAGTACACAACTACTAAACTACCTGTGGTACAGTATATATGACCTTAAATTGTACAGAGTTAAGGCACCAAATACAAGATAAAACAACATCCAAAATAAGAGATATGCTTTAGAACTGCACATCTCCACACACTACTTTTGGACATTCAGCTCCTCAGTAACATCAAGGTAAACTATGTGGTCTGAATGTTTCACGCACTCTCAGGAACTGGAGAAAAAACTCCACTTTACTGAATTTACCCTTACTGTGTGATGAACTTTTACCTAACTCATAGCACTCACCGCAAAGCACTGCCTTGCCTACACAGACCAGTGTGTGAGGAAGAGCCCCTTTCTCCCAGGAAACCCCAGAGAGAGGGCTGGACACAGGAACAGGCAGACGTGTCCTAGTTGTGCTTTTGTATTACCTCACATGTCAGTTACAAAAAGTGAATCCTGTATCTATGAGCAGAAAAAGCAAGCACCAGAATACCTGGACATAAATAGGTATGGATTCAGATGACACAAATAAAGCTAAGGAGACATCACTCTGCGGTTAAGTAATAAAACACTTTAGCGATGACATTCCTCTTAATGCCAAATACTTAACCACTAGCTTAAATAGTTCATATTCAAAAGGAAGTGCATGTGAAACTGCTCCTGTGGCCCACAGGCACAGGACCTCAGTGCTGGGTTTCTCTGGTGAAGTGCTCTAAAATGACTTTAGCAGAATTTCCACTCCAGTGGAATGAAACCAGCAAGCCATTAGACAAGCTGTCTCCTGTACCAAGACAGCGGATTCAGCTACCCTGTCTCTCTGCTCTGCTTTAAACAAGTCAATAAAATATCTCATTTTTCACTGGATTATTCAGCAGGAAGCCCAAGAGGGTGTGTGTGCTGAACATTTGAGCTGAGTTACTGTTTTTTGAGACAGAATAGCCGTTCCTAACAGAACTCCTCAGTGTGCCCAGCACAGGGCTCATTTTCATTCTTTTGATGCCAGAGAGGCGAGGTCCTAGTCAGCTTCATGGCTGAGAACAACAATCTGAATTTCATATTTACACATCTCATGGTGTATCCAAAGGAATCCACAGCAGCTGAGCTCCTGCGCTGTTTCCCAGAGCCACCGGAAATGGGAGCTGTTTTTGTAAGCTGCTTTGTGCCTTGGAACTCCGTGAGCCTGGGACAGTTTTCCCTTCATTAAGTAACAGGCAACTGTCTTAGAATTTAGCTAAAGGCAAGAAGTTCTAATACTGAGTGAGCATATCTTGGTATACTGAGCACAAGAGGCAGAAGGAAATTTGTAATTTTGTCTGAGTAAAGACTGAAATACTGTCTTATTGTTTATACAGATTTAGAGAGATGTTCAGCAATCCCACCTCTAGACTGGCTCAGAAGTACAGATGCAGAACTGCAAATGAAGCAAGGGACTTCGTTTCAGTGAGTTGGTGGCAGAAAAAACAGGGAGTGCTACACTCACTCTCCAAGGAACATTGCCAGGACTGGATCAGAGATGGTACGTTAAAGCTGCTCACATTTATTGCTGTCGTAGAGATAAAGAAATGACAAGAGAATGATGTCCCATAGCTAAACAGCCAACAAACAGAAGATTTTTTTTCTAGACTACTTGAAAAATCTTCATGTCCCTCTTCTGCATTTTCTACATCCTAATAATCTGAGGAAATTGTTGCCAGGGAAATTGTTCTCAATAGCTCAATGAAAGCAAAAAGCCTCAAATAATTTTAGATTTGTGCACTTTTCCCCAATTAAGTTCTTTCAGGGGCTTGAGGGCACAGTCTTTTATTAAGACACACTTTAAATCTTCTTTTCCTACCAGAAGGCAAGTGTTTTCAAAGAAAGAATCCTTGTCTCCAGAGATGAGAGATACTGGAGCAGTTTTCAGATCTTTGTTAATGAGTAGAAATAGTCC
Source organism: Prinia subflava (assembly GCF_021018805.1). Classification (NCBI taxonomy): domain Eukaryota; kingdom Metazoa; phylum Chordata; class Aves; order Passeriformes; family Cisticolidae; genus Prinia; species Prinia subflava. The sequence continues at coordinate 9,789,474 of NC_086258.1, forward strand.
TCTGGCACATGAGTAAGTTGAAATATCTGTAGGAAAACTAGTTTCTCTGAAGTGCTTCACAGTCTGATTAAAAGTTTTTAAGAATCTAGATACTTCTATGTAACAATTTCATAATTTGAGAGAATCAGTTATTTACTAGAAGTTGATCAGAAAAGGCAGGGCAGGAGAACAGAATTCACAGAAGCAAAGGTATTTAACATCAGTGAAAGTCCTGGCAGCAGCATTTACAGCACATTAAGTGGGGAGCCATGACAATTGCTGAATCATCTAATTAGCTCACACTGGCTACACGACAGCAAATTAGACAGATTACGAACCACCTACCCAGGCACTAAATTGCCTTTGTGAGGGTTGGATTGTGCACTGTGTCCAACAGAAATTGCTTGGGCAACCAAGGCCTCGTGTTACACATTCCCTTCAGGAGCATTGCTGGCCTCCCTCCATCCAGCTGGCCAAACGCCCAGGAATAAGGTCACCGTGTTCCAGCTCCTGAATGTGTGCTTAAGGGAGACAGCAAGCACTGGCACAGAGCACAATGGCAGGAAACAGCACACACCATGCTTTGAGCTAGCCAAGCCCTCCTAACCAGCCTGGTTACTCTAAACCCTTCTCTAGACAGAGCATGCCTGGAGGAATCTCGTGTGGCTGGCAAAGTAGCACCAAAGTCAATGGTGATGCCAGTCATTTCCAGTATAGAGAACACATTAAACAGGTCGGTTCTTCATTGTAAATCTCTGCCTTTTAATCCTTTAAGTGCCAGACACCATCTCCCGAAATACACACGGATCATCTGGTTAGCTAAAACTGGCATTAAGGTGGGTAGTGTATAGGCACAGACTTTCCCTGGTCTGCTAATTATAGATGTACTAATTGAAAGGAACTTTTTCAGAATTCTTTGCCATGAACCAGAAATTCAAACTGTAAAATACCACTTCTGCTCCACTGAAAAGGTACTCCGGAATTGGTAACGCTACTGGCAGCTGCACAGAACATACAGAACCAGATTTACATGTTTGGCTCTTGGTACATGCAAGGCAGTAACACAGACCTCCAACCTCACAGAAAAGGCAATTCAGACCAAGCTCCTGTGAGGAGGCTTTTAAAAAGAAACCTGCAAGTCTTATGCAGAAGAAGTGAGTTTCTAGTTCTGCCTTAGCAAAACCAGGCTTGTTGCAGCATTGATGAAGCAGATGCTACCCAAATTACTCATCAGATAATAGCCTGATATTAGGCTAAAACCTGCTGATAGAATTGGCTGCTCGCTCAAATATGAATACACATCAGAGCCTACTGTGTGACCCTTCTATACATGGGGCTATTTTGCTCAAGTTGTGTATCAATGAGAGGGGTCCCCAGGCAATCATGCACCTTATGGTCTTATCTCTGATTCCCAGTGGCTGCAGAATCCAGGATTTAGGAGTCTTAGTGTGTTCCATATACCAGAAAATGGTTCTCTCCTACTGAAAAGGGAGCAGCAAAGGCCAGGGGCCATCTCAGACATAAACACTGCAATGCTTTACTGCATTACAAACAGCAGGGTATTAGAGAAATCTAGAGGAAAAAGATGCAACAAAGTTGAGATCATTTTAAAAAACTAGGAGAGTGGAAAGCTTAGGATTTTAAGAGTTAATAGAGTGATGACAGAAAAATACAGAAAGTCACAGTTAAAGCAATTCTGATGGAAAGAAATACAGATGGATTAAGCTGCCAACCACAGTCCACAAAGAAGCAGATCGAATGGGAGTCAGCAAGATGTTTTATTATCAGTCCTTGAAGTGGACAGTGCTTGTCAGGCTGACAGCAGTTAAGCTTAGGAAAGGAATATTCAGGAGAAATACATTATAATGCACCTTGATGCATAAAATATCCTATCTGAAGGAGCAGAGCAGCCTGCTGCTCCAGGATCAGCACTGCCGGGCCTGCCAGGCTCAAAAAGGGACTGAACTGTAGGTGAGCTGCAGATGCAGCCCTGAGTTTGTACCTTGAAGATAAGAGCAGATGGAAACCTGCCACCTGAACAGGAGGGACATTCTGATTGCTCATCAGTTGTCCTGCAGATGTCATGGAAGGGTTCTGGGCTTCCAGGGCCAGCCCCTAGAACAGTTCCTTAGTTCATTGCCCAGGTGCAAGTCCCTGCCCACAGGAGCAAAGCTGACACTATTGAACAACTCTTTTTCTCTTACCAGCCTATGAATTATATCCAGAAATAGCCTGAGGAATGGATAACCTATACATGCAGTTATTAGTGAATTTGATGATTCAATATTAAAATCAAATATAGTTTATATTTGCTGTTAGAGTTTTGATGCAGACCTTTGGGCTTGATACACCACTGCATACCAACCAGGTGGTTTTCTGTTTGACACCAGTGTCAGCTGTTACCAGTCAGGGGTTGTTCATGTTTTCATCTCTGAGTTGAGACCCTGAAATGCTAATATGTCATCATCAGCTTGCTCCCTTTTGCTTTTTTATTTTTTAACCATTTTTATATAAAAAGAGTTGTTTCCAGCAACTTCAAGTACTGCAAGTACTGCACTTCTGGAGTACTGTACTATGCAACTTTGCATAACGCAAGGTTTAAAAGACAAATAAAAAAATAGTATTTTAAAACTACACATATCATGTGCACCAATAGGTCATAATCCAAACCCATTTTAATCTAAGTAAAATATTGTTAAAAACATTCACTAGAGAACTGAAAACAATTATTTATGGATGGCTGTATCCTAATTGCCAGCTGGAAAACCACAGCTAAGCAAAGGATTCACACAGAGGTAAATCCCTGCTTGCCTGCCCTCCTGTCCTGCACTGCACCCGCAGGAGGGAAGCAAACGTGGCTGCTTCCTGAATTAATTTGGCCTAATGTCATTTGATCTCTGCAGATTTTAACTGCAATATCATCAACGTTTTCCATCCTTCACTTGGAGTTTAGGTTTCATAGTTTAGGGAAATAATTTCTCTTGTTATTAGTATCACTCATTGCACACAGAAATCCGATGTGCCATTCATTTAGAGCAGGCCGTGGCCTGGCTTTGGTACCTACCCAAACGTGTCCAGAGGGAGGCAAGGACTGCATTGCCTGACACAGCAGTATCAACACAGCTTTTTATGCTACACAGGAGAAAATCTGAAGGAGAACAGTCTGTTGATAAAACCAAACAATTTCTTAAGTGTTAGTTAATATTTTCTTTTTTAACTGAAATTGGAGTATTTGAATTGGCCTTGAGAAATACAAAGTTGGGATTCAGACCTATGTATTACCTCTTTAAACACTGAGTTAACAAGACATAATAAAAACGTGCCATATACAAGATTGTCACAGGTATATGAGATTTTTAGAAAAAAAGCAATAAAAATATTCTTTAAGCTGAAAATAAAATCTCTTACCTTTTATATCACGATCTCAGCTTACAGTCACTACATTTCTGCTTATTTTATACAAGTGCATATGGCTATGAAGGTCCGGAGAGAATGAGAATAAAGTGGAATTAACCTGCTGAAAACTGCTTAGAAGTCTTAAGCTGCAACATATAGATGTTCCAATACCATTTAAAAAAACATTCACCTTTCAGTTATTGCTGATTGACAATCTCAAAATATCAACATACAAATATTAGAGAGGGAAAAAAACTTAGTAAATTTAGAGCAGCAGATATTTTTGAACTGAAGTTTTCCTATCATTTGGTGATGATTTTAAGAGACACAAAAGCAATCCATTTGATTTTCAAGTTCAGGCCTACCATTTTTGTGCCTCTTATCAATGATGTGGGGGAGAGAATATATAATTCAATTACATTTTGGAAAAAAATATATGTTCTGTTTTTTTTCTTCTACCATTTTGCTACATTTCATGTCTGCTGACATGCACAATGGTACAAAGCACTGCTGCTGCAGGAGCGACCATTGCACGGCTCTGTAGCAACTTCTATAGGAAACATGCAAATTCAGTGTAGTATTAAAATTCTGAAGGACTTCAATAGTGAAAATAAAGGCAGATTTCACTGCTTGAAGCAGCACTCGACCCGGGTTGTGCCTCGGTTTGGCGTTTGGTTTTCCCCCCTCAACACACCAGTCCTTCCCCTTGTGGTGTAAAGAAATAACCAGGAGTATATACACATCTATTGCTATGTACCCAAAGAGAGCACTGTGGCTTGGACTCAGTATTGCTTTTCATTACATGGAGCAAAGTTCAAAAAGTGAGAAAAACACTTTAAAAAAAAAGGAAAAAAGCTCAGATTCCATGTCTGAAGTTGAGAAACCTCAAAACGAGCCACGTTTTTCTTGCTTTTAGGACATGTACAAAATGCCATTTGGAGCCACACAACCTGATGGTTCTAGAAGTCAGAGAAGAAATCTTGAGGGCCCAAGTGAATAATAAAAGGTGCGATGCTGAGAGGCTGGCAATAGGGACTGTCAATGAAAAAACCACCTACAGTGGGAGAAGAGCAGAGAAGCAAAAACCTCACGTTAATTTCTGAGACTGGCTGAAGCTAAAGCTTCATTTAAATTTCTCTGCTCTTTCAGCTGCAAGTGGAGTTTTCATTGTAAAGTGGGCACTTTGAATTCTTTGAAGGTATTGAAACATCTAACACTTCCAAGGTTACCACTTTCTAAACAAAGAACTGACAGCTCATTCATATTTTCAGTAAAGCAGAGAAATGTAAAATATGCAGCAAGGGGGCAAGTTTACAATGTGGTTAGTAACTCCCAACAAATGACAAAAAATAAAAAATGACTTCTATAAATCATCTGAAATGACTGCCATCATGTTGGAAAAGAGCATAGCGCCCTTCTTGTCTTTGAAATAAGAAGTTGTTTTTGGCTTACAAATGTTCATTGTATAGAATTGGTTCACAGAATATTTTGTTTGGAATTTTACAAAACTGGAGATTCAGGGAAAAAAAAAAAAAACCAAAGGAAACTACAAAAGGTTGCCAATTAGGGGTACTCCAGAAGAGAGGTGGGGGGAAAAAATGTGTGCAGAGGAAAGATTCCTTTAATGAATATTTGATTAACAAAAATGGGCTCTGATCAGCCATGCTTTTTCTGCTCCGTGATGGCTTCCTTTCATCCATAGGCCAGCAAAACAATCAGCCATTTCTGAGCACCTCTCAATTTGGCTCCATCCCCAGCCCCTGCTCTGTGCTCCGTGGGTGCACCAGGCCCTCCCGGGCCATTTCTGCCTTTGGTTAAAATCCCACCAACACCAAACGGAAGCGAGAGCTATGGCAGGAGGAGAACCACGGAAATGGAAACACATTCCAAAGCAAAAATACTTAGCTTGAGAATAACAGCTGCAGTTAATTCCAGGGAAAGCAGCTTGTTCTGTGAGCCACCCCTTACTCAGCTTTTCTAGTATTTCTCTCCTCTAAGGGGGCTGTGGGGAGGAGGAGCTTTATGTTGCTTTAAGCACTGCTCTTTCAACACCCTCAGAACAGATGCAGCTCCCCTTGCCTCAGCAGCAGTGTCTGTTAAGAGAACAGGGGATAAAGGCAAATCTTTGGAAGAGCAGGAGCTAAAGCCAGCCTATGGAAAAGCAACGGGTGAGGGCTGAGGAGAGAGTGCAACCAACAATGCTGCTTACTTGTGGGGTGATCCCTTCATAAAGACTGCAATCCCTTGTCAGAACCCACAGCAGTCCACAATCCGTGGAGACTCCAGTCGTGGAGCTGGGGCCTACCCTGCAATTTCAGAGAGGTGCACACACTCCTCAGCAAAAAGAGGGCTCTGGGTTTGAGCACCAACTCTTAAAAAAGTACTGGCCTATGGCTGAAGTGTGTCACTTTTCACAGCAGCACTCAACAAGAACTGGGACAATTAAATAGCAAGTTTTCATGGGGACCTTGTTGCTGCTTTAGATTCTTATAAATGTAAGGGGGAAAAGGAGAACCTTTGGTTCAATATACAATTGACAAATAAAATGCTTTTTGTAGAAATGGTGGATGGAAAATCAAGGGTGGGCAGACAATCTTAAAAGTGAAGAAGGCCACAAGAACAAGTGGAATTTTTTTTTCTCTTTTTTTTTTTTGTAAAAACAAAAAAGAAAACATGTAGTTTTTGAGCTCTAAAGAACCTGATTGTAACATTATTGTTGTCCTTTCTCTGGGCAATACGGGTGTAAGGTGTATCCCTGGAATTGCATCCTTCTGTGGGAACTTTGATACTTGTTTAATACTTGTTTCACAGAATGCAGCCTTATACAGAGACAGACTAATTCCCTTTGTTTCATTTGTTTTTCAGCATTTTGTGTATGAGTGAAATCTGCTTGGATAATTAAGACTGTGTCTAAAATCACAGTTACAGTATGCTGATCTATAAGGAAACTCAGGTACTGATGCTTAACTATAAAAAATAAGATAAAACAATATTTTAACCCATATTTTACTAAGTTTATTACACACCAGAGTATTTACAAAGTTAAATGTTAACTGTAAAGTTTCTATCATGTGGTTTGGTTTTTTTAAAATTTTTATTTTTGTTTTTTAAAGAACTATTTTTAGTAACCCTACAGCAAATACAGGTCATTAACTGAGTCTGTGTGACTGCATTAGGAAACAGGCAGTACTCTTGTGTTACAACAAAACAGTTTATTTGTGATCAGTGTTTTATATTCTATACATCCTTCACAAATTTAATTTTACATAATCGGATACTTCATTTAAAACGTAAGATTTAAGCTTCTAGTTCTTCCCTATAACAGAAGGCTGGTATAAGTTATTTGAAAATGAGGTAACATTTCACAGAACATTTTTTCAAGTTTTAGAGAACTAAATTTGCATTTTGTTAAAATCAAAAAGTAGGAAAAAGATGTTTCTTTACAAATGACTTTGCTCAAGTATGTGTTCAAAGAAAACAGGATAAAAAGGCTTTTTTTCTTCTAACATTCTGTACTGTACTGTGTTGTTCAATCAATAGGAATTAGCTTCTGCCATTTGCTAAAAGAATGAGTAGTGGGGAACGGGGTAAGTTGGGAATTTCATAACTGGTAACAGAACCATTCTCTTGGGTAAACCTACAGAGAGAAGAAAGGGAGAGGACTCCAAATAAGTTCAGCAATCCAAGAAAGTCAAATAAGAGCTTACAGTAGTGTTCTCATTAACCTTTTCCAGCTCAGTCAGTCAGTGTGATGTCAGGGTGCAGAGTCCCATACACAGTAACGCTTCACCACTTTGCACTATTTCAGACAGATGGTTATAGCTTAAAGTCTGCTTTATTTTTATCCTGGTGTTTGATAAAATTAAAGGAAGTGATATTCTCAAAAGCAGAGCGTGTATTTGGACTTGAAGCTCTATTTCATAATCTTTATGGTAATTAATCTCTACTAGCTTGTTCTACGTTGAGGTAATTTCACAGGCCAGTTGCAATTGCAGATATTCTAGACAGGCACTGCTGTGCATAAAACACAACTCACAGGGAAACTGTTCAGCAGTTTTGATCAGCATCCAGGTAGGTCAGCCAAAAATCAAGCACCTACAGTAAATTCTGCATCTGCTTCCTTATTCTGCACTTCCTCTCCTGTGTTGAAGTAGTAAATCTGGAAAGATTGACATCTGCCTGATTTCATTATTATTTTAGAGTTCTTGTGGCCTCACAAACTTCTGCACAATTAAATGTTTGTTTGGTTTTTTAATCTTGCCTATTTAAATTCTAGTATTTAACCTATGTATCCATTTAGAAATCACAAAGCAGCAACAGCAGGTATTCCAGAGCACCAGATGATCAAAGTGAAGTTTCCCAACATGCAACAGCTTACAAAGGCAAAGAGACATGTTTACCTTACAGCCAAAAAGCATTATCCCAGAACTTTGCATCACAATCATAAGACATTAAGAACAGAAACTCTTTATGTGAAAAATGGGGGCATCCAATTCCACAACGCTTTGAAGTCAGTGATATGTCACATATATACAGCTAAGTGCTTAAAATCTGGCTCCCAAAACAGGCATAATGAGAAAAAAAATCACAAAACAGAAGGAATGAATGAAAAAAACCAAGAAAATCTGCAAGGAAACTTGGTAACAGTAATATTCCTGCCTTCAGCAGGGAAAGGATTCCTCATGTCACAGTGTGTCACTGCTTGTAAAAACACAGACATGCAGATACCACTAATCCTAGTTATACTCAGAGACTGTTGCTTGAAAAGAACCAAGGGGTTTATTTAAAAAATCCATACCCCAAACTAAATTTCCTTTCATTTTTCTCTGAGAAAACATGTTGCTGTTCCTTGTGTGATGCACCACGAAGGAGAACTCTCCATGGGGACAGCCCTGCTGCCAGCTGCCCTTCTGTCAGAGCACAGGGCCAGTCAGCAGGTGTAAAACTAGAGAGGTCTGTTCCAGTTCTGTGGGCAGAACTCCACACTGAGCACAGCCTGAGGACCCATTCTCTCTCAGAACTGGACCAGCTGGTCCCAGGCAGGCAAAGCAAACATTTGCCATAAAGCAGCAGCATTTTGCCCTGTTAGAGCTCATACTTTTAGAAAAGTCACATAATTGACATTTCAAAATATTTTTAACTTTTATAATGATACCAGGGGAGTTGGTATTGCCCAAGTTAAGACAGATTTGGGAGGAATGACTTATCCCAAATGCCAAAAAGCAGAAGTGTCCCATATGAAGAACTCCAGGCCTTGAAAGATGCCGGTCAGTTGAGGAGCAGACTGTGACCGGTCCCTGCGGCAGGAGAGGCTGGTGGGGCTGGCCTGGCGGGCCCATGCTGTGTGTGCCAGGACATATCACTGACTCCAAACTGCCCTGCTCCCATTGCCACATAAACCTCATTCAAAGTAACCAAAAGGGCCGGTTAGAGGAATGCATTGTTAGTCCAGCGTAAAACAAGCCAGTGGGGAAGGGAGAAGCCGAGTTAAGAAAAACTCTTCCATCACAGCTCTCTGGTTATCAGCTCATTTTACAGTCTCCATGGAACCAGTGCTTTGCCAGCCTAATAGAACACGTTTCATAGTGAAAAGCATTGTGGCAAATGACTGTGTCCTGGCTGCCTCACAGACAGATTGCTACCAGTACTGACTACCCAAAACCCATCCTGGTGTCCCAAGCAGTGGTGTTTTAGCCTGCAGGGGTTGGGGCTATTTGCCTATAGACTTCAGAGAGTTGACAGCATTAAGGGAGCTTTGTCCACAAGTCATTTACACTTGAGGACAAACATTTCACCAATGTTACTGTAATGCCATTTAGCTAGATCTCAGTCAGAGATGCTGAAGTAGGCCCTTCGGTAGTCTTTGAATGGAGCACAGACTGGCTGTAAAAAGTAAGGGAACTACTTGGACTGGGTTCCAGTATGAAGGGAACAGGCAATTAGGACAAGCAGGCCTTCCACAGACCAGGCAAAGCAGAGGCAAAAAGCTACTCCAACCAAAAAAGAACCACAAGGTTATGGCATAAAAGTGGTGGTGTTGTCATGGTTTAAGAGCTTAAATCTCTGAATTTCTCCTTGGACTGCCACATTTGGACTGCCACAACAGTTTCTGTATAATTTCTAAGGTGTTAATTACAGGGCTGTACATACCGTAGGCTGGTGCCGCTGTGCTGTATCCGTATGGTGCTCCATAGCCTGCAGGGAAACACAGGAGGAGGGGTCATTCTCTGCACTGCCTCTCAGTGTTTGCACACCTGCACAAGGGCACGGACCTGTGCCTCAAGCAGGAGCACAGCAAAACCAAACTCACACCAATACATAGAAATAGGGTTGAAGACACTGAAATGTTCCTGTGCGGTGGCCTGAAGAATAAGCTGCCAGGGACTTTGTCAAACCTCAGTATCAAAGAGTTAAAATTCCCTATTTTATTTCCTCAGCATTCTCTTTTCCACCAAATCCCTCAAGTCTGCACTGTCAGAACATAGATTTAGCATGACACAGACATCCCATATTTGCTTATGTTCTTCTTAAAACACAAATGCAGTCTATGCAGAGAACAGTCATTTTCCTAAATTTCCTTTAAAAAGAGAATGCTGGATGCCTGTGGCAGATGTCACGTCCCCCTCAGTAAAGCTCCTGTGAATTCTGCTTTCTCTGCCATTTCTAACAGAGTTCCACAGAAAACATGTGAACACCTCCACACAAACAGATCATTTTTCCCCAGAGAGCAGAGTTTGACTCTGAAGTACTTGAGAGAAAAAGCAACACAGGTAACACTAACATTGGTTTCTACGTGTCAGTAGTTCATGAGGGCTTTACAGGGGTTTTTTTTCTGGTGAGACTGCTGGTGTCACTCCAAAAAGTAAGAGATTTCTGAGGAGAATAGCGGATGGAGAGAAATAATCTGTGAAGGCCAAGGCCAATAAAAGCTTAACTACAGCGACTGGGAAATTAAACTTATTTCTGGAATAATTCCACACTGGCAAGAAGCATGCCCCTGGCAGGTTAAAGTGTCTCTTAAATGACTCCTCAGGCAGACAGACAGTTCCAAAAACAATGTTAACAGCCATTAAAAATGAATTACTGGGTTTTAATATTTAAAAGGACATGACCATACAGGAACAATGAAGATGACATGCTGCCAACAGTGCCAGGCAGAAAGGCTCCCGAACAACAGTCCTGTGCTATTAGCACATGTGAGCTGCTGGGGGGTGTAATTAGAGCTCATGCTGTAATCTGAAAACCTGAGCATGAGGACTAGAAGTGTTATTTTTTGGAAACTACAGCTGGATTTGCTTTGACTGAGGCATCTTCAGCATCTCATTCTTACAAATCTGTGGTTCTTGTAACAAGTGAAAACAATGGATTCCTTTCACATGTCACCCACAAACCTCAGACATGCTGTAGCACCACAAAGAAAATGCACTTTGAAAACTTGAGGATCGAGAAAGTGATCGTTTCATGAACATTTTCTTGTGCAAATGTGAAATGGGAATCAGAAGCCCTTGGACTTCAGAAGCTGTTTCTGCTAATCAGAACAATGCAGTGTGGATGATGACTTCCCATCAGCCAGAGTACGGAAAGAAATTCTTTCATTTCTGGGCACCACAGAAGCTACTAATAGATGCTTCCAGGTGGAATTCTTGTAGAGGGGTTTTGGGAGCTCAGGGGCTCTTGAGCTTGCTGACTTCATGTTCACAAAGGATTCTTGGGAAAGGCACTCCTAATGCTAACCAGCACATCATCCAGAAGGTTCTTAGGTAGGAAGAGAGTTTTGGGAATTGTGCCATGGCAGTGAACTATGAAGACAAATCATAAAATAATAAAGCCAGGAAAACCATTATGCCCATAACTGTGTGCTCTGTCCACACAGAGCTTTGAGCTGCACACTCATAAAGGATACACTCTGCCAGCTTTCCAGGCCTTTGATTTATTTAAACCCCCATGAAACCTTCTGCTCCATCTCAGTTAAAAAAATCACTTGCATAGGTGAACAACACACATGAAAAACAACACCCCAGCAGACAAATACTAAACTATCAGCTACAAGTGTGGTGCCTTACCTGGTGTTAGGTATCCAGTAGCAGCAGCTGCCCCAACAAATGCCCCTCGTGTTAAAGCACCTCGTCCTCTGCCTCGAACAGCCTGGACTGCTGCAGAAACAGCTGTATTGACAACCCCTTTAGTCTGCCCAGAGTGACAAAAAATAGCAGTTCAGAGAGTGAAAGTGTTGCTGCAGTACAAGGCCATCTGCATTAGCTGGCCCCCTTTGAGAGGGCTCTGTAAACATGCCTGATGTGCCAGGCTGGCTGAGCGCAGACTGGAGAGTGCTGTGCCAAAGGATGTGAGTGACAGGGACACAGCGGGGCCCTGGCCCTGTCACTGCCTGCAGAGCCCAGCACGTTCCCTGTGCTCAGCCCTGGCAGTCCCTTCCCTCAGACTGTGCCTTATTTACCTCAGATTTGGGCATGATTGAACACTGCTGCCTTCTGAGCCTCTCTCTGCTGCTCTTCCCTGCTGTCTTCCCCATCTCCTTACAACTTTACTCTCCTCAACCTCCAGCACTGGTTTTACATCTCCCTTACCCTCCTGAACCCACATCACTGCAGTAGGGCCAGAATTTCACCCACAACCAACCAGCTCATGACAACACCAAGCCCTCACTTTACTAAAGTGCTGCCTTCTGTATCAAAAACCAACCCAGAGCTGGGATAATGGTCCAAAAAGCAAATGGCAGTTCTTACCTGAGGAAGAATCTTCTTTTTCTTGTTATTTGCTGCATTAGGTCCAGAAAACAGTTTTTCAAGTGCTGCTAATGCAGCACTTGCTTTTGCTACTTTCTTGTTTGGGCCTGCACCTCGGAACTTCTGTCCATCTACTTCTACCTAAAATTTAAGACATGAATTTATGTGTAGTATTGATCCATAGGAGCACCAAGCTGCACCCACTCAGCTGATGTGCCACCCATAAAGAACTTCAGTAGGAAATCCTTGGTGTTTTATGTGACAAATTTCTATTGATTCTAAATTTGACACTGCTAAAGGTGATCCTGGGAAACCAGTGTGTCAATCTGGAAACTACAAGTGCAACTCAAAGAGGACCAGCATATCTCTTGGATACTGGATTTAGCCCATACCCTGGAGTCTTCCTTGTTGTGAAGTTTGGGGCTGTCAGAATCCAGTTTTAATTCTCACTATATTTTCCTAAAGTAGAAAGGCAATTCCTTTCCCTAGCTGAATCATCACAGCAGCAATGAGATACATAACCTGAGAAATCAGCACTAGAGATGTGCATTGCAAAAGGCAAAATAGGAAATTGTGAGCTGCAGCAGCGACTCTGCAACAGCATTGGTAACCCCTGCTGCACTCACCTCCATCACAAAGCGCTTGTCGTGGCTTCCTCCCGTCTCAGAAATGAGCTCGTACTTCAGACCTCTCCTCTTTTCATTGAGCTCCATCACGGGGTTTTTGCCACTTGCTGTGAGGATGGGACCCTGAGTTCTTACCTAGAGAGACACGCAGGGTGTTACTTCAGAGCCTTTCTTTCTTCAGAAGGCAGCCAAACCTCTGCACACCTGTACCACAGGTAACACTGCCCTGGCTGCAGCACAACCTGCAATGCTGGCACAGCAAAGGGCAGGTCTCTAAAGATGGGCAGGAGGACAAAAGATGGTGTCACAGAAGTCACACCCATTTATTTCTGTTGTTGAGTGCTACTGTCCTCATGGCCTGGTCTGGTGCCTGCACAGACTAAAAATGACACCAACTGCACTTGCAATTGCAACCCCGTGAGAATCCAAAGCTGAAGCTTTGGTGTCAGGTTCCTTGAGACTGAAGGCTTTCACACCGAAAGGAGACAGTGCACACAGAGACTCCCCAGCCCTGCACATGTCTCTGCTGTTCAATCTCATTATATCCTGGTACTACCAAGCTCACACTGAAGAAATGTCATGCCCTGAGTCATGTGTTTCAGTAGAAATGTCTGTAACTGTTTGGAAAGCAAGGTAAAGCTGAGATCTCAGCACACCAGATCAGTCTGCAATAGAATTCTCTCAGCTATAGATAAAAACAGGGCAGTTCCATTAAAAATACTCAATTTCCCTGGAAATTTCTCAGTGGACTAAACATGTATGTGGTTTGAGTTATTCATGATTACACACTGTCTGGAAATTGTCTCCCAACTGACGAAATTTATGTTTTACCATTTTGACAATTAGTTCAGGAAAAAAAAAAAAAAGGAAAGTGAAACCCCAAACCCCACACCTCTTTTGTACTTTCAATGCAATGCTCACCTCTAGGGTAGCGGAGGTGTCAGCTGTGGAATTTCCAGTATTATTATTGCTTGAGATTGAAGACGTTTCGTTTTTACCTTCGGTATCTGATTTTTCATCAGAACTTACACACTCCACATCTGCATCAAAACCTGTTGGATACCCCATCGCTTGTAAAACCTACAACAAAGCCCCATGAAATGAACTGTGACAGAGGCAGCAGAACAGGAACAAATACAAAGCTGATCACAGCACAACAAACAATCCACCACTGAAAAAAGGCAGATTGCTTAGAATATTAGTTTTCTCCCAATTGAAATGGAGATATCCATTTCGGTGGTTATCAGTAGGGAATACAGTCATAATGGGGAAAATAATTTCAGGTTTCCAAAAGTGGAATCAACACAAAGCAGAATTTTAGTCTCAAAGATACTCATGAGCATCATTCATCATCCTTGTCAAGTAAGAAATTAAAGACACGGTTAATGGTCTTATAAGGAAATTCATGCATGATTTCCCTCTCCCTGTGTCTATGGACAGATCAAGAGATGGACTGTGGGGCAAACGTTGACAAACAGTCTTGTGAGAATTAAAGCCTTGTACAAGATGGTACTTCTGGAGCTCAGTTCCTTCAAAAACATCCTCCACGAGCAAGGCCAGCCTCTCCCTTAACCAGCTTCCTGATCCAGCTGCACAGAGCTACCACACACAGGGCAAAGGAAACTGAAAGGAACCTGAGGCTCTACTGAAAATTTAGGGCCAAGAACAAAGTCTGTAAAAATGACTGTGTTCAAACCCTGAGCTGAGAACTGCCTGGGTAACCCCCGGCTCAGCTCCCATGCAGCTGGGGGTGCCTGAAAACACATCTGGCTGTGTTTTCAGGGCTTCTGCATTTTAAAAAGGTCAGGTCAGAAAGGGAAATCTCACGTTATTCCCTCTTACAAGATTGGGAAGGCAGCTTCTGGGTCTGCTGAGAAGGGAAAGAAAGAAAAAAACCCAAGACCGCACCACCCATTTCCTCTTGGCTTGAATCGCGGATGTTTTGATGTGTAAATTTAGAGAAACAGAGCTGGGTCGGCATCAGCACAGATCTGGCTGACGCAGAGAGGTTCAAGGGCAGAGCAGTCACAGTTTTTCAGGGCAAGGGGGTTTTTGGGCTTCTTTTTGTTGTTTTTTAAACTGCAGGGAGGAAGGCAAAATAAAAGAATGAGGCAGAAGGTCTGGAAGGACACACATGCAGAGAGCTACTTTTCCTGGAGGAATAACGCATGCCCTCAAATACTTCTGGAAACTTTGAACTTGAAAGTACAGAGGACAATGGGATTTTCAAAACTGAAATCAAAGGAAAGCAGAAAGTTGCCAGATGAAGATTCTAAAAAGGAAATTCTTCTTCAAAACAAAATGAGGCAGAGAATGACAGATGGGCCTGTTCCTATCAGAAGAGCAGTTCTATTAACAGATGTTCTTTCACAGATTCGTTTAGGTTGGGAAAGACCTTTAGGATCACTGAGTCCAACCATCCATTACCCCAGCCCTGCCCACCACGAAGCCACGTCCCCAAGCATCACATCTGGTGGATGCTCTCACTGGGCATTCCAGTCTGTCCTGTCATGTACACCTACAGGAAGCAACAGCAGCTAGACCAGTGTGTGAATGATACCAGTGTCCTACTGGAAATTTGACTGGATAAATCATTGACGTGGTTTAGCCAGTACACAGAGGTGCTCTTCAGGCACCAAGGACAGAATACTATTTCCAGGAGCTCACAAGCTGACCTGTAGAGCCCTGGGAAATTCCTCCCCCCTGCTAGCACAAAACCAGTGATGCTCTTTGAATCATGCCCAGCTATCTTTAGAGCACACAGCAAGCAGCTCACCTTAATGATTTTTTTTTAAATTTTGAGCTTGCATATTACTAGTTCTAAGCACATTTCATACTCCATCCCAAGATCTGGGGTTAGCAGATTACCTCAGGCTGCCTTACCTTCACTGCCACATGGAGCTTGGCTGTTTTCTTAGAAGGTCCTGATGCTTCATAAGTCGTACCATCAACATCTACAGACATTGTGAAGACTGGGGCATGGACTGGACCAGACTGTGACAGCAGCTTATACTGAAGCCCTGGCCTGATTTGGTTCAGCCTCATCAGAGCATTCATGAGATCTATTGCTTTACTATCTAGTACTAGTACAAGATAGTAGAAGGGGTAGGGGAAGGAGGGGAAAGGAAAATGAACAAAACAAGATGAACAGAAAAATGAAACAGTTTGCATTTCAGTGCCTTCTGTCTGTATCAAGGAGCAAAACCTACCCCTCAGCCTCTCACGAGGGTGAGGAGAACTGTAACACTTAAATCTTTCCTAAGCCATTCTAATTTGGGGAAACAACTATAATGACCTGGTTTTATATTAACAGCATTCTGTTGCAGCTAGCTGTATTCCTCCTGGCTGCTGTAAAAGGAGTACCAAGTTTTAGAGCTAATGGGCAACCAGATCCAGAACTGGCACCCAAGTAGCACAATGAAAATAGCCTCCAGAATGACTGCATCCCACAATGACTGGGTCCCAGCAAGAGATTTCTAGATTTCTAGAGAGAAAGAAGAGCAAGAGATTTCTAGTCTTGTGCATATCTGCAACATTAATGTTTTGCAGACTACACATTTTATTTTCCTTGTGGGAGATCTTGAGAGACCAACACCTATCTCAGGAAGGGGAAGAGTGAAGAGAGTGTAATCTTCACTCAGCAAACTCACTGCAGTACTTGAAAATGACCCCAAGATACAGGGATGTTACCAATAAAATACCTCAGCTGCTTGGGCAGCTTCAGTCTTGGTGTAATTTGATGGGTATTCCCATTTAAAAATGCAAATCATTCAGTTAGTAAAGCATGTCAGGGAAAATTCAGATGCACAGAGATGTGTTTGACATTCCGAATGCGGGGTGATAGAGGCAACAATTTTGTTCCAAAGACTTTTTCACATGCTCTACCACACCAACACAGAGAAGCTTTTAAAGCAACTCCCCCTGTACAATAGATCTTTGAAAACAGAATTGAGAAGTGCTGCACTTACTTTTCCTCAGATTACGCTTCATCTTTTTATTTGGATCTTTATCATCTCCAACACTGTCTTCAAACGGTCTCTTCAGAGCAGATGAGCCTGTACCTAGGGTATAAAGTTCCTTGTAATACGGATATGCCATTAGAAAACACGATCCCACAGCAGGAGTCTGATTAGTCCCACACTGTTCCTTGCTTGTTTATAGAGAAAAGAACTCATCCATCAGTCACAGCTTTCTTATTGCTACATGAAAGCCAATACTGGTTTACTGCTCACTCTACCACAGAGATCAGGCAAGATGTCTGTGTCCAATACCGGCTGTGGGATAAGGACTGCAAACCTGCAGTGCTGTTTTCCACCTTTAGTCTAAGCAAGACCTCGAACAGTATTGTTTTTACAAAAAAATACACACGGAAATTTTTAAAATTAGATATATGTTGTTTTCTAGAAAGAATGCTTGAGTAATAGTTATTATTGACACGTTATATACTCTTTGACATGTCTAGAGTCTCTCCTTGCCAGCATAAGAATCAAACACTACTTCAGCTCTTCGAATGCCAAAGGAATTTGTGCTCTAAGATAATCATCAGCTATATTACGGCTGCTCTGCCTCTCATCTCTTGGTATTTCTAGAGAACAGAACTTCCAGATTTTATTCTCACAATGAAATATTAAAAAAAAATACTGCACATATAACAAAGAAAAGTTTCTACTTCACATTCACAGCACATAATTCAGAACTTCACCCTTTCTAAATTAACTTCTAGTTTACTGCCCAATTAGTGACTTTTGGAACAAGTAATACCTACCTTCTTTGTCAGTTACTGACCAGGAATATTTCTGAAATGATTTATTTGATGGGAGGGGATCCATTTCCAAAACTTTATAGATCTGCCCAAAGGCTGATAATCTGAGTGCATGCTGAAAGGGACAGCAGAAACACAAATTAATCACAGCAGGGTTTCACCTCAGTTGCCCAAGTCTTTTAGTAAGTCTTTAGACCCAAAACTACTTCTGTGGTTTTGACAGACAAGAAGACAGCTTTTACAGCTGGCCTCAGCAATAGCTGTGGAAAATGCTAATGTCTAAAAATATAAAACTCATGAATTTCTGTAACACAGAGTGCAGGGCACACTGAGAGGGAGCCTACCCAGGGGCTGGTGCTGGGAGCAGAGGTGGGTGCACAGACATCCCACTGTCTGCAAGGATAAGATTTCACACACATTTAACTCCTGCACTCCTGAACTATGGTTTAACCTTTCTAGGATGGCGCAGCATAAGAACTGTCAGGACTGCCATGAAAGCAAGCCATCCTGGCAGAGAACAAATGGTGCAGATGAGCTGAATTCCGCAGTGTTGCAGCACACACAGAGTTCCCTACCTGAGCACTGTGTGTAATGGCTTCTTTTTGCTGAACTGTCATGTAAGACAAAGCGTCCGTGGGCTCGCGCTCGCAGGGGTCGTGCAGCCCCGGGCCCCCTGGCAGGGAGAGGAACGGGGATTACTGAGGGGAAGGGGCAGAGTGTGCACACAGGGACTGACAGAGCAGCTGAGCACAGCTGCTGCAGAGCTGGCAGCACCCCTTCTCCAGCAGGGAGTCAGGCCTCACACAGGGCACACTGACCTGAGGTTTTACACCCTTGCAGTGGCCACAGACCTTAGCAGGGTAAACACTGCACATGGGTGATAACATTAACTGAAATCAGTAGGTCTGGAAGAAAACACATAATTTGGACAGATGTGGAGATTTCAAGGAGTCTGTAGAAACCAGATAATCATTAAGTCTATTTACCCACAACCCCTTAATGGGGTAGGGGCTAATTTAAAACAAATCTAACAGTCCCCATTAACTTGTCCTGCAGTGGCAGTATCATTCACACAGTGACCACTGTGCTAAATCCTTTCTATTAATTTTAAAGGAAAAAACATTAATCTCACTCCACAGCAGGTTCAGAGTTCACGGCAGGTATTTCTCATACAATCCTAGAGCAACAGCTAACGTTAAGGTGGGCTGCCCATCCCTTTGTGTTCCTGGAGTTCATTTGGCCCCTTACCAGGAAGCAGAATTCCAGATGCCAAACACTCCATCACTCGTCGCAAGGCTTCCCCAGCGCCCAAAGGTCTATTACAAGTACCTATAGATTTTTCACATATAAGCTCGAGTGGCTAGAAGACATTAAATTACGATTAGTATGCACACCAGGGTAACTGTGACTGCAGTCAGAAATGGGGGTATAGAGGGGATGAACATTCACATCGGGTCACTTTGTTTGTAATCCACTATAGGTCTAAGGGACAGAGACCTGTCCCAGAGGAGGCCATGTCCTCGTGCAGGGCACATGTCTTTGTCTCTTCCTCTGAGTCACCTTTTGAGACACCAGCTGCTCTCCAATGTCTGCCCAAAAAGTCAAAAAGGAGGGGGTCTCTAAAGTCAAGCCAGATGAATGTTCTCTCAGAGGGTTTTCAAACACACATGAGAAGGACCATCTGTGCTGCCCTACAGAGTGCTCCTCTCCAGGCACGCAGAGCAAACCTGCCCTGGAAAGGGTAACAGCTGCTGACAGGAGTGGCATTGTCACGGCAGCAGGATAGTTTGGGAAGACTAAACAAGAGGGATGGAAGGCAACGAGTGGGAGTCTATTGCCAATCCTCCAGGATGTGCGAGGCCCACAGCAGTGTGTCCCTTTCCATGGGATCAGTGTGTCACATCGAGGACTACTTGCCTTCTCTCCTCTGCACAGGGAGCAGTTAATGGGGAGGAAAGGGACAGGGGTGGAAGGAGGAGTCTCATACAAGACTCTGCTTTCTCCAGTCCAGACACTGCTACAACTCTCAGGAGATGTGAGACATGACCTTGTGGCCTTCAGTTCCTTCTGTACTTACCCAGCCTTTCAGCGGTGCCCATGTGGGGACTCTGTTGCACAAATCTCGCAGAATACGCAGGACAATTACACATGATTTTAGTCCATTTGCCCTGGCCTAAAACAAACAAAATGATTCCAATACACCTGCAAAAGCCTGGTCTTCAATTTTGCTTTTCTTTTTAAATGCACAGAGTCCTGGGATAGATTTTGTTTTAAATTATTACTACTTAATAATTAATCAGCTTCATGCAAAATAGAAACACTTTATAAAAGTAACCTTGAATTTAGAGAGATGTATAAAAAAGGCAGTGAAATGTCAAGATTGCTTTTGTAGCCTCATGACAACTCTGGACCAGCTGACTGTCTCCCTGTCACGCTTGCCCTCGCACAGTACAGCACTGGGTTGGAATTCTAGACCTTTGCTCTAGAAGGGACTAGTCAGAAATTAAAGAGGCATTAAAATTAAAACTGTCTCAAATTAAACCTTGCAAGGCTACAATAACAACAAGGTAAGAACAAAGAGCCAACCTGAAACCATTTGGCGTGCCGCAGAGACGCCAAGGCCTCCAGGCATTTCTGCCTGTCCAATAAGTCCGGAGGATCTTTCATCGCAACATTATCTACTGGTAAAAATGGGATAAAAAGAGACAGATACAATTTGACCAAGGGGTTTCTGTCACAATACAAAAAGAGCGGCAGCATCTCAATGAGATAATAAGACTCCCAGAATTTAAGTGCACGGTGTTATTTAATTTAAACAAGCCATTAAAGGTAGTAAATGTGCACGTGTGCAACAGAAGCAAAGGCATTCACTCCTTGTAAAATAATAGTAATAATAAAGATGGCCACTGCTACAGACAATCTGGGATCTTATTAAAAATGTAGAACACATTTCAGGGCAGAAAATAGCTCTATAGCACCTTTCCTTTTTTTTCTGTTGGGATGTATTGGGCTTTTTTTTCCTCTTCTTCTTTGTGACTTTTATTCCACAAAGCTGACACAGAATTTCAAAGCTTCTTTGGACAAGAGGAAGATATTCTCAGGGGGTAATAAAAAATGTAATAGGTAGAAAGTGAAATTATGTCCATGCAATTGCTGAGAATTCCAAAGAAAAACATTGAATATATTTGAAATATTATTGCATGAACAGTACTAGCCAGTATAATTCAATGAAAGAAATATACAGGAAATGCTAGTACAATACTTTAGTTTGAGTAGTCTTTCATATAAGCAGAGCATATGAAAGAGTGGGTTTGGTAACTTCCAGGTCATTCATGTATTTGAGAGGAAGTGCCCTCATGTAAAAGCTTCCCAACAGCAACTGAAACCAACAGGAAATTCAAAGATGGATTTGAGAGACAAGACACTGATATCTTCTGTTCAGGTTTACACTTTTTTGCCTTCCCCCCCTTTATCAACCAACTTGTAACAACTGCTTTTAGCAGCCACATCCAATTCTACATTAAGGGGAATTCTCTATCACTCCTTTCTTCCCTATTTATTTTAATGCAAAGGAGTTTATAAAATCCAGATTCTCCCGAAATCATATATAAATGACTGATTCTACATTCCTGTGAAATCACATTACAAAGATACTAGTTTTAGCTGATGCTGAGGAGAACTGGAATAACAAAATGAATCCATGGCTTAGGCAAAACCTTGAATGTGACATTTTCCTATGAATACATAGTTATTCTTGACTTAAAAATAAATAATTTGGAAATACACTCTTTTCATTATTCATAATGGTTAATTCTCCAGGTCTTTAGGGACCTTTGCAGAGCGGAATGAAATACTAAATCCATTTCAAACTGAAGACTCTAGCTGAGCAAAATCCAACTAGACCTCTGAAACACCAGGAGAAGGCAGGAGAAGGAAGTAGCATCAGTTTGTTAGTGCCATCTCCAAGGATATTTTCATGGGTTCCTTTGAATGGGATTGGCTGCATAAGCAATTGCATCTTTAATGTTAAGGATGCCTCTCCTAAGCCATTTCCTGGGAAGGTTACTCTGGTAAAAGCACTTGATGTTACGATGAATGAAAGAGCCCAAAGCAAAATAACCCCACCAGTGTAAAACTGAACAGGACCAGTGTCTTGTCTGACAGGTGATGGTTGCAGTTCACAGCTGCTGACTCCAGTGCTATAAGCTTATTTTCTAAGCCCTGTGAACTTCACAGCAGATATTTGCATTGTTTGTTATTGCCCTCATCAACAGCATTCCAGGCTTGGGATTAATCACTCCTCTTGTCTGTTTTCCAAATGAAAGCTGCAAAGTCTCAAAGCTCTGCCTTTCTTTGAGCACAAAAGGTCACTTTGGAACACAAGATTTGCTTCTAAATTTCCTTTGCAGTTTCGTTGTTTTCAGGAGTGACATTTGTGGCACAAGATTACTCAATATCCATCTGGGTAGTTCTCTGAGAAAACTTCACTGCAGACAATATAAACATCTGCTTAAAGCTCAAGTATTGTATCAAACAAATACTGTCAATGAATGATCAGAATCTTAATTTAAAACGTTAGAAATGGCAAAGGTGACTGACTGCAAAATCATTAATTTTTTTGCAATGAACTGGGGCTCAGTGTTGTATGAGGCTTTGCTAAAGAGTATTGCAGCCACTGAAAAAGTAAATTAAGATTTCCTTTAAATTACAAAGCAAGCAGAATACATGTCACCTGTCATTCAGGTGAACGAAAAACCTCCTAAGGTTTGTTTCAATGGTTAAAACCATACTTTTTCTTACAGGATTAAGACCATTTTCCAAGGTCTAATTTACAAATATCTTGGAGAATTTTGTCAGTTGCTTGTTCAGCCCCAGTGTCCTGATGCTGCAGTCTGCCAACTTTCGGGTGCAAGATTCTATTAAACAGAAAGATGAAGAGAACAGGCAGTGAAGAGGGCGAGCGGCTTGCAGCGGGCTCCCTTCAGACCCCCTCGGGAGAATGGCATGTTTCTTCATGCTCTGCCAGTCAGGAAAGTGAGACCAAATCAAAATTTTCAAATGGGATTGCAAAGCTTTCCTTTCTTTCCTTGTAGTTTTAACAAGGGCAGTGATCCAAGGAGTTCAGAAAAGAGTAATTTCTAAAGCCCTGATGTTAGCTCACACTATGCAACGCAGAACCAATCCCTCAGGAATTCTCTCCCCACTGCTGTAGCATTCTCTTCACACAGGAGCTGCCAACCCCATTCATGTGAGCCATAGGAGGAGCCTTGTCTTCTCCAGAGAGGGGAGGGCAGTGTGGGGCTTGCTGCCCTTCAGAGGCACTGGGCCCTTTGGGAGCATCACTGGCCCTGTCCTGCTCCATGAGAAACGGGACTCAGTCCCACTTTAGTGAGCTTGTTTGTA
This sequence comes from Prinia subflava, assembly GCF_021018805.1. Classification (NCBI taxonomy): domain Eukaryota; kingdom Metazoa; phylum Chordata; class Aves; order Passeriformes; family Cisticolidae; genus Prinia; species Prinia subflava. The sequence goes on from NC_086258.1 coordinate 9,812,384, forward strand.
ATTACATAATTTGTTGTTTCTGTATGATCAGTAACAGCAACTGCTTTTCAGGATACAAGGTCCTGGGTATGGAAAGCCCAATTTATATTTGATGCTGTGACAAAAATTCAATTTCTTAAGAAGTTTAAAATTTAAACTGACACTAAATGCAGGCAAATTTGGGTGCTTGACTTCTCAACATGAGAAAGCAGAGCTTTATAGGTAGGTAGCTATTTGTGAGAAACATCAAAATGCACACACACACTGGGCCACTATTTATTTTTGCTAGGGAGCAGCAAAAACAAATAGGACAAACACCACATCTTAAACATGAACACTTTTTTGAAGAGGTGGGGACTGAAGAGAAATCCAGGAATGTTTTTCGATACATTCTGACATCAGGGCATGAAGGCACACACAGCATTCCTACAGAACAATGGGAGCACTGGGAATGAGGGCCATGGGCCTGACCTGGGTTGTTAGAGGACAGATTAGTGCTAATCCCACCACAGAAACCTTGGTCAGTTTTCCGAAGGCTCAGGAAAGCCTGGGCTATCTTACATGGGAGATGAAAGGCAAGTTTAGCAGTACTTTGAGCTCCTTCAGTCCCAAGAATGCATGGAGCCGACTGACAGGTTTTTAAAACTGCATAGGGAGTGTATTTACATTTGGTTGATACTGTTCAGAGGTATGAAAAAATATGGCAATGCTTTGGAGATCAAGGTGCTTTCACCAGTTTCTCCAGTTACTCTCCCTTGATACTGGACATGACACTGTTTTGGTCTAAGTGATTCTAATTTAAATGGTTGGAAAGATTTAAAAAAAAAATGTATCCCTCCCCTTTCAGCTTACTTAGTGACATCTGCATAATGCTCCATATACCTTGGAAAGGAATATGATAAATATCTCTGTTCTTTGTGATGAATCAATGCCAAGGCACATGGACTTGAAAATGAGATCCATGACCCTATTCCCTGTCCTAAGCAGCTGCACAGAATGACAGTGTATAACCACTTCAGGAGAGGTGGTAAAACCTTTTAAATCTAAAAAAAATAGTAGAGACCTTTGAAAATATTTTAAGATACTGAAAAGAAAAAAAGACCACCTAGTTTTAAGCATGAGAAAGCATGAAATTCCAATCCTGCTTTAGTTTGAGATTAATTCAGAAATTCCTGGACTTCGCTGGCATAACAGCATCAATTTTTACAAGAAAATACTTGGGCAGAAGCCTTTGTGTAAAACTCTCTCCCCTTGCGGGAATCTCACAAATCTTTCACCTTCGGGGTTTGTCCTGCACTTTGTGCTCTCTCATGAACATGGATGAGCTGCAGCAGCTCCGGGGCTGGTCTCAGCATCTTGTGGGAAGCTGAACAACTAAAGCAATATGCAGTTTATTTTTAATGATCTTGGAAACAGCATTGTTGCTAATTTGAGAATAAACAGCCAGTAATTAAGGGATCTTTGCCATTCATCTGCTCTGTAAGATTTTTCTGCATTCAACTGCTGCCAAAGTGTTGCATGTCACTTGGAAAGGGATCCTTCCTGCTATCGCCTCCAACGAAATGAGGACAAACTGACCAACGTTTCTCATCCCGTCGGTATTCCATGTGGGAGAGGGAGGAAGCAAAGGACTTGTGGCAAGTCTAGAGATGGGAGGAGAGCGACAGGGAGTTCCCTAGCCCACACGGGCCCAGCTGCCTCAGTTGTCATGACAGAGAGTGGCCAGTTGGTCAAAGGTCTGACATCATCCAGTGGCAAAGTTTCTAGGGATAGGTTTGGGAAGCGGAAGCAGAAATTACTGAAAAGATTTTAAAAATACAACAAAGTATGGCTACATTTGCTCTTCTCTATTGCTCACAGTCTGTTTCCAGCCTCACTGGTACCACAGGCACGGAACTGTGTAGGACACCGTGGTGAGGGAGAAGGAACGGAAAGGACTAAGTGACAGTTTTCTAGAACTATTTTGCTCTAAGGACATGAGGTACAACATTCAATTGAGAAGCAAAAGTGCTGTATCACAGCACCATAACTTCAATTGTATCCCAGTTAGGAAATTCTTAAAGCCAGAAACATACACATCATCAATCAATAAAAACTGAGGGCCAGGACAACGCACTGGCGAGCTTTGCAGGAGAGGGCTTTTACATACAGAGAAACATTTTTATGAGTTTTTCAAGAAACTGTGAACCAATCCCACTTGACTGACTTAATTTGCAAACAAGACTGTGCAGCGCCAGGTGCTCGAGAATTAAATAGCAAGTCTGAAAGAAAGAACTAAGATCTAATTGTATGTCAAAGTCAACACTGCAGGAATATTGCTTGCAAAGGAAAACTACACATATTTACATGAAAATTAAGTGACTGCTGTCTTTTTAAGTTACAAATAAGGTAACTCATGGTGGCAATAGCCAATCTAGTCAGCACATGATGCACAATTAAAAACCTACTTCCCAATTAACCCTGTGCTGCACAGTCAAGACATTTAGCTAGAACAGTCTTAAAACCAAGTTAAAACGCTCTGTGTACCTCCTTCCTTCTTCTCTGCTTCATCTCGGATGAGAGGGGATGTGAGTATCACCTTCAAAGTGAGCTTGGGCTCCTTTGTGTTATGGATAACAATAGCTGCCTCATTTACATGCTCCTCCACCAGATATTTCTCTTCTGTAAGTTTCTGAAAGTCACCAAGAAAGATTTCAAGACTCCCAATTGATTGAAAAAGTGAAGAATCTGTGTATGTGCCTCAGCTAATGAGAAGGCTACAGGGCATTGCACTAACAAAGGCAGCCTTGCCTCCCTCATTAAAAACAATTTAAAACATTTCTTTTGTAGCCAGTGCTACAGCTGCCTTACAGTTTGCTCCACTAATGTGCATTGTATCAGAGTTCTCTGCAGTGATCTCTCTGCAGCTCTTTCAGCAGCCCTTTGGGACCTCTCTCACCCTCCAGAAGCACAAGGACAGCCACAGATGGTTCAGAGGCCTCCAGCCACTCCTTCTGTGTGGAGCCTGGTTCAGCAGGCTGGTGGTTGGGATGTCTATTCCAGCCCCTTCCCTGCTGCAATCTGCTCTGCAGCTCCTTTATTGTTGGGATGGAAACGCCTGAGCATCTGCTCACCATGAGCCTTCAAAGCAGCAGAGCAGAAGCCCCTGAGTCTCTGTGCCTCACTTGCTGCTTTTGTCCACTAATGGCCTAAACCCTCCTTTGCCTCCAGCGTGTGATCCCTCTGCAGCCTCTCCTCATCTTCCATGCCCTGACAGCTGGGGCATTTCACGAGTCACAGTCCTCTTCCCTCATCTTTTCTGTAATCCCTCACAGTCCTTCCCCACAGGATCTTTCCTGCCTGTCCCTTGAATTTATTCAGCCTTCACATATTTTGATTACATCTACTCTCTTTATCTCACTTTTTTTGAAGCACATACTAACTTTTCTTCTCACTTTCAACCCGCCTCATTTCATGCCTCTCTACAAGGTTTTTTCATTAATACTCAATACATCCCTATCATTTTCAAGCAAGTAAAATTTACTCTTTATTACTCAACAGATGCTTTGCATTTTTAGCTATAGATAGGGCCACATCTCTAGGAACAGCATTAGCTCACTAAAACAAGCCCTTTGTGTGAGAAATGAATGATGAGGACTAACAGCTGTCAAGAATGGTAAAACACAGGGAGAAAAGCAGATTAGGAGAAAAGCAGAAAGAGTTTGGTTGTGGTTTGGAGAGGGGCACTTGCAGTGAACCATTTGAGGTTCACTGCATTCCTTGGCACCTTGGTGAGTCTGGAAGCTGGACTGATTCCTCAGCCCCAGAGCTCTGGCACAGAGGTGGTATCCCTAAACAAGCTGCAGCTGCTGCCCACTGGATGCCACCATCAGGATTAAGTAGCCATAAATAAAAATAATATGAGCTCATGATTACCATGAGCCCAAACGAGTGACCACCTAAAGTGACACGTTCTCACCTTGGCAGCACAAAGGGGGTTATGGGGGAACAGCCCAAGCAAAGCCGCTCCAATGGGGAACTGCAGGTTCAGGCAGGGGACAACAGCAGGGACTGAGTGACACACTTGAGCAGGGAAGATTTCTGCAGTTCAGCTCATGTTGGGTGGAGAGAGGCGCCCAAACCCACCCTGGGTTAGTTACACACACACACAGCCTGCTGCCCTCCCGGGGAACTGACAGCACAAACAGGAGTAGGGCAACAACAGCAGTAAGAGGTTACATTTTGTAAGTAAGGACTCATTTTGTGAGTAAGGACTTTATGTCATCACATTAAACATGTCACATGCCCCAGATGCCGTCCTAGATTCACAGTATATTCCTTTATATCACTTGTCTTTCCTGTTGGAACAAATTCCAGCCTTTCCCTAAATAGCCCTTGCAGTGCTATCAGCCATTGTGGGAGGACTGCTCCAAATGAACTCACCTGAATTTGAGCTGGGAGATTGTCTTTAACAATACTTAACAAGGTCTTTGTGGGTTTTTCTTTGCACATGAGAACCAGCTCCAGATCCATATCATCTTTGATCAGCAAGCCCTTTGCAACCAGGCCAATTCTCATAACGCCACATAACGTCCGACCACCTTGGTCCCTGGAAATAAAACAATTTAGGGTAATTAGGAGGGGATTTTACTCTCCAGCTACAGTGTAGGGGAACCTTTAAGAGCCACAGTAAACAATTTTCAAAGCAATATAGGGACACTGTGACAAAAGCCAGTTTTGTAGACTAGGATTGTTTAAAAGCGTGGAGTAAAATGCAAGAAATGCTTTTTTGACAGGCCAGCACCAGGTCTTGTCCCAACCAGTTCTCTCCAAAGCATTTACTGCACACTTGGATTATTTTTTATTAAGAGTCACTATCAATGTAGGGCTGAGTTGCCAGCTGGGGTTAAACTGTGGCAATAATGGAAAGTAATGGAGGCTTAGGAAACTTTGTTTGCTGGATTATAAAACCTTGTTTTGTGTATCAGACTGCAGGAGCCCCCAAGCACATGGCTGTCGATTTGCACTGGTGTGTTCCAGGGAATTGTGTTTGCTTCAAACTGCTGAAAAGTTTGTCTGCTAAATGCAACTTCACAACATCACAGTAAAACATGCAAAGAAATGGAGAGCAACTGCTACCCACACTGGGCTTATTGCCATTCCCTGCACATTCCCCACGTGCTCCCACCTCAGAAAGTCCAAATATATCCCCCTCCTTCTATGAACATTCATCTGCAGCAGACCAAGGTAACACTACAACGCTTATTTGGAGGAAAGGAGCCATTGAGAGCAGCACAGGGACACGTTGTGAGCTGGAGCTTCACTCACTTGGCAGTGCCTTCTGCAGCTTCCTCCTTGGCTTCCACATCACCCTCACACTTCGCAGACTTGTTCTTTTCATCCATCCAGTCAGACACATGCTTAAGGGCACATTCCACTGTTGAGACCATGTTCTGGACAGCTTCAAGCTCCTCTGGAGATGGATAAATGGTTGAGTGTTTCACCATTACGTGGCGGTCATCGTTAGCAAAAGATCGGATCGATCTCTGTGGCAGGGTGGGAAACAGGGAGAAAAGAGAACAAAGCTATTGGAGTATTGATAAGACACAGCACATTGCCTGAGTGGGAACCCCGCCTGGCAGGGAGGGTGCAGGCTGGGCACAGCATGTGGAAAGGAGGGCAGGCAGGGAGAGGTGATTCTGATTTTGTAGAAGACATCGATTCTTTCTAAATACAATTTTGCATATTCTGGAAGTGCTGAGTGCAGCCATCTCCCCCCTGTTCATGCCAAGAACTGCACACCTTGGAAAAGGCAAAGAGCCAATCCCTCACAGGTTTGCTGTGGCTGCAGATGAAGTCACAGGCAGTACAGAACTGTGAGAGGCTCAGTCACTGCGCAGGGATTTACAGAGGCATGAATGAAGATGAGAATAAAGATAAACGGTAAGAGACTGAAAGTTATTTTTAAAAATATTCAAATGAATAGGAAGATATTAGAGTGCTAATTTAAAAAGTCTGCATTGAAACTCAGAGTCCTGAGTGATACTGCTGAGGGAGGTAAACTTCACTAGCTGGGTAACCTGTGCTAGGAAGTTTTGGGTTTGCTGCAGACTATTCAGGTGAGACGTTTTTGATCTAAACAGTGCCCCAGAGTAGCTGTGATCACAGCACAGAGCTGTGCCAAGGGCAGCAATAAGTCTTGGTCTATACAGAGACATCAGTCACTGCTGAAAGCCTCCTGAAAGCCTCCCAGAGCAGAATCACCAACCAAACCCCTCCGTTCCTCCTCCACGTTAAGCACCTTAATTAGGTGTCATTTCCACCCCTACTTTATGCGTTTGTAGTTGTACCCACTCCTAATGACACAAAGGGCCTTTGAACAACCTCAGAGGCCTCTGGGCTAGATCCTTATTAAGGAACTGTCCATGATTTCCTGGTTTATTCCACTCCCTGTGTGTCTTCCACTGAAGGTCATGACATGATTCCCTTCTTAATTTTTGTGTTCCTACCCAGATGGCTAATTTGGGCAGTAACAATTCATCTGTCAGGGGCTGGTTTTATCCCCTGCAGTTTGATAGGCTGCAAAATGCTTCCAGGAGGTCCCTCTTGTGGTTATCCACAACATGGATACAGCTGGGCTGCAGGGAAATGGCCAAGCTGCATTTAACAACTCACCCACCATCTTCTACCTTATAAAATGTCAGTTACAACACTGAACAGAAACAAATTGGTAATTCCTAACTATGAGACACATTTTCTTTTCTAATGAAGAGAGGCTGACAAGATCAACTCCTCATTACAAATATTAGCAACTCTGCTTTGCAAAGTGTTCTTTCTCCCTTTCACTCTGTAACTGGTAAAAGTCTTGGTTTAGGTCTTTTTTATAAATACAAATATAAGCACACAGCCTACCTGCAGCAACCAGCCACACAAACATCAGCAATTGTATTTAAAATTTATTGCATTTATTCGCATTTCCATTCGCTCAGTAATAACCTAAGAGGACTTAAAAATCTGTAAGTATGTTTAAGCTGCTCTCCACTCATATTGTTCAGGAACTGAGTAGGTTTATTGCCTTTTTGTGAACACATTTCAGAATCTCACCATCACAATACTTTATACTTGCACATTGTTACAAATCCCACATCTCAGACATTTCTATTTGCAGCCAAACCCAGCCAAATGAGAAGTGACTCCTCACTTAAACCACACACACCAGGTATGTTTGGTTACACACCTTTCATCTACACTGTCACAAAGTGTGCACAGAGGAACCTTCAATCACCCACACGTGGATGTCAATAATCAAAACTTGCTTTTGTGAGGTGGAGGTGGAAGGGGAATGTGAGCATTCAGTAATGAAATCTGCAAGTTCAAGGTCACTGATGCTGTTTGCTACAGCCTGCTAATGCCAGTTTTATTAGAAAATCTTATGAGCATCCCCTTCGTTCGTATTTAATAATTCATGTACTGCAGGCTCACAAGAACACTCTCTGGCTTTAAGAGGCTGACAATACATCAAACCTCAGTTGCTTTGCTCAAAGCACACAGTACCATCCCTCAGTTAGTGGCAGGTCAGAAAATCCCCTCTCCCGGGTTTGATCAGGCCCCAAGCAAGCCTGGCAGCACTTCTAATGCACCTCTGTGAAAGACAACAAATACCTACCATGGTTTGTTAGTGTTTCAGCTCTCTCTCCCTCCCTTTCTCCTTTTCCCTCCTCCTTGGTGTCTTTGCTAAGCACTGTTTTGCCTGACAGAACCTCTTCATAAGCCTCTCAGTCCCTTGACAGCTCAGGAGTTCATACAGCCAAGGTGCTCTGGGAGTCACTTTCTCTAGTTCACCTGCAAAAAGAGAGAAACAACTTGAAACCAGCAGTGATGGTGGGTCGATTCCAGAAGTGCTGGATGCAGCACGTGAGGCAAACCACTGATCAGAGCACCCCAGCTTCCAGATGGGACGGTCACTGATCCATTTATATCTGAGCAAACAGATGTCACTGTGGAAAGCAACGTTTTGTGATGTGCCCACACACATGTAACGACTTTCCCATGCCAGTTTGAGCTGATCCAGGGAGGTTTGTCAGCCACCTGGCAATCCCAGCTTCTAGGATGAGGAAGACAGGAAATCCAACATGGCAAACATGCTCTGTGTGAAACCAGCTCACAGAGTCTCTATTTTTGTGTCACATGCACGTTAGGAATCAAACACACTACATTTAGTTACCAGAAAATAACTCTCTGTGGAAATCCTCAGTGCAGCCCTCAATCCTGTGTCAGATGCTGCACAAGAACCAAGGCTTCAGGTTGCAATAACTGCAAGTTGTTATTTAAAGACAGACAAGTACATTCTACCAAACTGCAGACGTCAGACCTGCGAGGAGCTGAAATCACCCACCCGCCTGTGCTGCCCATGCACTGCCTTTCCCAGCACGCAGAACGGAAAAGATCCTGCAAGAGCAGCCTTCTCCTGCTAAACTGGGAAACAACACCAGCACTGGCAGCATAAAACTGCAAAGAAATGCTCTGTGAGGGAGAAGAGCAGAATAACAGAGCAGGTAATGTGAGAGAGGGAGGCAGAAGCTCACTGCACAGCAAGACATTCCAGTCCTCGCAGAAAATTCCTGTTTTCCTTTCACTACACATATTGTTGCATCAGCTCTCCAGCAACGTTTTGAAGCAATTGGAAACCCAGTCAGTAAATTTCTGCAGACTGACACATGCACACACACAAAATGTTTTCCTTTTCTCCTGTATGCTGACCCCCTTCTCCAGCAATGCTTTGCATATTGTGTGCCAGAGAAGCCTAGCATTGTTAGAGATTAAAAGCATGTTTGGCAACAGCAGAGGGATAGGTGAGATGACTTGAAAGCTGAGGAGATACTTAAACCTGTGATGTGACAGGGAATAATTAAAATGTTGCATCCCACAGAGATTTGAATGTGACAGGGGAAAAGGTAATAGCAGATCCCGCTTCCCTATTTCCCTGGTTAGGAACAAATTAAGCGGTTTTACAGGACCAGTAGCTTTGGCAGCAAGGGCCTGACAGTTGTGCGTATGTCACACCACTGAACTGAGGTTGTAGAATTGGGTAAAACAAAAAGCCAGACAAGAACACTGTGCAGGGACCTGTCTGCTCCAGCAGCTGAAAATTGCCGAGGAAGAAACCCCAAGAGAGTTAAGTGCAGTCATACTAAAAATACTTGGGAAAAGCAAGCTAATGAAAACCCTGCCTGACCCCACTTCTCATCACAGAGGCTCTGTGCCCACCAAGGTGTATTAACACTCTACCCAACTGTTTCCCAGAAGCAATCAATGAAGGAGATGTTCTTTCTCTTAAGAGATTCTGGAAGTCAGACAGGGGCAGCTGGGAGGAAAACTAAGCAAAGATCACTGCTTTGGCAGTATTTATTTTGTGAACTAGTCATAAGCTCCTCCACATTCAACAGCCTTTCACCATCTCCAGAACAGCCAAACTCTTTACAAGATCATTTTGCTTTTTAATATTAATAATAACTTGAGTCAGCAGATTGCAAACTAGAGAGACTTTTATGAGACACATCTCTAGATAATCTATTTAAAATTATTTCTCTCACCAAACTGAATTCCAGCTATCTTCAGCTACTCTTCTTCCCTGTCACTCCCACATTTCACATTTTTGCTTTGTTACCTTCTGTGGTAGCTGTAACTTGGCAGTGCCAGGCAGAGAGAAGGGCACTGGAATGTGTTGCTGATTTCAGCAATGTCTCCAGACTCCAGCAACGCTCCAGCCCAGCCTCCCTCCCAAACTCCTGCAAGGTGTTGCTTATCAGCTGGCCCAGGCTGTGGCAAGCAGATGCACAGAGAGAGGTGGCTGAGCAAGCTGTGGTGCTCAGGAGCTGCTGAGCAGGCTGCTGCTCAGAGGGCAGAGCTGCGAGAGCCTCCCCGGCTCTGCTGACACTCCCTCCTCCTCCTCGGGGCAGCCCTGCCCCTGCCGGGTGCTTCTCAGTTCTTGGAAAATCCAAAACAGGCTGGAAATGAACGTGTCACAGCCACAATGGGGGTTAATCTCTGCTGGGCTGATGAAGTGAAAACACCAACACCTCTCCTGAGCGGTGTATGCAGCAGTGACCTGCTTTCTTGTTTTCAAGAGAGGTTCAGTTTTCATGACAAGTAAAGGCTGTTGGATGAAGGTATTTATGAGCTCTTTACCTGCCCTGTTTTTCAGCAGTGCGTGGCTGAAGTCAGGGCACAGACAGATTAATTACAAAGGAATCTTTGTTATTGTCATCAAATTCAGAAAGCTGGAAAAAAATCCTGAAAACTGAGTCGAAGCTGATACACGATGTCTTCCAAGTCATTAACATCCTACGAATATTTCAGAAACACGCATAGGAGTGAAACCCTAATTTAGTTCAGACTTTGAGAGAACATTTTCAACAAAAGCACTAAACAGGAGGGAGTTTACTATAAAAGTGTAGACACAATATACAGAATAAAGTACATTTGACAGCACACAGAATTAAATTAAGGAAAACCAAAATCAAATCTGCTCCAACCATATGGACTAAGGCAGCATAACATAGCTCAGCACCAAATACATCAGAAAGCATTATGTGAAGTGAGCAGCAATTCCATAAATCCAACAGCCTCATTCCACTACCAGACTATAGCAGGATATTTGGTTCTCCATCCTCAGGGAAGTTATAGTTGACGCTCAGACTAAAAAGCACAATATTTAAATGTGTGGCTGTCTTACCTAGGGACAGTCACCCACACTTGCAAGAAAACTTGTACAGGAAGCTCCTTGCACCACTGAGACCTTGCTGACCTTGAAAAAGTCACTTCTGCTCTGCATCATGTGGCCCTGAAGTGTAAAACAAGTAAATAATCTCTGTCTCCAAACCAGGTCACAGTGGAGCTGCATGGAGTCTGCAGTGTGGTTTAAAATCACTGGGGATTTGACACATTAGAAATGTTATTAAAACACCATGACAATGTAGCAGTGTTTCCATTAAACATCCCATCCTTCACAGAGGAAGTTTATGCTTTGGCTCAAGACAAGCGAAAAGAATTTCAGATGAGGCTTTTGTAGCAGGAGATACTCCTGCATCTGCAGCTGCATTCCCAGGGGACAGACAGTTAAACAGCCAGAGGTGATGAGTGTGGTCAGCCACCTCTGAGTGCTGTGAACAGGGAGGTGAAAAGGCAGGAGAAACAGGTACTTGCATTCCATGGGGACTGAAATACCAGAATTAGGCTGCTCTGAGCCTCTAGAAAGGAGACACAAACTGTGTCTGGCACCCCAGGATCCCCTTGCAGCAGCACCTTGCACAGAAGCGTTACTGCTGCAGCAGAGAAGAGGAAATCGTGGTCACTGGACACCAGAGCTCCAAACCCCTCACTTCAGTGAGCTGCTCTCCTGGCCAGGCCAAGTAGAACACCATGAAAATTGGTTTTAAATACTCCATCAAGAAGGCACATGCTAACAATATTCAGCTGAAGCATTAAAAACACCCTTCACCTTCTAAATCACACCAACACCAAGACCTACCCAGAACTGCAGTGTGCAGCACCTCAAGAGCAGACAGAAAGGCCAACAAGAACTACAGAAGTTGCTAATAACAAAGCAATGAGTATCTAACACAGCCCAAGGTGTATCACACACAGTAATAGAAAATAACTGGAATTTATACCAGTTTTTGTTACCTTCAAAAGTCAGAATGACAGGCTTGCAACTTCAGATTGAAAGTTTATTTTAGCCTCTGCTTTGCATTCAAGAGACAGGTAATTTTTCATCACACCACACAAAGTGCTGCTGAAAATATGTTGTGTTTTTCTGCAGTAGAATTTTATTGCTGGCCTTCTGCCAAGAGCCTTTCTGGCAGCATCTCCCACAGTTGGAAACTGTGTATCTGGGTCAGAAAAGACAAGCCGCTTTTCAGAACAGCTCAATACATTTGGCAGAGATGCTGATATTGTAATTGAACTCTTTCAGCAACTCTCTTTATGATGTACCCAGACACCAAACAAAACAAGATCTGCAGTGTTGATTAATGTCAAAATAACTGACAGAGAAATATCAAAATAGTTTTCCCTCATGTTAAAAGTATCAACAAACCAAGGGGAACAGATAAGAAATACAATTCATGAGGATTCAGAGAGGAGCACAGGGCAGAGAAATCTGCAAAATATGACTGACCTGTGCCTTGTGCAGATATTCACTATTTAAAATCCCAGCTCTTTGCATGGAGCTTCCTCCTTCCCCACGACACAAAGAGAAATCCTGGCCACGCAGAGCCCCAGCAGCACTGTGGAGAGCAGAGCCCTGTAACACTGGGACACTTATTTAACAAGGCTCAGACTGCTTCCAGCAGTATGCTCAGCATCCAGTTTCACCTGGAGACTGTATATTCACAGAAGTTTTATTATTTTCCATGTAATGCATTTCCTGGCAAAGTTGCATCTGGGATAACCTTTAGAGGGCTGGAATTTTCCATCCCAATGAATAATTACAAAGCAACACTATAGTTAGAAGCTGAAAAGGTACTTCCTCTGGCAAAGTCTTACACTTTATACAACAAATGCTGGAGTCTAGGATTACTCCTGCCTGTTCAGTTCTCCTAATATTTCTGTCAAAGGCTCCTGTGCTCGGAGATCTCCTGGGAGCAGCCCCTGCCAGGCAGCCTCCACATCCAGCTGTAAGTGCCAAAGACAGGATGGGCACAAAGCTGATAACCAGATCTGGAAGCACAGCACACGTAAGCACCAGAAGAGAGAAATCAAAGTCACCTTCCAGGGCCCAGAGCTGTGACAGTGCTCACAGTGCAGGAGCACAGCTGCCCACTTGTCAGCGGGCAGGAAGCCACTGCAGGGCTCCTGGGGAGAACCCATCTGTGCCAAGGCACGACCCTGGGGTCAGGGATGCGACTGGAGATCAGTGAGCACATGGATTCCCCTCCACTGCGAGCAGGGAATGGAAAAGGAGCCAAAAGAAATCCACTGGTGCAGTAATTAAAGAAGGTGAAGAATCAAAGGCAAGCAATTGCTTAATCTAAATTAATGCATTAAGGTAAAGGAAACAGGGATGTGCAGAGTGTAGCTCATATTTTTAGCTCCTGGAAAGAAGGTGAAAAGATGGTCTAAGGGGAAATCATTACCAGCCTAACAGGAAGGTTAAAAAAGGAACAACAGAGGCACTGTGTGAGCACATCTGCAATCATCTGAGGAAAGAAAATGCTCTATTTTAGAATCACAACATCCAGTCTCAGAAAGAAATAGACATTAGTAGAAATAACTGCAGCTGTTGAATTGTAATGTATAAGAAAGATAGCAGTTTTGGAAAGAATATAAATCCTCCTGGGATTAAACCTACTACAGACTCCTGAGGGCAGGAAGGTATTCACCACACTCACCAGGAGGTTTTCAGAGCAACACACCAGCTACAGACCTCAAGGTATTTTTTTACATTGATTTTTTACATCTCCCTCTAGATTTTTTTTGTTTCACATTCCCTGAAACCTGCAGAACCCCCAGCAGAGCCAGGGCTACACTGGGACTTTAATGAAATAATTTTGAAATTGCCTTAATCTCCTGGCATGGGTGTGTCAAGATGCAAGACTGACTAGAGGCAGACCAACTGCAGAAAGTTTTAAAAACCAGCTGCTGACACTTAAATAACAAATTGACACATGAACAGTTTAATGTTTTTCCCGTTCAAACAGTAAGAAATACACAAAACTGAATTGCCTGTAAAACTGAGCACTGCAGAAAACAAAATATATTAAAGGGTGCATTTCTTGGCAGGTGTCTTAAATAAAAAGTCACAGATTAGATAGTACATAAATAATGAATAGCAAAATATTCATTTGAGATGAGGTAGAAACCACCACTGGATTCTCAATGTCTGTGAAACACTGAACTGATTTGTGACTTGAGACATCCTAATGTTGCTTTCCTGGCTAAACTGGTCAAAGGAAACATGAAGGTACTTTGCAGTCGTAGTGTGACATCCACACTCAGAATGATCTGAGATTCTTAGCTCAGCCTGCATTCATTTACAGTTGAAAAATTAACTAAATTAATAACAGGATTACATTACACTGAAATGACACTCACCATCTGCAGTGTCATTTTCCCGAAGACAGAGCTGGTTTAAGCAAAATTCTGGATCTGTGCCCGAAATGACATCACATTCTCCAAAAGAGAATCACAGTTCTACCTCCTCCACCCAGTTTGTGCCATGCTGGTCCTCACCACACCAGTCCTATCCTGCAGCACACCCAGCACTGAAGCCCTGCACATCTCTGAACTCCCAGAGACTGCCCACGTCCCTGGATGTGTGAGCACTGCCTTTACCTGCAAGGCTTTTGCTGGTCCAGAAACCACCCCAGGAAGCAGCCACGATGTTGAGGAGATTCAGAACAGGGACATTCCTTCCCCAGCACCCTTCAGCTTCACCGAAATAGCTGCAGTGCCCCAGTTTCTTTGCTGCTGTGATTCACATCCCATAGAATATGGGATTCTGCAGGTGGACCCGAGCTGCAGCCCAGAGACTCGGGCAGGATGGGGGAACTGCCGCCAAGGAGGCAAAGGTACACACATGGAGAAGGCTGGAAAGCATGGCATTCCCTTGTGTGGGCAATAAATAAAACACAATTTCAACAAAAGAAGGAGGCTGGAGCCCAAACTGTCCTACAGTAACACTGGATCTGCTTGTACTGGTGGTTTGCACTTTTTATCAGTTCCGTGAGGCAACAGCCAAACACTTTGGCTCTGCTGTCTGTCCCCTGCTCTGCAGCCCAGGATAGTGCATAGCCTTAGAATTAGTAAGAGGAAACAGAAAAGCAACATGGATTCTAAAGCCCTGGTTATAAACAAAGCAAATTTAGTCATTCTTACAAATAACACAATGCAAATATCTCTTTGAGAGTTGCGTTTTCCCAGTGTTTACATGAAGTGTCAAAGCATTAAGTAGTTTTTAAACATAAATGCTCTCCTTCTGACTAAAATTTCAGCAACCCTCAATGACGAAGTTTAAGGAAGTTTCTCCCCAGAATTTCTTCCCTGATGTCAATTATACAGACCCTGTGTACACCCTGTTTTCAGTGTTGCAAACCCCTGGTTACTGTGCCTGCCTGCCTTTCAGCCAGTTTAAACATTCATGACTCTCCTCTGAAATGCATTTTCTGGTATGTCAGTCTTGCTGCCTCACTGACTTTTTTTTTTTTTAATTAAAGAAAGAAGATTTAAAGGGATTTGGAATGGAAGATCACTAGAGTCTGTGAGTATTGTATAAACAGCTCTTGTGCTCCCAGCCAGTGCACGTCCTGCATCAGACTTTTCCCATGTTTTAGTTCTACTCTGACTCCTGAACAAGTTCAGGTTAATTTTTTACTTCCTGACTAATTGTCTGTTTTGTCAAAGAATACATTGACTAAGTTTCTGGGTTACTAAAAGCTTAAGGTTTTAAGTGTTTTCTCTTGCCATCTCTTGCCCATCCAACCATGTTATTTTAAGTTTGATTCAATGTCACAACGTGCAATGCCACAGAGAGGCCTGAAACAGAATTTGTAACTAAAATCTTGGGCTGTTTAGGGAACAGAATTGGCTCTTTTGAAACCCTTCAGAATCCAGCACAAGCACCCCTTCAACAGAGAGCACTGGGGTTTCTCTCTGGGGAAGGGTACCCTGGCTGCCATCCATTTTCAGCCTCAGAACACAATTATTTACTTCAAATGCGTTATAACTTTATCAAAAGATTTGAATTAGGTCACTTAGGCATAAAAGCTGGCAACAGTATCCATCAAAGTAAAACACCACACAGCCCGAGATGGCACAGGAAGAACTGTCATTTGTGACCCAGGTCCACCATCTGCCTTGGAATAGATCTTGTAGAAAGTCCCAGCTTGGCTAAGAGGAGGAAAAAGAGCCACAAACATATTTAGAAATGTACAGAATTAGTAAATAAAAACAAAAGTCCTATTTCCCTGGAAAACTAGGAGTCTAAAAATAGTTTAGATGGGCTCAATCCAGCATCCTCTTGCCTCAGCAGATCTCCACTGCACGCATGTGCTGTCAGAGCTGCCAACTTCACTTGCAAAACTCATCTATTATTCCTCTCTCCAGTTTGCACGGCACGGTTCAGCCATGAAAATGAAAAAAAGGATGATTTTAGCAGGGACCAGCACTGGTGGAAATGCTCAGGTTGTAGACCACAAGCTAGGTTACAAAACTAATTTCTCAGCCTAGGTTCTATCTGTTAGTCTCATCCTTAGGAACATCCTGAGAGGAGTAATGAATTCCATAGCCTTTTCTGTTTGCTAATTTTCAATGGGTCATTGAAAATACAAAGAAAAAAGATGGTTAAATTAGGTGTTTGTAATACTGTATTCTCCAGTATCTGTGGGTAACAGAAGTATGCTGAGTAATTCATCTCCAACTTGAGAAGCTAAGTTTATCTTTTTATATATTTTGAATTTCAAATAAAATCTGGGGGGAGAAAAAGGAGCTGTCAGGATAAATGCACCAGTCCCAGGTGGATGGTGTTTTTAAACCACAGACACCTTTGCTGGTTTGGCTTCTTTCTTTACATTTCCTACAGGGTTATGAATTAGTTTAATTTCTCTTTATAGATAATTATGTTATCTCCATTGTGCCACTCACAAAAGCACCAAAGACCCTTCCAGCTCTTCATTTGCTAAAGAAACTTCCTCAGCCTTTGCACTGTCCACCAGACATCACACCACACCCTCCCACCAACATAAAGCAACAAATCTCTGAACAGCAAACAGGATCGACCTCTTGGGGTGCCTCCCACTTGCCAGGAGCCCCAGGAAGCCCCTTGGGCAGGCACGGGAGTGTGGCACAGCTCCTGCAGCAGGGGCAGACCCCTCTTTCTCCAGGAGGAGCAAAGAGCCTGGCCAGTAACAGCATTTCAGGTGCTCTCAGCCTTGCAGGGACATCACAACAACAGAACTCTCTCTCCACAGAGCTCCCTTCATGCACTAGAGTTGCTAAAAGTAACGCTTGGAATTACTGTCCAGGGAAAGACTAGAGGGAAACAATCAAAGTTAGTTTATTTTGGGCCATTAGCTGCAGTTTGTGCCTGGCCACTTCAGTTCCCCCGATAACAGCAAACCTGCTGTGCCTAAATGCAGCACTGAGGGGGTTTATTTTATTTCTCAAAAGGAGTTGCACTTGGAAAGCCCCAGCCTGCCAGGGTAGGAGAGCACACAGTTCCGGATGCAGAGGCAGGATCAAAACCCAGATTAGAAACCAGCTGCCACAGACTGAGGGTGTTCTCCTCAGGAGGGCAGGGAGACAGAAACCCTTGCATCCCTCAGCCCCGAGGAGACTGTAAATGTTTTTATGGCCTGCTTAGCCTCCTGTGGAAATCTGTGTCCATGTCAGGACCATCATTGTATTGAACTCTGCTCTTGTCAGCACAAAAAACCTACCTGGTTTTCAGTCCAGAACTATACTTTTACCAATATAAGAATGTCAAATTATAATGCCATCAAACCTGTCTTATTCCACAGTTAAACAAAATTCATCTCTATAACCTGACTCTTCTGTATTAGCGAAAAAAATCCCTTTTTTAAAAAGCACATAAATGCTTTGCACTGAAAGAGTACTTGGTTCTGCTGGTTCTTCACTTTGCACAGCTCCTCTGTTGTGGAAACAAAAGTCCTTGTATTGGGCTTTCTCTGTGATATTTGCAAACTCCTACACTTGGTGTAACAGGGTGCTCACAAACAGTTCTTACTGCCCAGGGAAAGTTAGGTCATTGTTTATTAACTGCAGAAACACATTGAAGAAAACAATAACAAGGTAAAAGAACATTCTTGGGAAGGCTTGCGGCTTGTTTTGACAGAAACAAAAAGTAATTAAACCTAGCTAACACCTTTTCACTGAACATTTTGCTCTAAAGCATTTATAATTCACACACTGCAGGACCAGAACAGCAGAACCACCACTGCAACACTGCCAACGCAAGGAAAGGCTGTCCCTGAAATTCAGTGGACAAATATTACCTGGCAATTTCATGCTTAACCAACACAAAAGTCCAGAAGTTAAATTTAGAAGCATGATTTCTGCACAGTCAGATGTTTGTGTTCTAAATTTTCTAGAAATTGCAAATTAGAACTTGGCAGATTTAAAAGTAACCCAGCACGTGTCTTGTGCAATCCAAATCATGGTCTGTCCTAGTACCCTGCAAAACTGTTAGGAAAAACCCATGCCTTTCACCACAGGGTTTCAGACAAATGACAGAGACATTCCATTTATCTCTGTGATAAGAATGAAACTTAAGTACTGTTTTTTCCTCTTGGAATATTGCCATGAAAGTTAAAAACTAAGAGAGGAACCAGCGTTCTCCCCACTGAAGGATAAGCACACTTTGGTGAATGACACCACTTACAGAACCGCAGTCCAAGTGCTTGTGGCCATTTTTTCACATTTACCATGGGGAGAATATACTGCATTTCTAGACTGATCTCATTCCTAAATACTGCAGTGAGATATCAAAGCAAGCAGATGTCACCAAGGTCCTTTGTGGAACTGGCAAACCCTGCAAAGTTTCTGCAGCCACTCAAGAGATAAAGTGTGTTTTTCAACACCACAAAGAATAAATTGAATGAAACAGCTCAGAGGTAACAAACCAAACAAATCTTGGAAATCCCTTCTCCATCTCCCAGTAAGCAGACAGTACTGCCCACCCTCCCCTTGCATTGGGGGAGATGGCAACCTCCATGCTGGACTTTACAAGAGACTGAAAACCATTACTCAGTCTTTTCTATTTTGATTGCAGTTATCAAGTTTCAATGTACGTTTATCAGAAAAAAAACCCAAACCAGACCTCAGATACACAAGAATTTCACAACTCTTCAAACATCACTTCTCTAATGGCTGTGCTAGGTGTAGATGTTGTGCTGTTTGCATGGGGAAGAGACCCCACTGCCCAAAAATTCAAGTGATTTGCTCAGGGCCACAGTAACTCCGTGGTAGCACTTGGAACAATGTAAGTATTTTGTTTACTACACACACCAAGCATGGAGCATCCTCTTCCCCTTTCTAGCTTTCCACCTCCTCAGGCTTCATTAGTTTAATCTGAACAGACACTGCATTCCTGGCTGCTTTTGTTATTCAATCTCTCTTGCAGGATCATGGGTTCCTAACAGGTCAGCTTGGCAAACTGTCACGGGAAACGCTTGACAACAATTACCTGTCCATTCATGAGAGTCAAATGAGCAATTCAATATCTGAATATGGTATGATTGAACTCAGGAACGTAATTCACAATGTGTCCTACTTTCGGGCATCAAATTTTTTGAGCACTGTGCTCTTTTGAAAGTCAAACTGATGAGGACTCGGGAACCTTGTGTCTTTTTCAAAAGAGGCCAATGGAGCCCCTCTTTTGTAAGTTAGCAGGACACACACGGTCTGTTCTCAGGAAGAACAGGAGCCAAAAAACAAGAACACTTCAGAACACTGTCGAGGGACCTGAACCATTGTGCAAGATCAGGGGAAGCTTTGCAGGCAGCTCCTCAGCACTGAGCTCTGCACACCACATCCTAGCACATCCTCGCCTTTGAAGAAAAAACCCAAAGCCTCTCTTTGCCACTTGGTTTTCTAAAGCTCCAGCTGACATAGGAGCAGGCAGTGGAGGATAAAGGAGTTTCCTCTCTCTTAAAAAAAACCCACAAAACAATCAACCAGTCAAAACCCAGCTTTCACATTAGATGCAGAGTGACCTTCTAAAACACCCAAAATCAGATGTAAAGGATGCAGAGGATCTCTCTTAAAAATCAGAAAAACCGACTGGGAACTCCTGGATGACCAGGAGTGCACTTCTCATGGCTTCCCCTGCCCACAGCCAAACCACACCCCTCAAATAGGATCCCTTCAGGCTGCTCCACACTGAGCTCCAGCCATCCAACAGCAGTTTATAACTCCTGTGGGTTCATTCAGGATGGCTAGTTTGATCTTTTCAGGAGATATTTCAAACTCTGTTAGAATATTATCAGCTGGAAGGACCTACATCCATCACCTAGTCCAACTGTAACGAGAGGAGCACAAACAATGAAAGCAGAGCAAGGAAAAGAAAGGAGAGGGGAAGTACAGTAAATCCTGAACTCCTCAGCTCCCCGCCAAAATTCAGTCTTCTATAGACTGTGCATGAGACTTGCTACTGTGCTGTGTGATGAGGGCAGAGAGAACTCATTGAGACAAGGTGCACCTGCTAAAACTGGCACTAAAACCAGGCAGCTACTGCAAATCAGTGGTGCCCAGCACCAACAGAAAGCAAGTCTTTGTTCTTCTGGCACAAGAGGACTCCTTTACTGCGAGTACCACATACAGATCAAACATTTATAAGCAAAAGAAAATAAGCTAGCCAAGGGATTTGTATTAAAATAAAGATTGCAGATCACAGTGTGAAAGAAACAGGGAACGTACCAGCGAGTCCCATGCCCAGCCAAGCTCTGCCCGAGCAGTGCCTCCTCTGAAGGAGAACTGCAAGGAGACAGCCTGAGCCAACAGTTTCTACAGCAACTGCAGAAGCACCAGTTCAATGATATTCAAGCCCTGCAGTAACTGCAGAAGCATCAGTAAATGGATACTCCAGGAGGAGCGTTTGACAGTCTCTCCTGGACTCCCTCTGCCTCCCTGGGTAATGCATTGATCCCAGTCAGCTTAGTTCCACTCTGGAGTTACCCATTTCTCTGCAAATGCTTCTGAATCCTCTTTGCCCTTAATATTCTTTCAGTACGCTTGCTCCCTGTCAAAACTTCACAGAACAGCCACCAGAGAAAGTTTTGTAGACACAGTGCTGAAAGGATGAGTGTCCTCATCCTGCAAGGGAGAGACCAATGCATCTGTGTGTGGAGCTGCTGCAACTCCTCACAGAGGGTGGAATGCTGTTATGACAGTGGCACTGGGGTGCTGCACCACTAAAAGCACACTTGGAAGCATCTCAAGGGGAACCAAAACAGAGACCAGTTACCACCCAACTGCACAGAAAGAGGAGATCCATTTGTAATGTGGCTATTTTAAAACTAAAGTAGAAGCCATATTAAGGAACGCAAAATATTTCAGCTATACACTTGGTGAGTTGTCACCTAAGAATTGTCATTTACTGAAGGATGTTTATGGCAGGATGTTTCTTATTCCCCTTTTAAGAATCTGCTGTAATAAATCACAGCACCTCAACGATCTCAGCTTCATCAGTTCCATACTGCAGGAGTTTTCCCGTAAGTCTGCACTGTTACTTTGGATCATGCTGAAACTTGGCATGAAGCTCAGGCTCCTGACCCACTGCAAAAGTTAAACAAAATTGCCCGTTTGTTTTGAAAAGGGTCAGGAGGTTTCCAGTTTCAGGCTCCTCAGTGATTGGGGTGGAAGGGAACAGTATCTACAGTCACAGCTCAGGGACATTCAGTATTCAACCCCTCTGCAAAGAATGGGCTTGATCAGAGACCTGTAAAAGATGCACTTTGTAAGCTGCTCTCTTTTAGTAGTTTATTACATAAGGCCACGTCCACAAAACCAGATTTTTGGTCATGAGATCACTACTTATATAGTACTGACTCCCAACTACCCGCTTTAAAAAATAACCTTTATCTACTGAGCTAACAAAAGGAAAGTTACCCAAATGATAAAGCAGACCATAAGAATATATTCAGTGTAAAAGACAACCTCATTCCCACAGTAATGGTAGGAGAAAAAAACCATGATAGCAAAAATATTTTCATTTTATCATCATGCCTTTCATCATGATTTATCCAGATAGCACCATGACTATTGTGACTGTAACAGTTGTTATTTCTAAAACATGAGGAACTATGAAATCTAAAGTGGAAAAGTATCCTGTAAGTTGCTGAAGTATAAGCATGCAAAGATGACTTCTGGATCAAATTCCTTACCAGGCCAGTTTCGAAGGAATAAAGACTGCAGTTCCAGACAACCATCTTTTACCACAAACTAAAATTTAAAAAGTTATTTATTTAGCAACTATGAACAGTGTCAGGTTGCACAAAATTTGCTAAGACTGAAATTTCAACCAAATTTTTAAAATTGTCGAAAACTCCCCAGTTACAGGAGATTCTTATGTGCCTCCAAGGTGGGAGTCATGATTCTTTTCTCTTACACAAATTTAGACAACTGTGTTCTCTCTTCAGCCTTCTGGCCATCTGTAGAGATGAGGAGGTGTGTACAGATGTGGGCTCAGAGCAGAACAAGCGACTTCTCTGAGCTCATATTTTTGGCACTCACCAATTTCACCCTCACCCACCAGAAGCAAAGAAGTTATCGGTTTTGTCTGCCCGCCCTTTTCCCAGTATTTGCCTTTCTTCCTGGCTTTTCTAGAACACTTGTCACCATGTTTACCAGAGTACATTTATTACTGGTTTTAAAATAACAGTCGTTGTGAGACAGGAAAACATTTCAGATCTTTATAGGGGGAACATCAGACACAAAGAAATGAAATTGTGTGGTAAGTCAGCAGCAGAACCTGAAAAGGGGCCAAATGCTGCCCTGATCAATACTTGCAGGTTAATTGCCAGACATTCCTCACTGGAACAGGGTGTTGCTCAGTGCCTGCTGTTGAAGAGTTTTACCCATTTCCAGTTTTGGAAGCAGTGCTCCCAGTTCTCCTACGCCCCATCCCCACTTACCCACACTGCGGTTCAGCCCCGGTGATGCTGTGTAAGGTCACCCAAATGGCACAGCTGAGCACTTTAAAGGAACAGATTAAGTCTCTGCATGATTGAAGACTTGGCCAGCATGACTGGCTAACCAAAGAAGCCCTAATCTATTTGCCAAGTCCAATTACCTAGCCATGGAATCAAGAGATCATGAAGCATTAGGACACGGAATAACTGCTCACCAAACAGTTTTAGCTCTCTGAAAAGATGGCAGTCACTGAGAGCCTGTGACATAGAAAAGGCATCCTTCAAAGCAGAAGTGGGGAGAAATCAGTTCTTGGACATTTATGTTTTCCCCTTCTGTTGACTATACCAGCTATGAGAGTAAAGGGGAAGAGATTGGGATTGGAAGAGCAGTAGGAATCCAAATGTTCTGAGTCTCTATTTCCTTGCAATCCCATCAAGTATCCTGCTTGGAGATCCGTGTTCTCTACTTGTTCCATCATACCACAGCCTCAGCTTCCCAGTGGCTGTGTCTGTTCTCTGTACTTCACTCCCTGGGGTCACAGGCTGTACACTCACAGCCTCCCCTTCTATTCCAGAGTCTTTTCCATTAAAGCAAATCCCCACAGATTGTCACATCAGACATACAGCAATCAGGCAGAGCAGAGAAGGAAAAGTAGAAGAGCACCAGGAGGGTCACAGAGCAACTCAAGCCCCATATCTGGAGAAAAAGAACAACTTTCCATATGCAAAGAACTGCCCCTTTTAGCACAGCTGTATCAAAAATAGGAATAAATTACTAATCTGTCTCCTTGCCTTCATACTGGAAAATGGCTGTCTCCAGCCAGCCCCAGCATCAGTCACACCTGTCAAAACATCACACGGCTTTCTCAGCTGGGAAAACCAGCCACGCAGGCTGGGCCACTGCCACCACTGCCACCGGGCCAGGGAATGCACACCACTGAACTAACCAGCTGCTATGTGCATTCAGCTTCAAAAGTGATCAAACCTTAGCACATGTGAGTCAGCACTTCCACATTCACTGCTGTTATCTGTTTTATAGATAACAAAAACCCCTCAGCCCAGGCCCATGGACCTTCCCCACACAAGGTACCACCACTGGACCCCTGACGATCATGGTCCTGCTCTGTCAGAAACACAGCACCAGCTGACTACCATGAGGCAGCTAACCATAATGCTTTTTATTTTCTATTTTAATACAAATTCGTTGAATGGATCTAATGATACTGTCCTGACATGTAGTCTCCAGGTGATGTGTTTGGTCCAGCTGGTCAGTGTCTTGCTAAGCAGGCTGTAAAAAGACCTTGTAAATCAAACACCTTTATTCAGGTATATAGCAGCTGGCAATTTTAAAACATCACCCATTTCAACAATGGCAACTAAATCCAGTGGAGTGCAGCATGTCAGCTTGTTTCCTTGAATTTTGTACAGTCTCTTTAGTGAGGAGATATTGCATTTACGATTTCATGTTAGTTCATGTTATGAAGAAAGATACCATGTTTATGGAGAGGATTAAATTGGGACCCATGCTTTGGCTGCTACGTCCTAACAAAAAAACAAAGCCCATGGTAAACCATTTTTTGGCAAAATCTTGCTGGAAGGAGTCAGTTGCTGTGTGCCCAAAGCGCCCCTGCCCACAGCCTCAGGCCTCCTCAGCCTCTGGGAGTATTTTGCCAGGCTCATTTCTGGAAGCACAGAGGCTGTGGGGCTGTGCTGGCCTTTCCCCGAGGCAGGTCCTACTGGCTCAGAACTGGGGTCAGGGATCGGGTGGTTTAGGGTCATCATCAGCTCAGTCCAATGGCTCTGCAGGAACATTCCCCAAGGAACACCATCCCCGTGTCTCAGGGAATACTAAAGACTCCTGAGGGCCCAACACTTGAGACGCTGTGCCAGCACTCAATCTGCTGTGTTACAAGTCAAACAAGAAAAGTGTTCAAAGTGTCTTCTCTCCTAAGAATGGGAGGAAAAAGAGAAAAGTACAAGGCCCTAACCTCAGCCTGCCCTTCTCTGCTCCTACCAGGGGCACTTTCTATGGGGCAACACCACTTTCTCACCACTGAGTTCATTTACTGCCAAGCCAAATGCCAAGTTCTGCTTTAAAATCTAAATGAATTCTGGTTCATAAGATTTCTTCGAGTTTTGTGACATCTCACAGCAACCCACGAGTAAGACTGTTCTTTCCAACCAGATACACAAACATAAAATTTTTCAATAAAGACAATTTAAATGCACAAAAAGAACAAGAAGCAGCAAAATTTAATTTACTGGCGTAGCCATACACACCCCAATTTTATTTTCTTTTTAAGCATACAATTAAGGGTAATTTAATTCCCCTGTGTAGGCATCACATGAAAGAGAAACATTATTGTAAGAAGAGCTCAGTACTGTTGGTACACAAACCTTACGACAGATAAATTAGACCTTAGGAAAACAGCATATAATTTACATTTTGTTGTGTCAATCACCAGGAGCATCTTGGGGCTCTTAAATAGCACGCCAAACCACAACATAAGGGAACTAATGTAAATCACCACATGTGGCAGGATCACTTCCCACAATCCAAAAGCTCCCTAAAATGGATTTCCTAAGATTATTCCTCTTCAACATCCCCTTACACCTTGAAGTTACCAGCAGGTTATGGCAATATTTCACTACAGAAGAGTTTTGCATAGTCATAGAAAAACCAATGACGTAAGACCACAAAAGCATTGGGTTTACTAATTAATCCCTGGTCTTCATTACTGGAGAAGCCAATGGGCAGATGTGCAGGTGGCCCAGAGAATCAGCAGCCTGGCTGTGCATGGAAAATCCAGCTTTGGGTAGTCCCAGAGTTCTTGGGCTTAGCAGCAGAGCAGCCCAGGGTCACGCTTTACATCCCCTTCACAAACAGCAGGACAAATGACATACCCTGAATTTGTTCTGGGCTTCCCCTATAGCCAGCACCTGCTCCACGTTCTGACACCTCGCAGGAAATTAGCAGAAAGGTCAGGACGTGCATTGCACAGCAGAGCCAACAGACCAGCATGAGGTGGGCTCCAAGGATTCTGTCCCCTCCTATTCTGTGATGACTAGAGTAAGACAACCAGAAACATAAGGTAATTTACCTACTAAATAAAGTAGAAAATCCACAGTGCAAGATGTTTACTTGCTCATGTCATTTGTATGAATTCCTCTGCAGGTTTTTTGTTAAGGGACACGAACTGAGGTTTTCAAAGAACTGAAATAGGAACACTGCCTCTCTGTGAGCTGACACAGACACAAGCTGTGACACTGTTTTCTGTCATCAGTGCTCAGTGAAAAACTTGCACAGAAGAAGGAAAAACTACACAAGTGCCAAGAACTGCCGAAGTACAGCTGGAAAAAATATTGTCTTTGGCCTTGTAGCTTGTATCAATTATTGCTTTTAACAAAAGATACTAGTGATGCCTTTCAGGTAAGGCTTCTCCTTCCTTAAACTTCAAGTACAAAGTTTCTGTTTGTCAAATCACACTGCAAGTACAAGAAGCGTAGTCAAACTATGGTTTCTACAGAAAGGTTTGAGACTTGCATTTTTCTGTTCTTTAATTCTCTTAACAGTTCTTTCGTATTGCTTTAAACAGGAATTTTCCTTTTTATTTCCTCACTGCAGCATATTCAGCAGCAAAGCAATCTTCACCTGCCAATACTGCTGGGATGAGGAAATCCAGGACACCACAGCAGCCAAGTGCTCCTCATGTGGCCGTTGTCAGAAGAGTCCTGGCTCTCCCCAGCCCAGCTGGGGGAAGTCTGCTGCTGGCATGGTGAGAGACACCCTAAACCCCAACTCGCCAAGAGCTGGAGGTAAGCCCAGAGGTGCAGACTGACCCTCTGCATCTCCTCACCCCCACGGCATCTCCCTCAACATCCCAGCACCTCCTCCCACCTGTCCCGAGCACGCTGTAAAATGCACAACCTGCCACTGTTCTCCTCGTTCCATACTGACACTGTGACACACTGGCCACTCGTAGGTGTGTGCACCTCGCCCCAGCCCAGGACACAGCTCTGTGTTTTACAGACACTTCACCAGCAGGTTCATGGTGGTTTTTCACACAATTGGAAGCTTGTTAACCAGCCAGAGCCTTTCCCACTCCCCCTTACCAGCCATGGGTATGCTCTTCAAAGAGCTCTATTTACATGCCAAGCTACAAAGCAATGTGGAAAAACTGCAGCTTTTATGATTCCACAGTGAGGTTTTTCACAACATGAAGCAGCTTCTTAGACTTTTTTTTTTTTTACTTTTTTTTTTTTATTTCCAAGCAAGATTTCACAGTTCAAAAAAAAAAAAAAAATCTCAGTCCACCCACAGGCTTTTGAGGAACATTAACAGAGGGGCTTCAAAAGAAGAGAGCTCTGCGACCTTAAGCATTGCATTCTGAATGAACATCCATAGAAAAACTGTGTCCAAGTCAGAAACAAGAGTCACCAAACCCCACATATCCACCAGAGTTTAAACTCCTTCTCCCATGTTCAGGCATGGCTTGCCTTGTTCCATCTTGTGTTGTACCTTTCCAGCTACTTACTGTCTTCTCATTTACTTCTGCGCCTTTGGTTCGAAATCAGCTGTGTCTGAAATTCCTTCTAGGACAGCCACAAAGGCAGCTTTGGTCACTTCCTCAGCAGCACTGACACCAGTTACCCCTGGGGCTTCCCCAGCCCCCAACACACAAGTGTTTCTAGGTGGGATCTTTCTCCAGTTCCCCAAGAAATCAAGTCCTAGATTTCCACCTCATATTTAGCTGTCAACCACACAGAGCAAGAACTGGCACTTTATCAGCATCTTCTGTGTGCGGAGATGAAAAATGAGTTCAGCAGAAACAAGCCTGGATGAACAGCCCATGCAAATAAAGCCCTTTATAAAACCAGGACTAGCCAAACTCGCAAGACTAAAGATTCTCCTCAAACCAGAAATGCCAAAGCAGCACCAGACTGGAACCATCAACGATGAGATTCTGAGGAACACAGAACTGACAACATGAAACCTTCACTGTCAGCAATCCTACCCGCTCTTCTCCACATTTCTCCCTGCATTCTACACAACATGAAGCAAAGGAAAATGGTTGGAAAGCTCTAGACAAAAGAGAATTAGACATGCCAACAACTTCCAGAGACAAGTCTAACTTCCTAAAAATGCCCAGGAATTTAATAGAAGCTGCAGCCAGCTGCAGTCTGCTGACAGATTTCTCCTTCCTCTCTCCACTGGCAGGAAATAACTACAGCCCAGCTCGTACACCTTCCATGGAAGAGGTGGGGTCACTAAATTCGTGGAAAACGCTTTTGCTCTTCAGAGAGAGAACAGCGACCTTGAGCAGACACAGGAGCACAGCAATGCAGCCTCTCCAGAGACACGCCAGGCCCTCCCCGCTTCCATTCCAAAAGTTTTGTTCCAAGGCCTCCCCTCCAGGTAGGCAGCACTGCTCCATACTCCTTCCTTCCTTCCTCTCTGCCACCACTGCTGCTTCCTTTGGCTCTCAAAAATGATTACCATGTCTTTAAAAAAATCAAAACTACACCAAGTTTGCAAACAGTTCTTTTTTCTCCAT
Source organism: Prinia subflava (assembly GCF_021018805.1). Taxonomy (NCBI): domain Eukaryota; kingdom Metazoa; phylum Chordata; class Aves; order Passeriformes; family Cisticolidae; genus Prinia; species Prinia subflava. The sequence continues at coordinate 9,840,543 of NC_086258.1, forward strand.
TCTTTCTAAAGATTTTAAAGTATTTTGCATGAATGGAGGAAATTATTTTAATTTTCTGTCTTTACCCTAGAAGGCCAGGCTTCAAATGCTTCCTAGAACACAAGTATTTTAATTGAAGTTAAATAGCCCAGCTATTTTAATGAACTTACAGTTTCATAAACATTTTTTGGAACTGGAGATCTGAATTATGTGATATTCTTCACATTAATCCCCACTTAAATCTTTCTTTGCCTTAACCATATTTAGTATTCCTGAGTTGTCACGACAATATACAATTAAACTTTTAAAAACTGCTAACAAACTAGAGGACACAAATAGAGAAAAAAATTAATTCCAGTGTACCTAGGACCCCCACATTATAAATTTTGTCTTCTGCCAGACCCTGTGCAGGAGCTGCTTGGAATGCTCACTCTCTTCTTTCTGTAAATCACAAGGCACCATTTTCAGAGCCATGTAAATAAATAATAAGACATTTAGCCAGATAATGCATTTTTCCACTTTGACTCAAAACTCAAGTTTTGCTCTACTCAGTGGCAGGCATGTGACTCCCTGGTTATCCCTTTCACGCTCTCACTTCCAGAAGGAATAGCGGGTTAATGATTACAAAATCCAGTGCAAGGCAAACACAGAATGAAAGACGGCAGAAAACCCAAACAAACCGTGGACCATAACAGTGATGGCGAGCTCGGAGCCTGGAGCCTGCCGGGCCCCGGAGGGCGCCGCACGGACCGCACCGGAGCGAACTTGGGGGCCGAGCCCCTGCGGGAGCCGCCCAGCCCGCACCTGGCCGGGACCGCCCGGGGACACCGCGCACAGCGACACGGCCGCGCCGCCACCTGCGCGCCCCGCGGACAGGTAACGCGCCCCGCGGACAGGTAACGCGCCCCGCGGACAGGTAACGCGCCCCGCCGCCAGGTAACGCGCCCCGCCGCCAGGTAACGCGCCCCGCCGCCAGGTAACGCGCCCCGCCGCCAGGTAACGCGCCCCGCGGACAGGTAACGCGCCCCGCCGCCAGGTAGCGCGCCCCGCGGACAGGTAACGCGCCCCGCCGCCAGGTAGCGCGCCCCGCCGCCAGGTAACGCGCCCCGCGGCCGGCGGAGGGGCGGCCGCCCGCGCACGGCTCCGCCATGCCCCCAGCCCCTCCCCGCCGCCCCCGCCCGCGGCCCCGCGGGGCGCGGAGCCCCCCCCGCCCCACCGCGCCCCTCCGCGCGCGCAGCAGCGCCCCCCCTCCCGCGCCGCTCCCCGCGCCGTGTCCTGCCCTTGCCTCCTGCCCGCAGTGCCCGGTGCAGTGGGAGGAGCGGTGCCCGCGGACGGGCCGCCCGCCGCCCCGACCCCTCCCCGCCGCCCGCCCGCCTCACCCCGCTCGGCGCCGGCCCCGGCGCTGCCCCGCGGCCCCGTCCCGGCTCCGCGGCCCCGTCCGGCTCCTCCGGCTCCGCAGCGCCGAGCGGGGCTGCGCACGTGACCGCGCCCCGCGCCCCCATAGGCTGCGGCTGCCGGGCAACGCGCGCCCGCCCCTTCCCTGCACCTGAGAGCGCCCTGCGCCAACGGCGTACGGGGCGCCGCGCCGCCCTGCGCCAGCTCCGTAGCGCCGCCGGGCCGGCCGTTTCCTGCAGGCCGGCGCGGCCTTACGGAATCGGCGTAGGGCGGCTCGGCCTGCCCGGGTCCCCACCTGTGGCCGCTGCTCCCCGCGCGGTGCCGCCCGCCGCCTGGGCAGCGGCGCTGCCGCTCGGAGCGCTCCGCGGCCGCGCGGAGCGGGAGCGGCCGAGCCGCACCTGGAAACGCCGCTTGCGTAGAGCCCCTCCGAGAGGTCGGTGTGTGTTACGGACTTTCCGTAATGTCGTCAGCGCGGGCGCCGCACCTGAGGGCTCCCGCCGCGCAAACGGCGTAGGCGCGAGCGCGCCGGGCGCAGAGCGCGCAGCGCTGAGGGCACGGGCCGGGCAGGTGTGCGAGGGCAGGGCCGCCCCGGCCCGGCCGCCTCGGGGCTCCGCGGCGCCACCGCCAGTGCGGCGGCCCCGGCCGCGAACGCGAATAGCTCCGGCAGCCCCGGCCCCGCCGGCTGAGGGGGGCGCTGGGCGGGCCCGGGGCCAGCGCTGAGGGGAGGGGGCCAGCGCAGCGGTGCGGCACGGCCTCGGCCCCTCACGCAGCGCGCGACCTTGGTGGGTTTAATATCCCGCTGCCAAATCCAAAGCGGTTCAGAAAGAGCAGGTTCCGAAACTGAACTGAGGAATACTATCCATGTGAGCGGTTGAGCTCCTTGTGGAATCCTCAGTGGCTGAGGACAAATGAAGGCACCCTCATGATGTGTTTTGGCAGGTAGGGCTGCACAAGGAATGTGGTGGTCAATGATTTCCATCTTTCTCTTCTGGAGATCAAGACAAGTGGGTTTGAGCTCCCTGCAATAGTCCTTCCCAATCCCAGAGGGGTGGCTGTTCTAGAGCAGATGGGCACTGCGAGGGGAGGGTGGGAGAGCTCCCAGAGCTGATGTTCATCCCGCTCCAGAGCAGCCCTGACGAGCAGAACCTTTAAGTATGAGGTGAAAGTGTCGAGTCTGATGGCTTTTCTCTCTTCTCTGTATGGGCATTACATAGAACAGTTGTAGAACTTCATAATTCTGCAGCATTCCATGTGCTTCAACACTCAAATGGCCAATATAGTCACTTGAGTGCTTCAGAGTTTCTGCCAGATTTTCTAGGTTAAGTGCCTTTTGGAACTCAGCTTCCAGCATGCAAGTGCATGGCAATCGTATTCGATATCACTTTTTATACTTTTCAAAACCGATTTTATCCAGGCTGTGAAGATGAAAGACTCGGGAGCCCTATTCCAAAATAATCAGTACACAACGTGCTGTGCTGAAGCAGCTCCTGAGGGAACTTTGACCAAAGGCTGTAGGATCAGGAGATTTGTGGTGCTGAAGTGAAACAGTAACTTTCATTCAAAAGAGTGATTTCAGCATTAGAGTGGAAGTGGAAAGCACGTGTGCATTAATGAATTTACATACAGGGAGAGGTCCACCTTGTTCCAATTAGACTTGTATTTTGTGTATTTCTTTGCAAGCCTGTGGCTGAAGTGTCACCCTGGTTCTGAATAGTCAGACATTTCTCTGCCTTTGTTACAGACTTTTATCTTGTCATATTTGAGGATTGAAAGGAGAAACAAATATGAGGAATCTCAGTTACTGCTTTCATGTCTTGAATCAAGAGATTTCAAAGCGATGAATGAATTTAGCCAAATCTCCTGTATGACCTTAGAATATTAGTGTGGGCCTTGAAAAGAGGCAGAAGATAATAGCTGGAAATCAAGGACTGGTCCAAGGACTTAACAAGAGAACAGTTTTATTTGAAATTGATTGCATCAAATAGAGACACAGCACAAGTACAGCCTGGAGAAAGGCTGCTGGAAGGATGGTGGGATGGGAAGGGGCAGCTGTGAAATGAGTGGCTGTGCAGTGCAGCTGGAAATGTAGTGAGGAGGGAAAAATCTGCAAGAGATGGCACCTCAGGTAGTGAAGTTATTGCAGAGGTACAAGGAAGATGTTTTCAGCTGTGGTCTGAGTGAAATGTTGATTTTTTTTCTCGAGTTCTCCCTTGGGCTAATGATTTGCCAAGGGCAAAAACACAGAGGAAAGGGGATTGATGGATTAATTTGGAATACAGAGGATTGGAAGAGCTTTGGCGCTGCAGTACAAGGATATACATTTAACAAGGAAAAGAACATCTGAGGCTTGGAAAAAAGTTAATATCTGTCTTTAGGCTTCGTGAAATAAGAAGGAAGAAAATTGAATTTATAGCTCTAAGTATAGTCAATAAAAGATGGGGATTGAATTGTACCAAAAGCAGTATGGAATTAAGAGTTACCTTGGTGAAAGTTGAAGTAATTAACAATAATTATGCTCTTCCTTGGGACAAAATACTGGTATATAAAGAATTTTTCTTTAATTCTATAACTACGATGGAAATAATGTGTGTTTCCTACAGATTTTTTCCTAGAAATAATTAAGACAGTGTCAGATGTGCTTGACTGTTACCTACACCCCTGAGACAAAGGGGGGCCCCTGTAAGGAGGTGCAGGTTGGGGGCAGTGTGAGGCTGGAGTGAGGCAGGCGCTGGCACTGGGGGCACAGTGCCAGCCCCAAACACTGCTCTGAGCACTGAAGGGCCATTAGCTACAGGACAGGGAAACCCCCAAGTGAGCAAGGATGAAATGCAGCAGGCAAATTTCAAGTGTTTGGTGTTGTTTACAGACAAATGGGAACGCTCCTGTAGTGCCCAAGGGAAGAGGGATTTTTTTCTTGTTATAACTCAGAAATCTCTATTTGAGACTTGCCATTGTCCAGTGACCCAGTTCTTTATGGGTTTCAAATTCTGGCTTTAGACATACACTAAAGTTAATGGGATTTGTGCAAAGATAGCTGAGGGCAGACTTTGAATTGCAAAAAATAACTTCATGTGCGTGTCTTTTAAAAATCTTTATAGAAAAAGCTGTCTTTACATGGGAAATTAGTCTCATAAGATTGATATAGCAAAGAGTTTTACTTTGAAAAATCCTTACAAGATCTGTATTAATTTCTATTTTGAAATGTATCTCAGGCACAGAAGGGAGAGAATCAAGCAGGTAAGTATCCAGTGTAGAGGATAATTAAAAACTGAGAATTTGTGCTGCAAAACAAAAGATGATCTGATTTATGCTGGCAGTCCTTTATGTGCCTAACTCTTTACCAAGTTTCACCCAGTGCTTGCTAGTATCTAGTTGCAACCCTGAATGATTCTCTGACTTGGAGCTAGAGCAAAGGAGATAAAATGGTACTGGAGGAAAATCAGACACCAGGAGAGGAGGAATCACACCACAAAATGGTGCACAGGGTTCTTCCACTGCCAGAGCAGGCTCTGTGGGGTAACATTTCAGAGATGTTTTAAGCAATAGGGATGAGGAGCGGCTTGACAAGCAAGCAAAACTGGAACTAAGGAAATGGGAAATACTTTCAGGTTATGACTAATACAATTATTAGAGTGGCTACTGCAAGCACTGTGGTGGATTTAGCTTCAAATAAGAACAGAAGTTGTGCCATGTGTGATTGATTCCAGGTTGGGTTACAATTTAGAAGTGCAATTAGTGAGTCATCTGTTACTTTATATCAATTATTAAAAACAACAAAGGTCTAGGTTAAAAAAAAGAGTGCATGTCTCAGTGTGTGCTGCTCTACTTGTTAATTTTCTGATTTCACTTTGTTGGTGGTGGTGTCCCAGCTTTGCAGAGCCGTGGTACAGACTGTTCCTTAGACCAGCACGTGAACTGCTCTCGAGCAAAGCAGCACTCACCTGCCAGCCCCCGTGGTGTGGCCCTGTCACACCACCTCACACTCACCTGCTTTGGCCAGAGCTAGCCCAGGGGCAGTGTCTGTGGTGACCTGCAGGCCAGCAGCTTCCCGAAACGTTTGGAAACAAATTTGAGTGCTTTAATCTTATTTTTATAGGTGCTGTTTAGGACAGAGTGCAGCGCAGCTCGGCATTCCTGACAGCTCAGTTGTTGTGTAGCCTGTGCTGCCCTCCGTGCTCTGGTTGTGTTCTCACCTCATCTGGCAACTGCTGAATGTGTAAAACTTTTCTTCTGGTGGCCATGACAAAACTCACAGCAGTAAACACAGCTTTGAGGGACAGTACCAGGCTCCACGAGAGAATTGATCTGACCCAGCAGAGCATTCCTCATGAAATAAGAGGGCCTGGAAGCAAATGATATTACCAACCTTCAGTGGGCATTTAATTACAGTTTCTAATTAAGGTGATGCCCTAAATGGTCATGTGAAGTCTCCTGATCTGTAACGTGGTGTAACATGACATATCAATGTGGGGTGTTGGTACTTAATCTGGACTTCAGCATTCTTGTTGTGAATGAAAGTGCATGAGCCTGGTGTGCCCCTGGGAATGGAGGGCTGCAGCTGGCTGGGGCATCTCTGCTGTGGGGCTGTGAGGGGAAAGGGGCACAAGGAAGGCTCTAGGGTCCCCTTGTCACTGTGCCTGTGGGGTTGGCAGGATCGTGTACAAGTCACACACTGCAATTAAAGGGTGAGAAGTTGCCAAGACTGAGCACTGGTCTACAGCTTTGCTCTCTGGACGTGCCTGGACCACATGAACAGACATCCAAAGCAGGACTGAACGTCAGTTTAAAGTCTTTATTTATACTTTGTAATACACATTTGAGATGTGATTCTGTGATTGCTGAGATCTCCCAGTGGTTGGGGTTGATGTGGTTTGCACTTCTGTGTTGCTGTGCTTGTAGACATGCTGAACCAATCTGGAAATCAGCTGGCTTTTCCATTTGTGGGTAGGACATGATATGTGTGTATCTCATATCAATATGAGATAAGCATTTTCATTTATATCAGTGGCAAGTAGATAAATATTTGGGGGTATATGTACATCCTTTCTAGAAGAGCAGCGATGTAAAGATTGCTGGTTTAGAGGAGAGTGTGATTGGACCAGATAAAGGATGACAGGAGTTTGGTACAGGTCCTTGGACAGATATATTTGGGTGGGTTTTCTCCTTTTCCTTTGATGTTTAAGATTGAAAACCTGCCATCGTTCCAAAGCAGAAACAACTTGGGTGGCCTTTTTATCACTAATAGGCAGAGCAACTAGGCAGGACTGACTCCACTGAAAAGAGGCTCTGTCATCCAAGAGGTTTTCCAGGTCAAGATTAAAAGCAAAACAGCTCTCTTCACATGAGCCTTTGTACTGCATCCGTATTTTCTAAGTGCTGTTGGCTTATCTTTAATGTTTATGCTGCTATCAAAAATAAACCCAGCTTCTGTCTCCCCGGGTGTTGTATTCAACATCAACAGTGAATAGCCTTTTTCATTCCTAAATGCTAATTTCCTTTCTGTTTTCAATCTGTTTCTGGTACAATAAAATTTTGTTTTCAGTGGGTTTGGTTTCTTCCCTCTTTGGTTTTTTAACTGCATGTTTTCTCCTTCCCATATCTGTTTCTGTCTTGGCAATCATTATTTTTTGGTGGAAGCAGTAGCTGAGTGTCTGTCAATGACCCTGAAGCCTAGAACTTGAGTCAGAGTTTGTTTGAGTGCAGCTGGCAGCACAGTCATAATAATTTAAAGGAAAAAAAACCATTACCAAGATTAGCTTTTCATCAACAGACAGTGGGGTACTCTTAGGAATAATTGTAATTGTCTCACTTTGAACTGTGGTCAGAAATGTGGTCTAAAAATCTTGCTGTAATGAGGATTTTGGTTCTAATGAAGCAGTGTTATAACTTCATCAGATATTTGTGACACGAGAGCCAGAATTCAGTGGCGTTTGGAAAGTGCAGCCAGGCTGTACCCAGGGTTAAAGCACTGCCCTTGCTGAAGCTGGTGAGGCTGTTTCCAGTGCCCAAAGCCAGCACGGAGCGTGGCTTGGAGCAGATTGTCAGCCTCGTGTTGGTTCATCTCCACGGGGCTCCAGAGCAAACAGAAGCTCCAGCAGGCTGAAGCAGGTTACAAATGGGTGTTGAGCAGCTCATGGACTCTCTGAGAGGGAAAAAAAGGGAAAAAGGGAAGACTGAGCCCAGTCTGTAAAGATGGTGGACAGCCCAAATGTTTGGACAAATAGTTATCCTTGTGATGAGCATTTACAGTAAAGGATCTCCCAGGGTTTCTCACCCCAGTGCAAGTCCAAAGTGGTCAGATTAGGCATTGGAACAGAAATGTACCTGTATTTGGGGGAGAGTACAGTTTAATGTTCAGTGTAGCACATCTGTCAGTGTGGAAATGCCTCTTTAAACAGAATGTTGTCTTGGCTTCCTACCTTAGGTTAGAAACTTCCCATCAATCTTTGATTTAAGTTTGCTTGCATTAAGAGTGCGAAGTTGAGCACTGTTGGTGTATCTTGTATCCTGGTTGTTTTTGTTTTAATTAACCTGCCAAATAGTTTTAATGTATGCATGTAGTGCTATCCTATTTGCCTTTCCTGTTACAGATGCTGTGCAGCAGTTCTGCCTCATGCTCTGGTGTTCAGCCTTTCTATCAATTAAATAAATGTGAAAATTCTATTAGATGCAAGTGTCCACTATAACTTTTTATTTATCCTGCTTGTTCTTTGATGACCTAAATTATTTCAGCTGTTGTAATTACTTATTTAAGAACTATTGATCTCTCCGGGGTTTTTGTGGGAGGACTTAAGGAATAGTGTGTCTCACAAGCAGCATTATAGCTGCCTGCAAATGAAGGCAAGCAGACAGACTGTAGTAATGCTGTAGTAACCAGCTTATTTTAGGCTAAGTTTTATGTGAGATATTTATGTCCTCATTGAAATGCTAAGGAGCTGGGGTTCCTGCAGACCTGGGAGCACAGCTGTATGTCAGGCAGCACTTGTGTCCTTAGTGGAAAGCCCCCAGATTGTGTTCCAAAGGCATTCAGCAGTTGGGCCCTTTGCTAGAAACATTGAAGCTTGACTGCTGGGGCTCTAACCCTTCTCTGACACTGTGGTTTGTAGTGTGTAACACTAAAATCTCTAAATTCTTCTGTGCTTTAGTTCCTTCTGGCTATTAAATGGGGGATAGTGGGGATTTCCTGAGGGTCTAGAGAGCTTGCTTTGTAATTTGCGTTTGAAGCCAGCGTGCTGTGTTTGTTGTAGAGATCATGTAGTGTAACAAGGTTTTGTTGTCTGCAAAATTAAAGTATTTTTAAATTATAGGGAAATGTGAAAGCCAAAGGAAGAAAGGTTCTGCCGTTTCCTTTGGGTTTTGCTGCACTGTGCATCTTGCAGTTAGTCCCAACCTGTGTTAGCACTCCCGCTGGATAACGATCTGCCCTCCTCCCAAGGGACAGCACAGCGCAGGCAAAGCTGCTCCTCTCTGCTGTGCTCACTAATTGATCCCTGGCTTGGCCACTTCCAGCAAGGTCACACAACTGGCAGCTACAAAAACAGGATTCTGGGGGAAATTTAAAGGGGAAGAGTAGAAGTACCTTGCATGGGATTATAATTTTTTTTTAATTCATAAACGATTTATTGGATCTTCTCTTTTGTTTCTGCAGAAGTCTGAAACTTGGACAGGACCAAGAGCAGAAGATTGTCCATTGTGACGAGTTCCTGTAATTTGTGAGTGAGCCCTATCCTGCAAATTGCTCTTTTCTCACTTTGTAATTCCACTTCCATTTTTATTAGAACACAGCATGAGTATTCCTATTCAGGTCCTGTTAAAGGCAAAATGATTCCTAAGCAAGTATAGTGTGAACTTCTCTAATTTTTTCTTTGCAGAAGGTTTGTCATTCTGGCCTTGAAAGATATTCACGTGTTTGGGTTTTGTTTTCTTTTTGCAAGAGTACTTGAAATCATTCATGCTGCTCTCTCAGACTCCTGGTTAGTTCTAATGGTGCTTTACCATTGGAAAGGCGATGGAAATGTGGAGTTGAAGAGCCTGGGCAGGCAGCAGCCCGGGCTGTGAGCGTGGCAGTGCTGTGGGGCGGTGCCAGTCACTGTCACTGTCACGGCAGGGCCTTTCTGGGGAGCTTCAGGGACAGCTCCCCGCTCACACAGCCCTGCCCAGGACACTGCAGGCCTGCCCCAGAGCTGGTCCATGCTGCAGGGAGCAGTCCCAGGAGAACTGCAAATAAAAACCCGCCTTAGCACAGCGAAAGTGCTTAATTAAGACTGTGCAGGGTCTGAGTAAAGGAAATGGGCCAAACTCTGTGAAGGCAAGGCTTTAATACTGAGGGCAGAACAAAGCTGTGCTGCATTAGTAGCACATTCATGAATGGTCTGGCAGAGAGGGGAAAAGGGGCTTGGTTGACCTGGTGTGATCTAAAAATACATGGAATGTGCTGTACAGAGTCATAGCTGCTGCAGCATCTTTAAAGGATAAAATATGCAACTTCCTCTGAAGTGGGAGGATGGCAGGGTGTCACAGAGCAGGCATTCACCTTGTGTGGAATACTGTCCACTCACGTGATCCAAATCACAGTCAGCAGCATGCACTGTCTTTGTAGTTGCTCTCAATAATTGAATTATCAGCTAAATAGTGAAAGATTAGACACTATGTCTTTGGAAGAGAGGTGTAGAAGCAAGTCTGACTTGATTATTGTATCAAATCAATTTTTTCTTCATTGTGAGTTGAAGCAAATAGTTGGTGGTTCAGAATTCCTTATGTTCCTTCTGTTACAAAGAACTCTGCCAGTGTTTGGTGTTTTAACTCTTGTGTGAGACATGATACCACAGAGAGGGAACAGAAAAAAATCAAATTGTGTTAAATTGCCATAAGCTGATGAATTGGTTTGATACTGTTTATTCCACAACTCGAAGCAATTAATCGAATAAACGTTTGTTTGAGTCTTTAATTTGTCTATAAATACGTATGGTAATTATTGAGGAGGCAAGAAATCATCTCGAGAGTCACCTTGAAGCCGAGGATGAGGTTTCCCGGTGCATTCCTGGGAAGCGGCGCCGCGGTGGAGGTGCCCAGCCGCCGCCCCCGCGTGGCAGCCGCGGCTCGGTGCCGGCCCGGGCTGCCCGCGCCGCTCCCGCCCGGGGAAGGGCCCTGTGCCTCGGGGAAAGGCAACAGCACAAACGCTCCTGCTGCAGGGTCACACCTGCAGTTTCACAAGTGTTCCCTGCGCAAACCGAGTGTCAGCCCGTGTGTGGGGCGGTGGCTGAGGTTGGCAGTGTGTGTTCTCTGCACGGATCTTGCTTCAGGGAGCAGGGTTCAGTGTTCTGCCCAGTGCAAGGCACAGTCTGAGGAGGAGGTGGGGTGGAGATGGAGAGATGTTCTTTGTTGATGTCTGGCTATGGAAATGCCTAAGAACAGACCAACCTGGAAAACTCTCAGAGGAGTAATCCTTTATCCACTGTCACTTCTCTAAATAGTCTGTATTTATTCATGTATAATACACAGCTGAGCATTTGAAGTGAAACGTAGTAAATAGAAAACAAAACCAAATGGAAAGAAGAGTATGGAAGTAAGGGCTGAACGGGGAGTTTTTGTATTCATGCATGATTTGTGTATGTGTACATTCATTATAGATCCACTGGAAGTAGCAATGTCAGAACTTGAGATAATGGTTAGTGTTGACTAATGATATAATGATGAAAGCTGACTTTTGTTTCCAAGGGACCTTACAACCATACAGATTATATGGCATTATAAGAGGCAATTAATATCTGTGCCTCACAAAAATGGTGAAGGTGTAAATATTGACTTAGAGTAGCAAAAACAGTCATTACAGTCAACAGAATGGTAAAACTGCAGATTAGACAAATGCCATACATTACAAAGCACTGACTGATATGAAAGGCATGATCTGTATTTAAACACTTGACATTAATAAGTTAGGTTTTATAGGTTTAAAGTACCTATGGATTACATTATTCTTGAAGAGTACTTGGGCTAAATAAGAGCACAGCAGGATCTAGGGGAAGTGTTTGCTCACCAGCAATGGAAATGTGCTCCTCTGAGGGAGCAGCAGGGGTTGCTGAGCAGGATGAGACAGCTCCTGGCCATGAGAATGGGTGTGCAAAACGTCTGGGAACGACAGGCTTCCATTAACTGGAGAGAGCCTGGTGCAGAGACAGTCATGTCTGATCCTGGGGAGGAAGTGCCAGGGCACAGTGCTGCTTCCTTCCACCAGAATTCCTGCGTGCCCTCTGCTCCATACATAATTCAGGTGCAATGCATAATTAAAGCACTATAAAGCCACACTTACTTTCATGTATTTAAATTCCTTGATGAGCCATAGATGGGTTTTGCCCTGTGTGTGATTTTGCTTTGCCTGTTTCTGTAGTTTGCTGATACAGTGGGGACCATGGGCCAGTGAGTCAGCAGCTCCTGAGAACCACTTCCAAAATATTAATCAGTGCCAACTGTCAGGATTAGTATTCTCTTGGAAAAAAGTATAACTGTATAACAAAGTCTAATTAATTTGCAGTATCATACATTCACTTCCTCTGTTGGCAACATCTTTGTAAAGTACAGCCTTTTTAAAGTAAAAACCCTAACTTTTGAATGGTACAAATCTTACAGTAGTGGCAAAAAGCTCTGCCTTGAATGGCCTAGACTGTCATCCTTCCTAGGAGTAGTGTCGGTGTGGCAGCTGAGTGTGTGCAATGCCAACAGCAGCCCTGGTCAGAGACTCATCCCAGTGAAGCTTTGTGGTGAGGGCCAGGCGTGTCTGTTGTCTTTAGCACAGTGCAGTCTGCTCCCTTCTCTTCAACACTTTGCAAAAAACCTGTGAGTTTTTCTTGTTGTAATTGGTTTTGTGCCTTATTAACTTTAGTCTCTGTGCCAGCACACATAATGACTGGGCTCCGTTGTGCTCAACATTGTCTCTGTTGTGGTCTGGTTTTTAGGATATGGGTTTATTTTCTTTCCCATCCATGGTGGTATAGGGGCCACAAGGGGAGGGGTCAGTAATGCTGATCCAATAGATGTTTGTGCATCAGCTGATGCTCAGTTGCAGCTGCCCCAGCTGCCAGCCCACCCCAGAGGCTGCTCCTGAGGCAGGGCTTCTGCAGAGGCACTGGACAGGACAGGACGTGCCGTGGTTCCAGTGTGTGCTGCCTAGAAGGGAGTACAGGGCTCCTGCATTGCTCTCCAGCACTGTAATTCACAGCATTCCCTGAAAAGTGAAATGGCCAGAGCAGACACAATAAGCAGACACACAGCTCCATCAAATATTGATAAAGTAAGATTATTAATTAGAAGAGGGGTGTAGGATTAAAATGTCCCTGGAGTTGCATTCCCCATTTGATGTGAGAGTGCGGTTTTGTGGTCAGAGCGTGGGAAGCTCAGGACAACTGGAATCCTTTCTCATCTCTTCAGTGTGTTTGCTTAATGTCCTTAGTGATTCAGGGATATATAATTCTATTGACCAGAGTTGCTAGAATTCTGATATGCTCCTGTGGTGGCACTGCTGGAGTGAACTTTACAAGGATATATCTGTTAGTGTATTTTGGTGTGGTTTGTAGCTCATAAAAAAGAAAACCCCTCTGACCAAGCTGATAATTTGCAGTCCTGTTGTCCTGGAGTCTTGTCCTCCCTCGAAGAGCTGCATGTCTGTGTGAGAGGGTGGAAGCACTGGATCAGTTCCTTGGAGCCAAATGCCACTGGACACTTGGCCAGTGGAGAATAACATTTTGATTTTGACAATGTGTGCAGTGCTGAACTAAATAGATACCATAACGAAGAGAATGGATTGAATTTGCCAGTTATACAGACCTGGTGTAAAAATGAGCTTTCAATGTCTCCCGCTTGAAAAAGACACCACAGGTTAGCTGTGAGATTTCCTTTTAGAACAAAGCCCTGATCTGCATCACTAATAACAGCTGAGGTCCTTAAAATAGAAAGAATTTCCCTTTGAATTTCTTTTGAACAGCATCTGTATTCTCTGTGTCACTGCTGTTAGCTTTTCTTTTCCCACAGTTCTGGTCCATCAGGACAGTGCAGTAAAGATTTCTTTTCCTCTTAAGGTTCTTCCTCGTTCTAATATTCTACCTAGAAGAAGTGGTTTAGACCTGTTGTAATTATACAAGTTCTGTAAATTCATTCTTCCGTTCCTGCCCACAAACTGTGTGTTCTTGGGTCCCTCAGGATGTGTCTGCAGCAGCAGTTTAACATCCCTGTGTTCCCCAAGGCTCCTTTAGCTGATAGGACTCTCCAATCTGATGCGTCCTCCCTTTCTTTAAAATTTTCTCTTCCCCTTCTGAGTGTTCCCCTGCTCTCTCCAGAGCCATTACATGCTCTGACTATGCACTTCAGGAGATCAATATGCTTTTGGCATTCACAGGCATTATTATTCTGAGACTGTACCACTGGTATGTATTCATCCTATTAACATCTGCTCAAAATTCCCAACATCCCAGCACAGCTATCGGAGGATGACCGTGTTGTCCTTGGTCAGGCTCTGTGCAGTGGATGTTGACACCTGGTTTATTGTTGGACAGATTCCACTTTCCCTTTTGCTTTGTTTTGGCCTCATTTCACTGCTGGAAGCTCCGTTTCAGCTGGAGATGGATGGATGAAGTGGGAAGCGTTGTGTCCACTGCTGCTGTGGCAGTTCCTCTGTGTTACTGCCCAGATAAGTTATTTAGCTCCTGCACTGTAGGGGCCTGCTCTGACCTAGCAGTGAGATTCCAGCAGCCCTTGGGGATGTGCCTGCAATGGGAGCCCCATCTCTGCAAAGCAATAGAAAAAGACAAGAGTCTGTGGGCACAGTCAACAAATCACTGTCCTTACGGCTGATCTAACAGAGGATTATGAGCTTTAAAGCCATGGAAAGGGGATGAACTGAGGCTTTGGCTTCAGGTTTAAATTACTATTAATTATTAAATTATTAATCATTAGTTATTATAATTATAATTATTAATTATTAATTATTAAATTATTATTCAACTCTGTGGATGTTGGGTAGTGGGAATACAATGTCAGCTTTCTGATTGTAACAGAGCTGTCAATAGGGTTAGGTTAGGAGGGGAAAGAAGCAAGGAAATTGGAGCTAAGTGTGTATCAGTGGGGAAGTTAATAGCCACCAGTGGGGTTCACTGTTTTAAGATCCTGTCTGAAAGATGTAACCTCTTATAAACGGGAAGAAACTGTTTCAAGGGCAAGCACAATGTGTGCCATTCCTGGCTTTCCCCCCTGCTTTTTGGTTGCTTTGTTTTCCTCGTTGCTGCTCTCCCAAAAGTTGGTTGCTATAATTAGAGGTTTGTTCAGATTGTAATGTGCACAAGATTACTTAGGGTTAACTCTGACTAACATAATAAAATTAAAAGTAATCATTTGCTCATTCAAGATTTCAGGGAAATCTCTGTATTATTCCCCAAGTTAAAAGAGGAAATGTTGTAACAGCTCATACAAGTTGACTTTTTACCTTCCTAAGTGAAAAGAAGCTGTGAAATCTCAGAAATACTGGGTACTGGGCACTGATTAATCCCCATTGTCTGGCCTGAATCAAAGCAAATGCAGAAGCCAATGGAACCTGTGTTTTAGCAAGCTTTACAGGAGGCAGAAGGAGAATTGAAGAAATCTTTATTTAGTTTCATGTATTACAAGTGGCAGTGGTTTGTCATTTTCTCAGAACACACAGAGAAACACACACACAAATAGATTTTCTTGCTTCTTGGATTCTATTTTCTTCAGTGTGCTTGCCACAGTGACCTCCTGCAAAGGGAGACTGGCAGAAATATGCAAAGTGCCCCGGTTCAGAGTCAGGCACTAAAAAAAGCTTTGGCCAGAAGTTTTCTTTGAAAGTCACTGCTGGACCCTCATGACCCTCCAATGCCTCGCTGAAGGTGTGGGTTAGCAGAGCCAAGGAGCCGCAGATCCCTTGGGACACCACAGGGCAGAGCTGAGCTGCTCCTGCTCTCTGTGGTTCTGGGAAGCTCAGCCAGCTGCACCTTGGCTTCCTTTCTGCTCCCAGACACAGCAGAGGAAATTTTACTGAAGTCCTGTAATAGAAGGGTTCCGAAAGCTGAGTTGGAAGCAAAAAGGTTCATAATTTGCCCAGAGAGTGTAGCTAGGCTGGCATATGGAGTCACTCCCAAAGCTAATGAGAGTTAAATTGTCAGGTTTGTGACTTCTGTCTCATAAAGCATTAAAGCGTAACAAATGGTGCTGACACACTGGCCTTGGCATGGGAAGCTTCTTTAAATATACAAGATGCTGCTTCTTGCTGCGGTATATATAAAATTGGCTTAGATGCAGTGAAGTTTCTTGGGGATAAAATGGATAGTGTTCCAACAAGCTGTCAATTATGTTTCTTTCCAGAAATTATACATATAATTGGTGAATGGCAAGGCTGGATTGGCATTAAATAGTTGATTTAACGTATTATAATTATTTTTATGTTTTTCCCCGTAGTTCTTGGGAGGATTCTAGATGCATCCACTTCAATATTTTCTATCCAGCCTCCTAAGAAGCCTTACGTGTGTCTCATCTGAAAGATGCTTTGGTGCTTATTCTTGCTCTTACTGAAACGGTTGTAAGCCAGATGAAGTGATGCTTCATGGTGCTTTTATCAGTTCTTAGAAAGTTTCTAGATCCGTCCACTTGAGTATTTGTATACAACCTCATCAGGAACTTCAGGTTTTGGTGGTTTTTTTATTATTTTTATTTTTTCAGAAGCCATTGAGCAGATTTTGTTTCAGACATATCGATGAGCTCCTGTGCACATTCAGCACACAGGTTAGCAGAGCAAGAGTTTCAAGCTTCTGTACTGGGAATCAATATCTCCTCTGACAGAAGCCCAGCAGGAGCTCAGTTTGCCTGCTGGTGTGAGACATGAAGTAGAAAATGTGCATAAACCATGCTGGCCAAGAGGAGTGGAACAGAGCTGCCCTCAGGCAGAGGGGAGTGCTGAAGCCCTTGTCTCTGGTCCAGTTCTGCAAGTAGAAGCAAACAAAATACTCATTTGGAGACCCTGAGAACAAGCTTGAATGCTGTTAACGCTGATGTGAAGATCTGTGTTGGTCATTCTTAGAGGTTTGTTGAGCAATGTGACAAATGGCTGGTGATGGAGACACCAGGATTTGTCATCCCAGCAGAATGGCAGTGTGAGCTGTGGAGATCCCTGCCAGACCCTCTCACCCAAGGGAGAGCAGATCCCGCAGCTTGTGCACACCCACTTTAGGCAGGGCCATTGCTCTGGGGCATTTGTGAAGCAGAAACAATTGACTCACATGGGAGCTCATTCTGGGAAGTAATAATGCTAATACTGGTGTGAAACAGCACTTCCAGTATTTTTCTATTATTCCTAGTATTTCCTAGAAGGGCAGGAGTGTGCCAGCCCAGAACACTGAAAGTACTGGACAATATCCCCTCATTCAGTCAGGAAACTGAATGTGGGACTGTTCCTTTACAGTTGTCCCTTGCCTCCATACTGACAGATCTGTCTTTAGTTACCTGGGTTAGATTTGGAGATAACAGAAGTGTTTAGTGTTCATTAAGGTGCAAATACACAAAAATGAGCCCTGCATCTTTGGCATCTTGGAGAGCATCACTCATTCCTCAACATTTGGCATATTTGTGATCTACATCCATTTGACTTCCTGCCACCTACTGTGGTGACCGTGTCCAGTTTTCCCAGAGGCCTCATTACTGAGCAGACGTGCATGAAGTCTGTGAGGGAAAGCAGAGACTGCAGCTGGAAGGAAAACGAGGCAGAGCTTGCTGATATTATGCTGAATCCAAAGGTGTCATTCCCATGGCAGAGATAGATGTCAGACAGGACTTTGAGGCTACAATAATCTTCAGAGCTCACAGCTCACATGGTGCAGCTGGATGTGTTTGTTTTCCAGGTCCAAAATTCCCCTGTTTGGCCTTCCCAGAACACAAACTTCAGCGGAGGAGGTTCCTTCAGCCGGGCAGTGCTGCAGGGCAGCATCACTCCCTCCCTCCCTCCGAGTGTCGGTCCCTTCGGTTTTCCCCGAAGGCCGGCCTGGCTCCGGGGCTCTGGCAATGCGGAGCTCTGCAGCAAACGTTGCTAATCCAACCTCTGCAGCTGTCTTGGGGCCGGGAGCACAGACCTGCCCTCCAGCGGCGCCACAGCCTCCCTGAGCCCCGCTGAAAGTGGCGATTTACAAACGCGGTGGATCGGTTGTGACAAAAACAGCACCAAAAAGGCTTCTCAATAGTCAACACGCCTTCAAAACACCCTCAGATCCTGGCACTGTACTGGGGACAGCCTTCCCACTGTGACATTTTACTGCAGAACATCTTGCCCGAGACCCTTTTTACACCATTTTGGCTGCCTCTTGTTAGGTGATCAACATTCTCATCTTCCCGAGAGGCCCCTTGGAAGGGATTCACCTCCACCAGGCGGCTGTAAGCAGAGAAGAGGATCAAAGGGCACGAAGTTGACCTGCAGCAGTCCAGCAGGGTCTCACATAGATCAAAGGGTACATCCATGGTCACAGCCTGGCTTCTGTGACTTCCTTGAGACATAACTTGGCAGGAGTGTGGCCCTCTCTTCACCACAGCCTTGTCTGTGTGTTTGGTTTATCTGCTGGAGAGGAAGGCATGATGCTGGATATCTTTGTTATGGTCCTTACAGTTAGCTCTTCTTTGGGATGAGACGTCATGAAGATCTCTGAACAAGCAGCCAATGCTGCAAGGCAGAGGAGGTGATTTCAGCCCTCAGGCAAACACAATCATTCTGCTCTTGTCCTCTGGACAGCCCTCCTTCTCTTCCTCAGCACTGCAGTTTTATCTGAAATTGATAATTGTGCTCCAGGAAAGCGAAGCTGTGCCCAGACAAGAACCCTCCTGCTCTGCCTTGCCAGCCCCCTTTTTGCACTGCCAGTGCCCAGGACTGCCCAGTGCCCCAGGCTCAGGACTCTGAGCCTGTTTATCAGGCAGCATGATTCACTTGCCAGCAGTTCTGATTAGCAGTGATAGGAAACTAAATTTATTGTGTCTAAAAAATGCAATTAGGATGTCTCAAGACTGGAAATTTTGTGTGATTTTGCCAGGTTTTAATAGCAACTTTAAAGTTTGGCTCACGTCCCAAGCTCTGCCTTGGCTGCTCCGCTGTGGGGATGTTGCAATAGGTCTTGCAGTGTCCAGGGTGCTGCTGGCACAGTCCTGCAGGGTTCAGCACGTGTCCAGTGGCTCTGGTTCCCCAGTGCTGCTGTAACATTCATTTCTTCCCAGCTCTCCTTCGGTGACTTTGGCAGTGCAGAAGGGACACCTAGTGGGCTGATGGCAGACTGGGGACAGTGGCTGTTCAGGGCAGCAGGAGAGAGCCTGTTCACAGTTAGAGATTGGACTCTGGGGAACCCTCGAGCATTACAGCACCAAATTGTATTTAAACATTTCAGTGTACAGAATTGGCCTCTGAGTCTGGAGGCTTGAAATTCCAAAACCTGAAGTTTTTAAAAATATTTCTGGCACTTTTCAGCAGTGTCAGAAAACAAGAGAGTGTATGGAAGCAGCCAGGTTTGGCACAGTTTTTGAATGGAACTGGAAGATTTTTCTTCACTGACTCAACTTCCGAAGCCTGCAGCCACTGTTGGTGTGGACTGCTTTGTGTAATGTTGTTCCTGATGGCCCTTAGAGGACAAAGTTGGGAAAAAAATCATGACTGATGCTGTTGGCTTCCACTGTTCAATTCAGTAAAATAGGTTTGTGCCAGTGGTTCCAGGAGGTGAGGAGGGAAGGTGAGGCTGCCCTCTGGGGCACATGCACGTGACAGGAGAGAGGAATGGCTTTATTCCACTGATATTTCCCGGCCTGTCACACGTCTCCAGTATCCAATCTGCAGTATTAGGATTATTTTAAACCCTGTGTGAGGAAAGATTGTGAAACTCGTGCGAGTACATTGTTTTCTGAATGAAAAGCAGACTTTCACTGGGGTGCTTTGGTGTGTGGTTCTCCCTGAACTTTTTGTAGAAAGATGTATAGGATTGTTTTGTGACGAGTGTACACAGAAGTATAGAATAAGTGGACAGGAAGGTTCTGTGAGTACCCCAGACCTACTTTCTCCTTTTTCCTCTAATCCAGCTTGCCCACTGCTGCCCCATTTCCATGGCATGCATTTCCGGCTTGCGAAGGTTCCTGCTCCAGGCTGAGAATAGAAGCCTTGCTGTTATGCTGTCCTTAAATCTCTCATAATGAGTGTTACACCAAGGAAAGCAGCTGTGTCCTTTGGCTCCAGTTTTAATGCTATGTTAAAGAGCAGATTATGGTGACGTGGGGTGGCAGCGATGCGGAGGTAGCACAAACCATGACCAGTTTGGGGAAGGCTTTAGCAAGGATGACTAAGGGCTTGGAGCTTATGCTTTAGATAACAAATCCACCCAATTGTGCTCCTTTGGAAATGTAGTCAAGCCTAACAAATCAGGGCCTTAACAGAGTTGCATTAGGGTCGTTTAATTGGACTAAGCTGGTTAATACCCACATTGGCTTTTGTATGCCATGGGGGTCCAGCACAGGAGTGGTTTGCTGTTCATGCTGGCAAAATCTCATAAAATTGCAACCATGAACATTGATAAAATTAAATTCTAATGTCCTTACAGGTAGACAGTGGATTAAGGAATTTTGATTATTACAAGGAAGTTGCCTATAACTGCTTTCCTCTTCCCTCAGTCTGGCTAGTGTGCCACAAATGATGGCTCTGCCCAGGGTCTGGGGGTGGCAGGGCACACTGCACAGCAGGAGCAGCAGGGCTGCACGAGACCTCAGCCTCTGTGGGACAACCTACACTTTCTGTGTGGGGGCTTGTCACACTCATTCTGTTCAGGTAGTCCTAGAAAACATAAATTACCATGGATTAGGTGTGGTTTTTAGGTGTTATGAAGTGTTGCACTACTTACAGCAGTGCCTGGCTAAGTGCTTTGTTGCCATGTTAATTGTGCAGTGATTTATATGTATTTGCTGGGATTTGGAAAAGGTGGATGATTGAGAGTGTAATTCACACAGGTGAGGCAAAACTATTCAGAGCAGAAAGATTCTGCTCGCATCAGTGTTTGGTTACGTCCTCTGACAGCACAACCAGGGTCTAAGAGACAGAAATGAGTTCCAGATGGTTGTGGTAACTGGCAAGAAACTAATGCTGAGGCTGATCTTGAGAAAATAGCCAGGACACCAGAGATGAAAGAGGGGGCAGGGTGGTCCAGATAAGGTTGATAACACATGATATATCATCTTTGGAGCATTCCAAGGCAGGACAGTGAGATGAACCATTTGTTCCTGAGCTGCAGAGTCTGGGTGGTGGAAAGGCTCTTGCTGTGGCTGTTCTGCTTCTGCACTGAAGGTAAAACCCCTGCAGTAATAACTATCCCCTTTCCATGCACAAATCCCACTGGCCTCTGCTGCCCTGCAAGGGTGCTGGCATAATGCAGATTCCTCACTGTAAGAATGCTCCTGTTTTCTTCATGTGCAGCCTGGGTCTGGCTGCACCAATTCCTTGCTATCCTGCATATTTCTTGTTTAAACTAGGAATTTGTCTGGCATCTTACCTGTGTTCTATTTTCAGTTGTTAGTGAAGGGTGAGGCAATGTACTTAAATCTCATTACAGTTAGTTTAATCCAATTGTGATGTGGATTTAGAGAGACTTAGTAGTCTCGGCTGAGCGTGGGCTGTCTTTTTCCAGTTACTGTCATTAAACAATGCACACTGATAACTTTTTCCACTTCTAAAACTGAACCCGTGTATCCAAAGGTGGTGTGATGTGGTGCCTGTGTTTTGCACCTCTGTTCATCTCTGCTCCTTAGTTCAGAAGAGGGTTCCTGTACATTCTGTGAGTTCATCTGTCCTGTGGGATCACCCACCTCATGATGAGACAGCAGTAAAGAGTAGTGTGGACTAACTCTGGTTTTTGGGGTTAGCAGAGTGCTTTTGTCTTATTTCTCTTTGAACAAAGCAGCTTCTCTCAGAGAAGCGCGTTCGATCGTGCTGTGGAGTTTGTAGATACGAGCCGATAGAGAGCCCTGCATCCTCCAAGCAGCCTCGGTCCCGAGGCGGTTCTGGGGCCCGTCCCGGCTGTGGGGCCCATCCCCGCTGTGGGCCGGTCCCGGTGCGTTCGGGCGGTCCCGGTGCGTTCGGGCGGTCCCGGTGCGTTCGGGCGGTCCCGGTGCGTTCGGGCGGTCCCGGGCAGTTCCGAGCCCTGTCCTGGCTGTGGGCCGGTCCCGGTGTGCCCGGGCGCTCCCGCAGCCCGGGCGCTCCCCGCAGTCCGCTCCGCGCGATCCAGGCGGGCTTTGCGGCGCTCCCGCGGGCTCTGTCCGCGGGCTCGGTGCTGCCGGCCCGGAGCGCGGCCCGGGCGGCCGGCGGAGAGCCCGCCCCGCACCGTGATGCGGCCACAGGAGGGGCTTGCCGGGCTCCGGCTCCTGTCTCTCCCCGGAGGGCTTTAGAGCGGCCACTCTTACACTTGTCATGGAATTAAAGAAAACTACCTCCAGGCCGTACCATGCTGCTCTCCTGCTGCCACTTTTCCTCTTGTTCTGGGGTAAGTGTTTGTCTTCTGTGCCTGATTCCTACCCCGTTACTATGCAGTAACTTTGGATCAAATCTGTGACCTGCACTTATATTGAACAAATTGGCATCTTACAGTTGGATTTGTAGCCTGAAAACTTTTGTGTGGAAGATGAATAGGCATTTCATTCTAGATATGTTTTTCCTTCTATTTATTTCTTATCTCTTTTCGTCTTTCTCCCTGTGCACATGTATGTATGCATTTATTCACAAGAACTAAAAGTAATTAATTATTCGTGTAATTAAGTATTCAGCTATTATAGTAACCATTTTCTTCATTGGAAAGGTCTGAATATTTTGATTGTGCCCACACAGAAGAAACACAGACCTTTATTTCCATCCTACATGCTCTGGAAAGACATGTGGCCACAAGAGGATGGTATCCAGGGGAGAGTAGTGCCAGATACATCTGGTAGAGTATGTGAAGGGAGATCACAGGACAGGAGTGTCTCTACTTAGAAATTTTGAAAAAAGCAGTTCTATCTTCAAAGTGCAAGAAGCAATGAGGTAACAAAAGAGCCTGTCACACTGGTGGGGGGGTTGTTTTGTGGGTTTTTTCCACATTGAAAACTTATTTTATAGCCAAAGAATCTACTTGAGCACATGGGATTCTTCAAGTTCCCAAGACCATGTCTTTGGGTTCCATTGGCACCTTTGTTTACAACATCTTATGTTCACTGAAAAATAGGTATCTCTGTTTCTTCTGGAATAGGTGCCTAGAGATCTGCTGGGCCTAGACATCTGTTTTAGTCATCTAGGGATTATAAGGTCATGTCAGGAACACGTCCAGCCTTTTACTGGAAAGTATGATTGGGATTGAACTGGTCTCCTTATCCTGCCCTCGGCACTGCCGGGCCCCTTACCTGGAGGTGCCAGTCAGGTTTGGTTTCTACTGGGCAAGTACAGGTGTGATCCACGACATGAAAAAATGGATGTAAAATATGGGGAACATTGAGAAAATGCACTCAGAGCCTTTTCTCTGCTTGTGTCTGCTGAACACCACACTTGGCATTTTCTTGCATTACTGGGTGATGTTTATGTAATTTTGAGATCTGCAGCTTTTCAGCTTTTTCAGCTTTTCCTCTGACTCCCCAGCAGTCTCTTCTTTTCCTTCTGAAGTCTCTCAAGATTTTTGTTGCTCCGACCACCTCAGACCATGAATGCCAAAATATGCGGTGATTTTTGTCCTTTTTTTTTTTTTTTTTTTTTTTTTTTTTTTTTTTTTTTCTTTCTCTTCCTTTTACCAGCTTCTTTGTCTGGTAGCTTTGCTCCAAGTGCCTGGAATTCCTCTGGCCACAGGGAAGCAGCAGGACTGTCTTTTGTATCTAGTAACCATAGCTACTGGTTTGGAGTGTGAGGCAATGATGGCAGCTTTGTGCTGGGCAGAGGCAGGGCCGGCTGCACGGAGGGATCCCCGCGCGTGGCTCCGGGGTTTGTGCTCCTTGCCACTGCCCTTGGGGCTTTTCCCTCCCGGAGGAAGCTCTTCTCTGGGGCTCTGATTTCCTGAGAACGTGGCCTTCTGTTGAGTGCAGGTGGATGACTCTTCTTGCTGGAGCCAGCAGGGCTCCAGGGAAGTGCTGATTTTCATAGTCTTTCCACCTACTCCTGTTCTGCAAGGGGAATTCTGCCAGCTTTTAACTGGAGTGAACGGTGCTATTTAGGTAGCACTTGTAGGTTTTTAAGGCCATAAAGAAATGTCTTTTCTTGCCCTTATAAACCATATCACTACTTCTTTTATTTCTAATTAACTGAGTCTGAATGTCATTGAAGCAGAGAGTGCCGAAGCTACTTGTTCAAAATTTTTGTGGCAATTCTGAGAGTGCAGAATGGTGCAGTCTGTACCCATGAGAGCATCCTGCAGGCACTCACTGTCTCCTTGTTAGAAAGAAACCCCTGAGGGGCCAGGTGCAGGCTCTGCCTGTGACTCCCCTTTTACTGCTGCTGCTGTGTCATGGGAACACAACGGAATAGCTCCCAGCTAATTCCTTGTCTTTAAATGAGATTCTGGAGGACAGAAGGTGTGTCTCCTCTCTTCTGTTCCCACAGTTCCCACCGGTGAGCAGGCACAGGAATTCACATACCTCTGGCCTGGAAGGTGCTTTGGACACCTGCTGAGGGACAGCATGTGCAAGACAAACCTTTTTTGCTATCAGCCCTAATGCCAGCTCTTGAGATTAGCTCAGACATAGGGACAGTTCAAGGCTTCCTTCAAAACTGGGGAGCAAACAAACCCAATCTTCCCAGCTGTTTGGTTCATTGTCAGTATATTTAAATACAAATTGGAAATTAAAGCCTGTGACTCACTCTGGTGAGCTGAATTCACAGGAAAGTCCCTGTCCCTGTGTTTGATCTGTGGAAATGGCTGAGAGATCAGAGAATGTGTGAAACATGAAGGTCAGCTTGGAGGAGTGTTTATTAAGGGAAAATACTGGGGTGTCCTGAGCAGAAGATCAAAGATTTACTGTGGCAATACATTCAATGCTGTCATAAACCAGGGATTGGTAGCTCCTGTCTTCCTCCCAGTTCTATGATAATAGAAGTTGCACCTTCAAATGTGCAGTAAAACAGTGAGCGGATAATGAACACAAGCTAGCTGGCTTGTTCTGTGCTGAGAATGAGTTCAATTCCCTGAAGTGGTATTTCTGACTAATGCTGTTAATGCCTTGGGCCACGATGTTGGCACTGCTGGGCCCCGTGGATGGGTGCCCACTGCTTGGCACTTTTTAGCAATTCACTGGGCAAGCTGGGGGGCAGAGAGCCAGGAATCACCCTCCTCCTTCTTGGAGGAGATAAATACTCTGCATATTTCACAAGAAGAACCTGAGCCACACTTCTTGTGCCTGAATGAATGAAAGTCTAGGTCTAGGCCTTTGTAAATTCTATATAAATATTTTACAGCAGTAGACTGTGTACATATATCTGTCATTAAAAACTCTGTTACATCACAAACTTTGTATACAAATGTGGTGTGGAATTTGTTGGTCTCCAGTAACAGTAAAGAGAAACAATGTCAGAAGCAGTCAGAGAAGTGATGGACGTACAGTATCTGGGTAAAACTGTAATCTGGCCTGTGTGCAGGGCCGTGAGGAGATGTCTTAAAGTTGGTATCCAAGGTGGTATTTGGCTTGTGTGTTTAACCTGCCAAAACTCTTCAAGAGACATCAAAGTCATGGATAGTGAGGCTCTTTTTAAAACTGACTTTTCCAAAAGACACTCTTGGTAGCTGTCACAAGTGCCACTACTGTGTTAAACAGGACAGGGAATGCAGGTTATGGAATATTTTGGTCTAGGTGAAATATCACTGCCAATTATTAGCACGTCATGAGCTTGTCAGCAGGCTCAGAGAGTTTCAGGCTGTGTTTTCTGGTGCTGGTATTACTCAGAACAGATGCTTAGCTCAGGTCTGGATAGAAAGGTTTTAATCTCTGTGTCAAGAAAGAAATGGGGCTTGTAAAACCCTAGGGGTGTGTGAAGCCACCTGAAAAGGCCTTGTACCCTCCCTGAAAAGGTACATGGAAGGTGCTTCCTGAAGAAGGATTTGGTTTTGTCCTGCCATTCCATTCCATAGCTGTCCTTCCAAAGTGAGCTGGGGTGGGGAAGAGAGAGAGCGAATGTGAAAGCCCCATTTCCCTTTCTGGTTGTGTGAATCCTGGGAACAGGCCAAAGTGTGTCCCCTTTCACTAATCCTTTACACTGACCAGGATAGGGAAAGATCAGCAGAGGTCAGCAGGGATTTACTAATATAAGCACATGCCTTCCTGTTGTCATGGAGACCTAACTCTCATTCCTTTATTCAGAGTTTATTTAGTAGTTGTGTTGCTCTGAATCCCTTCTGGTGGGTGGGTTCCCTTTCTACCCTTGGCCTCAGGATCCTTCTCCCTTTGAGGTGTGCCGGGATGAGCAGCAGGAGCACAGCCTGACTGGTGGGAATTGCCCCAGGCTGGGGTTTGACCAGTTGTGGTTTTGCAAATTGGATATCCCTCAAGCTCTGTTACTGCTGTGCAGCTGGGACCTGTGGTGCCCTGGGAATCCTGCTCTTGATTGTAAACTGGGTTATTTCAGTTATTGTGGTGAGTAGGGCAGGTGAAAAACATCTGAAGGGAGCTTCCATCCTGGCAGCCTGAGTCTCCTGGGAGCTGTGTGTGTGGTTGTGACCATTTTGCACAAGTTCTGCACAGGTACATTTTCATTTTTCACCCAGTGCAGGGCGTGTGCCTGCACAGATATTCAGGGATGGGGATTCCCAGTACCTACTGCTGCCTCTCCTTGGATTTTTTTTCTGTCCTTCAGTCCAGAGTAAACTGTGAGCTGAGAACCCCAATGCTGCCTCTTCCCTGCTGGAATTTTAAGTGATCATTAAGACACCTTTAAGGCAGTTATCAGTGCAGCACTGAGCAGGTTCCACAAGGTCAGGAGTGTCTGTGGATTGACAACATCCATCCTGCATCAGAGTTACCCAAGACTTTGAGAAAACAAACTTGGGAAAAGCAAACCCCCAAAATAGAAGCCAGCGAGTAATGCTAAAGCAGCATCTCCAGTCACAGAAGTAATTGCCTAACTTCTCATTAATTTCTGATTTTTTGTGGTCAAAAGACTTGCTGTTGCAACTTTGACAAGATCACATAGTTCAGGTATAAAGTTTAAGATTATTACAGTCAGTTATTAAAACAGACCCCGGTAATGCAGCTTGGTTGCCCTAAAGTGTTACAAAAGGTCACAAACCTCATTGTTTGGGGGAAATCTTTGTCAGCTACCTTTAAAGTGTAAAACCAGCCCTGTCCTGACAGAGCTCGATGAATGCTTTATATGGGACTCTGGTTGCCTTTGAAGTTCCTCCTAATCCACCCCTAAATGCCTGGAACTGTTCTTCAAAGGAGCTGTGGTCTCCTCCAGTTTCAATTCAGCATAGCCAGGGTGGTATGTCTGTAATACACTTCTAATGGGTTTTTTTCCCTTACAAATATCACTAATTTACATTTTTCTTATGAAGTGTAAAGAAAAACTTCTGAATGTCATTGTTAATGCAGCAGTGACTACTTTGGTGAAAAACTATAAACTCTTGTCATTCAGTGATTTGCTTTACCTGATTTTCACTGTTAATAAAACAGCATAGTCTGAACTACATATTTTCATGGCTCCTATGTTGTGCAGCAGGAAAAGCTCATTTATTCATTTGTCTTATTAGCATTTGGTGCATATTCATGTGCTATTCACATTCATGTATTAATCTATTCCAAAACTGAGAGCAGTAAGTGTATGCACTAGGACTGATGGTTGAAAAGAACAAAATCAGAACTAAAAACATCAGATGTGCTCTTTGTCAAGGCAGATGTTCAGCAGTGCCATGGAAGGAGTATTAGGGTTAGAATATATTCACACAGGGGCTTGTTTTGTCTTTGGAAATATTCCATATTAGCACAGGAGTGCTGGGTACAAGGCAGTGTGTGATACAACTGGGGGCTGGTGCTGTTAGTGTGCCTGAAGCCTCCACTGAGTCAGTCAAACACGTGGGGGAGTTTCTGCCAGCTGCAGTTCACAGAATCATTTGCAGTTATTTAGATAAGTTTCATTTCTTGTGATTTACACCGCAGTGTCCTCAGCCTGCTCCACGCATGCCCTGTGAGCAGTGCTGTGTTACTTCAGGAGATCTGTTCCAGAAAAGGAACATTTTCCTCCAAAATGCTGTCCTGCTGAAGTACATCTGTTAACCAGTGCTACTGTTCATGGTCACAGGGAGTTTTGAGCAGACCCGAGTTCTTCCTGTTCCTTCTCTGCTGTCTGTGGTAGCCAGGAAGGCCTTTGCATTTATTGGTGAAGTTTTGTGTTGTCTGCAGTGAGCTGTACGATGGACCAAAGCAGAGAAGGTATAACAAGGTGTGTCTGTTGTGAAAGAACCTTGGGGAAGGCAGGAAGCAGCAAATGGCTTTGATGTTCAGCTTTATTTGCAAAAAGCATTTGCCTGTGTTCTTCCCATGGAAGCAGAAAGCCAGGCATGAGCCTTGGCAGTGA
Organism: Prinia subflava; assembly: GCF_021018805.1. Lineage (NCBI taxonomy): Eukaryota > Metazoa > Chordata > Aves > Passeriformes > Cisticolidae > Prinia > Prinia subflava. The sequence goes on from NC_086258.1 coordinate 9,868,495, forward strand.
CTCAGCCTGGCTATGCCAGCAGTGCCTGGGGATTCTGTGGAAATGGGAATTTCTTTGCAGATGGAGTGTGCTGCAGCTCCTTCCCACCAGGCACCGGGCTCAGCTCCTTTTTTGTCCCAAACTGTGCTCCTGCCCTCCGGAAAGTGCAGGCTGGGGCCGGTTACTCATTAAGCCTACAAAGGCTCGTATCTCCTGCCTAGTAAAGCTCTTTGCGAATAGTTTCCTGGGCTTCCACTCTAATTGCCACCGAGATTCCAGGCAGATTCCGTCATCCTTGTTTTCTGCCTGACTGGGAATCTGAGAATAAAAGGGTTGATGGCAGAATAATGGGATTGCTGGACAGTGCAGGGCTCAGCAGCGCTCCCCAGCATCACATGAGAGGGGAGGGGAGGGGTGGGCCATGGAGATGATGCTGGGAAGAGAAAGGGCTGCCTAAATCCCTGAGCACCCTCCCTCCCCCAGCAGCACGGCCTCCTGAAAGAAGACTTGGAAACACTACGGTCTTTGGTGGGAGGAATTTGGGGGAGGTCAGGGCAGGGGCAGGCTTTTGTAAACCAGAGTCTCCTGTAAATCCCTTTCAGGCCCTGAAGTCGGTGCCTCCACCTTCAGGTACAAAGAGACCGAGGAGCTGATGGGGCAGAGCTGATAGAGCACCACTGACACAGATTAACTCCTGGGGGTGGATAAAGGTGCACCAGAGCAAGGCAAACGTGACCAAAACTGGGCCAGGATAGCGCTGGCACCAGCGAGAGGACGGGGAGTCAGCGGGGGAGCGATGCTGAGGTGTGTGATCCTGGCGGGTCCTTAGCATGGAGCATGGCAGGCTAAAGCAGCTTTCCTCACAGAGCAGGGAGGGCTGAGGGAGCTGCAGGGGTTTGGGATCCTGCCCTGTCTCCACCTGCAGCTTTGTGGGGCTTACAGAGGCCTGTCACTGCCTGGGCCACAGCTACAGAGAGGGCAGCAGAAAGGGTGAAGAGCTGCTTGCCCAAAGGCTTCGAGTGATGGCTTGGCTTCCAGCACCAGGGAAGGCTGCATTGTCTCACCAGTAGCAATTTCTCAGATACCATTTGCTCCTTCATGAGCTTTATCTCTGCTTTGAGACCATTTTTCATAGACATTTTCCAAACATCTGCTATGTAGTTGTTTGCAGAGTTACTTTCACGTTTGGGTGTTTCGTAACACTCACGCAGGAATCAGGCTGGGATATCTCTAGCACACAGCTTCTCTCTTATTTGTCTTGGAACTGAGCAGAATGAAAAGCTCTGATCTCAGAAGGCCACAATGGGATGAGGTGCTAATGACTGCTGCCTTTGTGGAAGTCGGAGTTCTCTGTTTCCACTGCCTTTGTCCCTTTATTCTATTTTTGGTTGGTTTATGTCTTTTGGAAAGTGCTTAATTGTGGCATTGAATCCAGGACATATATCCTAATTCTAACATAAAGGCTGTTATCTCCTGTCCCCTGGACTGTCCTGCCCCTTGGCCAGTCTGCCCCTTGTTTCACAAAGTAAATTTAAAACTTCTTTTAGAAAAGAAATGAAGATTCCTCCTATTATTCCATTCTGCTCTATTTTGAAATAGCTACGTTGAACATTTTTTTTAATATTGTGTATCCTACGTAGTCTCATTTATATGAACTAAATTTGCAGTTCAGTGGTCATGTCCCATCACATTTCCGGATGGTGGAGTTGCTTAATGGGGCAAGAGCCTTTTAAACACTGCCTTTGTGGGGACAGCAGGGCGTTGTGGCTCTGTGTGAATTAACTGATCACATCCAAATGTCCCCGGATTTAGGGGAATCTGCTCTCAACATTAGTTCTGGTATCTGTTGTTAGAGGGGTGTTTTGGCTCAGCAGGTACTGATCCAAAATGCCATCAGCACGGAGATCTCAGCAGTCTCTGCTCCTCCTTGCTAAAAATGTCCTGCTGTGTAAATTTACATGTCCAGCATGAGGAGAGGGTGAGGGTCACTGGTAATCAACCTGAGCTGCCTGATGTAATCAGAGACTCTGTGAAATGTGCCCCTTTGGAGTTTGCCTTGGTTATTTATGGGAGCATCTTCAAATCACTTCTGGAGAAGCTGAGGAAAAATTGTATCCCCAGAAGGAGCAGCTGGGACATACAGAGCTGCAGCCAATAGCTGAACTCGTCCTGCCTCTCTGGATTTCCAGGCACAAATGCTGTGCCCTGCCAGTGAAAGGGGTCATGGAATTTTACACTAAGTTAATCTTGTGAATGGATTTAAGGTGATATGTGTCACTGTTCTCAAAGTGATTCATGGATGAATAAGCACAAGTAAATAGTTGGTTTGTGAGTGTCTCCTAAAGTATCAGGTACCTGGTTACCCAAATTGGCAAGAGTTTCCTGATTAGCACCAAATGAAGGGCTGTTGTCTTCTTTATAGTAAATGTTTGATTCTCCACTATCATCCTCATCTCCTGGCTAGCACAGCCCTTTGGAATGTGGAATTCAGGTGGGCAATCTCCGAGCTGCATGTGGGGATTGGCAGAACTTTATTCTGTAGGGCTACAAATACTGACTAACAAAAAGTCTCTTGTGTCACAGGAACTTCATACTCTGAAAATGACAGAAATGGCTGTTCCTCGTCCCCGTGTGAGAATGGGGGGAGCTGTAAGGATTTGGAAGTGGGTTACCAGTGCACCTGCCCTGTGGAGCCTTTAGCCTACGTAGGTGTAAACTGTGAACTCCTCTACGATGCTTGCACTGACCATCAGTGTCCTGCCCACATGAGCTGCAGCCGCACTCCAGGACTGCTGGAATACCGCTGTGTGTGCGCCCCCGGCTCTGCGGGCGCTGCCTGTGCCGGCGTTGATGAGTGTGAGAGCAGCCCTTGCACAGACCCTCGCTTTGAGTGTGTGGACAGCCCCAGCGGGTACAGCTGTAGGTGCCGGCGGGGCTGCGGGGCAGAGAGCTCCGCGTGCTCCAGCCAGCCCTGCCTGAACAACGGCACGTGTGTGGAGGCTGCGGGCGGCTACCGCTGCCTCTGCCCGCCCGGCTTCAGCGGGGACACGTGCGCGGACGACGTCGACGAGTGCGCGTCGGGGCCGTGCAGGAACGGGGCCATCTGCAGGGACAGGGCGGGCGAGTACAGCTGCTTCTGCGTGCCCGGCTTCCAGGGCTCCCACTGCGAGATCGACATCGACGAGTGCGCGTCCCGGCCCTGCCGCAACCACGGCACCTGCCTCAACCACATGGACCGCTACGAGTGCCGCTGTGCGCCCGGATACGCAGGTACGGCCTGCCCTGCTGCCTCGCTGCCTCGTGAGCCTCTCTGTCCCCAGCGTCTGCCCATGGCTCTCAGCACTGCTGCAGGGCTGCTGGCAGCAGCTTCCAGGCACTGCTCGAGGCCTTGAACTCACCGTGCGTGAGGCGTGGTGCAGGTGTTGAGAGACAGGGATCCAAGAGAGGAGTGTCTGAGACTGCAGTGCCAGGCACAAGGTGCCTGTGAGCCGTTCTCAGCATGAAATTAAGGGAGATAACATAAAAAGATACTTATCATCAGGAAATGGATACTTATTGTTTCCAGGTATAACTTAGCTCTGCCAACCTGGCCTGTAGTTCCTTGTCCTGCCCAGCAGGATTTTTCCAAGGGAAGTACTTGTTTTTTGTAAAAAAGTGTCTTTTAGCTGGAGATTTTCAATTCTTTCCTGCCTGGCGAATGTTTATTTGGCTATGATTTAAATGTTTCTCTGTTGTGCATGTGTGCTGATGGTGACTCAGAGAGGAATCCACACCTGTGAGCTGTGTGTGAGGGAGGCAGTGGGGGCTCTCCTTCCCCCAGCCCTGCTTATTGGAGTGGAATGGAGTGGAATGTGTCCATGTCTGCCTGGTACTGCCTTGCACATGAACTTTCTCAGCCATCCTCCCGTTCACAGTCTGAAGTGTTTAAGGAGCTGGGTTGCTGTGAAGGAATGCTGCTGATTACCAGTGGAATGAGGAGAAGTTACAACATCAGGAATGTAGTTCCTGATGCTGACTCACTCTGATAAAAATGAAGAGAGATGAAGGAGAAATAAGACAGAATTTCTATGTGGGCCCTAAGGTTACTGGTGATTTTGAGTGTCAAGCATAGTTCTGTCTTTGCAAATCAGTTTCTTTTTTTATCTTTATGCTGAATCCTCAATTCAGGATTGTGGGATTCCCTGCCAAAGCAGAGATAAAGTGACCCAGGCAGCTGGAGGAGTTTGTTGTGCCTCCAGTTATTCTGATGTCAAACATGAGGTTTAGCCTTGGGATTTAGCTCTTCATCCAGAGGTTTGAGCACTATTGGCTGGCAAGGCCAGGCTGTTTCCTGGTGCTTGCAGCTGGAATTTGGGTGAAGGAAGTTCTGTGTGGGTATTGAGGGGTTTGCAGCAGATTAGGGGGCCCACATTCCGCCAGGATTAGGATGGCCATGCCCACTCTGTGGGGAGCCTTCGCCAGGGAGGGCAGATTGGATGGATCGATAGGTGCCACTGTGATGTGGAAGGTTTGGAGGTGATGCCAGGCCACAGGCAGCTCCGAGAGGTGGAATATAAATAAGATAATTGCATAGAAATCTTTCATGAGGTCTTGTTCTGTCAGGGAGGCTGGGACTTTGTACCAAACAGGTGTTACTTGCTGTGACCAGTAGTGGAGCTAACGTTGTATTTTTAAGAGCATTTTCCAATAAAATCACCTCCTAACGTCAGGTATCACTGTGGCCAGTGTTTGGTACTACTTTAGTGCTTTTTTCCTGGGTATCACAAAGCAAGTTGCAAACAGTCGAAATAAATGGAATTTATTTCTGGAGAAGCAGGTAGAGTTCACTCTGGTAGCCAGGGGGGTCGATAACTGATGACATAACAAGATGACTCGTGTGATTTCATCTCAGAATTCCAGGCAGCACATACACCCTTCTGTGGATTTCTAACACAGATATTTTTGGTTTTTGACAAAGGTGTGAACTGTGATACTGAAATAGATGAATGTGCTTCAGAACCTTGCCAGAATGGGGCCCTGTGCAATGATCACGTTGGGTTCTACACCTGCACCTGTGCACCAGGTTATGGAGGAGCCCAGTGCGAGGTGGACATCAATGAGTGTGAGAGCCAGCCCTGCCAGAGCAATGGGACCTGTCATGACCTCGTCAACAGGTGAGAAACCAGTGGTGGGGGCACTCAGGCACCAGGACTGATCTAAAGGTCTGCTCATGCGGCCTGTGAAAATCAGAGTAGAAAGCTGTGGGAGGAACTGGAGTGTTTTGAACAGTGAGTGGCAGCAGCAATGATTTGTGGCAATAAGGGAGAAGCCTCCTCCCAGCAGCAGAACTCAGGGGTGCTTAAAGGAAGGGAGGAATAAACACAGAGAAGTGCTTTGCAGAGCATGAACAGCACAGGCAACTTCTGAGAACATACCTGTGTGTCTGAATTTACCTGTCCACGGGTAAGGTGGAGCACAAGTGGGTGTGAGCACTGACAGCTGAGCTCTTTTGCCTGTTTCTCGCCCGGGGCTTTGCTGTCCGAGGCAGAGCTGATGCCTTGCTCTGTTTGGTGCCCACAGCTACCGTTGTGACTGCAGTGACACCGGCTTCGAGGGGGCCCACTGCGAGCTGGACATCCTGGAGTGTGCCTCTGACCCCTGCCACAACGGTGCCACGTGCCTGGAGGGAACCAAGGGCTACAGCTGTGCCTGCTGGCCAGGTGGGCTGGGGCTCTGTGCTCCTGTGGTGTGGGGGCTCACAGCCATGGGCAGCATGTGCTTGATTGCTGTGTTGAAGAAGTAGGGAATTAATGATCATACTGCATGGCTCCCTGTGAGATTTCCTTGTCTGGAACAGTGAGGCTGCACTGCTGCCCTTTACAGGTCATCCCAAAATCCAGCTGACCTGCAAAAATCACCCTGATTCTCAACCATAAAACTTTCTTTCTGTTTTCTGCCATTTTCCATAATGAGTTCCTCTACCATGAGGTGATGCTTTCCTGCAAATTGATGATTTTGGCTCCTGTATTTGACACAGTGGAGAAAGTAAAGGGCCGGGAGACTCCCTGCTAGAGGAGCTACAGATCCGGAGTTGTGTTCTCCCTTTGAGTCAGCCAGAGCAGTTGTGAGCTGAGCTGCAGTGGAGCTGTGCCCCTGCTGACAGCGCTGTCTCGTGGCAGGTTACACCGGGCAGGCCTGCGAGGAGGACGTGGACGAGTGTGTGACAGAGCCCTGCCACAACGGCGGCCTGTGCCTGCAGCGCTCCAACCCGGCCCACTACGGGACACAGCCCCTCTTCCCCAGCACCTTCAGCCACAGCCAGGCCGCTGGCTTCGTGTGCCAGTGCCTGCCAGGCTTCACAGGTGAGCTGCACTGAAATGTTCCTCCTGTCCGCACTGGGTGCTGCTGCATGGGAGCGGAGCAGTGCCACCTCTGCCACAGGCATCTCTGAGGACTGCTGCTGGCAGCCTGCTGCATCGGGAATGTGCTTCTGCTCCCACTGCAGGCAGCTCAATGTCAGTCCCTGGCCAAGCTGTCTCCAGCCCGTGCCCTTCCCCATGCTGCCAGGAGTGCCCTCTGGCTGTGCAGGTGCCAGGGTGTTTTCCCTTTTCTGTGCATATGGCAGAATTCATCCTTAGGGAGAGCTCTGGAATTCCTCACCAGAGGAAGCTAATTCCCTGGAGTCACAGATTATTATTCTAGGTGTTTTCTTGGTGAGACCAGTCTCATGGCAGCAACTGTGTAATCAGAGGAGTTTGTTGGTATGGAGCTCTTGGAGCTAGAAACTCTGTAGATGCTCCACTGAAATATCACCCTTTCCATGGACTGGAGATATGTGTAAAATGCTGCATTTAACAGCTAGGGAGAATCCCTAGTGGGAAGGCATAAACAAGGATATTTTATTATTTTATGAGAGAAATATGAGTGTTTGGTCCACTATTAGACAGATAGGAATGGTTCAGAAGTTCTGACCTCACCAGTGTTTGACACTGGAAAATCATTTCATACTTCATTTACCCCCGTTGTTCCATGCTGGTCTTTGTGTGCCAGTGCCTGCAGAGACATGCTAGACTTCAAGAAGTTCTTTTGCATTTTTAGGTGAAAGAAAGTTGTCGTTTTTGTTTCCCTGCTGCACAAGTGCCCTTCAGAGGTGTGTTTGTGTTTTCACTGTGCAGGGGAGACCTGCTTCACCAACATCGACGAGTGCGAGTCGCAGCCCTGCCAGAACGGAGGGCTCTGCCAGGACCTGGTGAACGGCTTCCTCTGCCAGTGCCCGCCTGGTTATTCAGGTACCCTGGGGAAGGGGGGCTGCAGCCGGATCCTTCTGGCTGCCTGATGCTGAGCTGCTGCATTGCTGCCTGGCTGCAGCATTGCAGGGTGGGAGGGCAGGACTGGGCTGGGCTGGCAGTGTGCAGCAGGATGTCTGTCTGCAGTTCAGGGCATCTGAACTGCAGAGAGTCTGTGAGAGCAGAGTATCCAGGGCATCTGTATCCCGAGTGAAAGTTACCTGGGAGAGCTGTGCTTTGTATACATGCAGGAAATATATCGAAAACCAGCCTTCAAGTGGAAGAAGGGATGTTCAACGTTCTGGTTGTCACAGGTTGTACTGGTGTAACAGATTGGCTCACCAGCACACCAGCATCTGTGAAACATCTCCTTTCACTAACACCCTGGGATGATAAGAGCCAGCCTTTTTTGGCTGAAAGCAGTGATCTGCTATGTTAGGAGGTCAAAAGGTCTTTGTGATGTGAGCAAAGGAAGGAAAGAATTCCCTCTGTTTACAAGGGAATGAGGAGTCTGGGTTCTTCCCCAAATGCCCTGCCTGACACTAAGGGTTCAGTCTGCTGCTTGAGAATCTGGGAGATGGTGAATGTCAGCCCTGCTGGGAAGATCCACTGCTAACTGCTACCAACCCTCACCTTTCTTTAAAATATTCATTCTCAGTCTTCTTCATCTTTAAATTCCACATGTGTGGGGCAGTTTAACACCAGAGTAGTTTGTAAGAAGGGTGATCCCAGCACAATCCTGGATTTCTGGATTTGAGATGAGGGTAACTTCTCCACAGTGTTACCAGGCTGCCATCTCGTGGGAAAAAGAAGCCAGAAGAAAACCCTGGCCCTTAACTTGCAGCAGCAGGTAACAACATTCCAGAGACTCTCCCAGGCCTTATGGCATGGGAAAACTTTCTGTTTTCCTTCTGTGGTTACAGTGGTTGGGCTGTGTTGGTTTAATTCTGCCCAACTTTCCTGGGAAGACCTATTACTTTCATTCCCAGAATGTAAAATCAGCTTCTAGTTAAGACCTTCTGTAACAGGGCTGAATTATTTGTGGGGTTTTCTGGCCTACCTCATTTGCTAATTTAGGCCAGATTAAGAAATATTTGCTTTTGTAGATGAGACCTTTGAAAATCAGCTTTTATCTAAGCTTGTTATTGCTGCTTTCTCAGGCAGTTACAGTGCTGTATTCTAACTGAGATCTTGTCCAAAAAGATGATTTAAAGTTTATCCTTCTTGTCAGAATTCCTACTCACATCTGTGCCCTGTTCTCTTTTCCTCCTGCAGTGCCCCAGCACCCTCACAGAGCTCAGAATTTCATTGTGCTTTGCCAAGCTGCAGATCTGTTTAATCCTTTCCAATTCTTAGCGTGCTCATGGGCAGAAAAGCTGACAGAAACACAGGCTGATGGGCAAAGGAGTGCTAGAGTTCATTCTGTTGCATCAAATTTGGGTTCATTAATACTTGAAGGGGATTAGAAGCAGGTTGCTCTTCTGGATATTGCTTTTGGTGAAGGACTTTGTCTCAGCTGAGGTAGTTCTGACACATTAACACAGCGAAAGGCTGGGAGCAGCCTGTGAGATCAGTGAGTGCGTGTGGAGGAGTGAAGCTGACAGGGAAATAATAGCAATTAATCTCCCCTCCTTTGTCAATTAATCCCAGTACAGTCATGCTGGGTAAACAGCTTATTACTTCATATTAGGATCACAGAACAACTTTGTGAAGCTTCCCATAATGTTTCTCTTCAAAACACATTTCTGTGGCAGCTTAGGTCTGCCATGAACTTGGGTTTAAGCTGCCTCCACTGATTAAAGTGAACTTGCTACTCTGATGAGGAATGCTTTCTTGGGGCGGCAGAGGCTCCTTCTGTGTGTTTGCTTCAGCCTGAGGAATTTGGGGAGTGTTGGGATAACAATGCAAGTCAGGAGAAATTCTTTCTTTGCAAATTAACCGCCTCACTGCTGTCTCAGTGTAGTGCAGGTAGATGAACCTTCTCTCTGAAGTGGAGTTGCAAATGTGGTACTCATTTCTGAGAACAATACAACAGGTCCTGAAGAGTCTGTTCAGTGCAGGTTTGTGCTTTAGCAGAGGATATAGGTACCCTGAGAGGATACAAGAAGTATGAACCAAAAGATTGCATGGGTACTGAATGAAGTGCGCAGGAGAGGGAATCTTCGTGCTCTTGGAAATGATGTCAACTGCTCAAGAGACAAAGCAGATCAGGAAAAGTCCGTCTTCTAGGGGAAAAGAAAACCCAAAAAATAAATTCTTCATTGAATTTTTTTTCAAAAATGGTTTCAGTCCATCAGGTATTTACTAGGCATTAGGTTAGGCCTGGACAAGCAAAAAACACCTCCATTTGACATGGGCACTGATTTTTAACCTGCAAAAATGTTATCACTGAAGTTGGGATCGTTCATTGTTTAAAAACTCTGGGATGGCCCGAGTGCTGCCCCTGGAGCTCAGGCTGTGCCCGGCCAGGGGGGGCCGTGTCCTGCAGCAGGGCCTGTGGCAGGGGCACCCCGGGAGGGGCTGAGCTCGCTGCCACCGCACACATCCAGCCCGGGGCACGGCACCCTGTGATCATGGGGACACTCTGAGGTTTCTGCACAGCCTGAGGAACGCTGCTGCTTTCATGAGAAATCACAAGCTGGTGTGGTGTGAATGTGTCCCGCTGTAATTGGAGGGCTTATTGACCACCTCACTTTGTTCAGCCATAATGTCTTTGTCTCCTTAAAGAAGTAGAAACCTTGTGTGCAGCAGCTATAAATGGTGACTCTGTGAGGGTACCAGCCCAGATCAAATGGGCTTGAATTCCTGGGTCATGGGTCAGGAAATAAATGGGAGATTCTTCTTCCTTCTAACCACCTCTGGGTAGATTTAATTTTTTTGTGCAGGTATTTCTTAAGTCAGATTTGTTTTAGAGACGGAGCCTCTAGAGCAAGGGCAGCTAAAAGGTTAAGATAGTAAAGAGATTAGAGGCCTGTTCCACCTTCAGCCAAATCCCTTTTGGTAAATATAGCTGAAGGGAGCCAGGCAGCACTTGGTGAGGCTGCCCCCTTCCCTTGTGCCCCACGTCTCCTCTCCCTGCTGGGTCACAGCTCCACGTTAATCAGACCTTTTGACTTCACCTGATCAGAAGGCTGCGGGTGCTGCAGTCAGAGCCTGCTTGTGCCTGGTGCCAGGTGAGAGCAGGGTCTGTGCTGGGGGCTTTGCGTGTGATGGATTTCCAGGCAGCAGTGGCCAGGTAGACTCTGTGTGTGTCTGTGGAGATAAATGTGTGGGTGCATAAACCAAAATGGGCGTCTTTTTGAAGACGTTGAATGTTCTGCAGTCTTCACAGTTGTTACACTTTATTGTTGCAGCAGTGGCTGAGTGTGCACAACTGCCTGTTTGTTTTCTCCTCAACAATAACAGAAGGCTCAGAGTAGCTAACAGAGATAATGTTCCAAATCTGTGCTGGGATAGGTCTGTGGCTATCTGAGAAGTTTTGACTCCAAACAAACACTCACCATGTCCCTCCCACTTCAAGTATCTGTAAAAGTGACTGGCATGTTTGGATTCAGTAAAATTACGAAAGTGAAATAGCTAGAGGAGTTGTTGGAATGCTTTTTTTTAATATCTTAGCGATACTGCTAATGGAGATTCCAGACACTGACATGTGGGAGGTTTTGTTTGCTTGGACCTGACATTGATACAAACAGAGACTCCCAAGTTTGGGGAAAAGCTCCCAGATAACATTTCTTCACAGAAATAAGAAACTTCTCTGGGTCCTTACAACACAAAAACACAATTTAGCCTCCAGAAATTTTATAATATGAAAGTAACTACACTGAAAAACAAAACACAAGCAAACTCCAGAACCATAGAGGAAAAAGGAGACTGCAACAGCTGAGTTAATATTGGTGGCTAATGAGGAAAGAGAGAATTTTGATTGTGCATTGCCATATCTGCACATTCAACATAGTGCAGGGAATTTCCTCCCATCCAGTTTGACTTCAGAGAAACAGATCATGGTCATTAAAACCTGAGACTTTTCTTAGTGAATACAGCAGAGTGGAAATGTCTGTGCTCACAGATCCCTGGAACAGGGCACAGGGAGGAGAAAAACTGACCCTGATTCCCTCCGTGGTAATGTGCAGCAGGGCCCAGGTTCATCTGCATTTGGAACTCCCCTTGTTCCTATGGTTTAGATATTGCTCAATGGTGGAAATACAGCTTTTTGGCTTAGCCTATAAGAAGAACGTTTTGGCCTTACTCATGGAATTTGGCAGGTCCACCTGGAGCGCAGCGAGGGCAGGAGTTTGTCTCTTGGCTTGCCGTGCTGAGCCGCGGCTGTGGGCACTGCGGCCCTGCGGGAGGATCTGCTGGGAGCACATTCCTGGTGTCAGCACGGACAGGGGCCAGCTGGGAGGGTCAGAGCCGGCCTGGATTAGACCTGGCGCAGGGCAGGGCTCTGCTCGCCGGCTCTGCGCTCCAATCCCTTCTCGTGTGACTGGCACCGGCGAGCGCCTGCACACGCTGCCCCCTCAGCCCGGCCTTTTTTGTCATCCCTCCCCCCTTCACCCCCATTTTTTTTCCCTTTACTGCCACCAATGTCCACAAGGAGTCGGCCATGAAATCTGTGCTGATTGGCGTGATCCTGAAGGGAATTTTTCTGCTGGCAGGTAATGAGACGTGTCCAGTGCTTGCAGAGTGTCCTGCTGCGTGTGTGCCTGCCCGGGGCAGGGGGCTGGCCGTGTGGGGAGTGGTGGCCGGAGGCATGAGGAGGAACCAGAACTGATTAGAAAGGAGGAATGGTTTTATTTTGAAGAGACCTAAAGTTTTGTTTTGGAAACTTTAAGGTGAGGAATTTCCTTGCTGCCCGGCTGTGGCTGACACTCCGCAGTGCCTGTGCTGCAGTTGTGCCCTGCAGTGCCAGAGCTGTTCCAGGCTCCGGCTCTGTGCCCAGGTGAGCTCTGCACACACAGGAGCCTCCCGGCTGTGTCTGGGAAATGCTGGCTTTGCTTTCTGCTGACGTTTTTGCACTTTTCAGTTCTCCTGTATTGATTGAAAGCTGCCTTATTGAGGAGTAGCTGTTGTGGCTGTAACTCAGGACAGGCCCTGTGGTGGGCAGTGCCTTCCCCAGCCCCAGCAGCGCGGTGGGAGAGCGGCAGAGCTGGGGTTGCCATGGAAATGGCAGTAATTGTGCAAATATGATTGTGTCGGGCCCGTTTGTGGCGGCTAATTCTCTGCCTACCCCCTCTCCCTCCCTCCTTTTTCCTTTTGATAATCATAATACAATCCCTAATTAGGATGCAGCAGGGAAAGGTCGTTAGGAATTCACTGCCTTACTGAGAGGGCAAGGCGGTGCTGGCTGGGCAGCCCCGCTGAACTCCCGTGTTTCAAGGAATAGACCTTGCCCTTCAAGGTTTTTTGATATCTGACAGCTAAATTAGAATATTTCGCTTAATTTGTGCTTATTCTTTTAACATTTTATGTATCTGTTGAAGTATATGATTCTTACACCGTATGCAATGAATCTTTGCGTGTAAAGCAGCCAGTAAATCATTCCCTCCTTTCAGGCAGGGGTGAGCTGTGTGGATTTAATCACACTTGCATTTACAAAACAGGACTGTTCCCACCACAGCGGTAACACTCTGAACGTGGTGAGGGATTTGTATTTGAATATTTGAATAAAATACTGGAGGCTGTGAAAGCTCAGCCACTTCTGAGTGTTTCTGGCCAGCCCCTGTGGGTTGGTGGCTTGAGATTGTTACCTCAGACACTGCTGAATTAAGGGAATGTTTGAAATCCTTGACTCCAGATAGCAGCCTTTGAATACCACTACTCTGATGTTCAGATAACAAGTTCCACTGCTTTGCTATTGTTAGTCTTTAACTAGATAAGGAGCTCATTAAACGTTTGAAAGTCTCCTAATGGTGTAATGAATCAGTTTGGTTGCTTTTACTATTGATGGCTCAAACAAAAGTAAACATTTCAGTTATGAAATTTAGAGGGAACAGAGGAGACTACTACATGTTTACAAGGAGAATAACTTGGTTTTGTTACTTGTTTTTGTCGAACAGAGTCATGTCCCCCAATTTATTTTTTTAAATAAACCTGAAAAGGGATGCCTGTGCTGCTCTTACAAAAACCAATTAGTGTTGAACAACTTCTTAATATCCACTTCCCAGTGGGTCTGCAAAGACACAGCTGTCTGTGTCTTGGAGAAGATTGGAAGAACAGATATCCAGGAAATGATCTGTACTTTTGGAAACTGTAGTGATGTAGCTCCAGTTAACTGCTTAATAAGTCTTCCAGGAAATAAAATTACCATTAGCCAGATTTTTAGAACTCTTGTGCAATGTCCTTTTCACCCATTTCAAACAAATAATCTAAGAAATCAAAGCAGCTGCATCCCATGGGAAAGCCTGGTGTTCAATCAGCCACCAGCCTGGGGCTGTGCACCCCCTTGGGGACAAATGTCCCGCCTGGTGTGAGGCACTGGGGTCTGTGGGCAGGAACAGCCCAGGCAGGTGCTCCTGCTGCTGTGCCACCAGAGCTGGGACCTGCTAGGCTGGGAATGTGGAATGGGAAAATGGGCCTCTGCCTCCCAGCCTTCTCAGAAATGCAGAAATTCACGGCATCTCTCCTTTTGTTATCTAAACCAATGTTATCTTCCCCTCACTGCCTTGGTAAATATCAGCTACTGTGATGTGAAACAGCATCTCCAGGGTTTGGGACTATACCAAACCTGTCTTTCCTTATTCAACAGCCTCTCCCCTTAAATCTGACTGCAGACCTGCTTCCTGCAGCTTGGAGAGCCCTCCAAGAAAACCACTCCACACAGTTATACTGCTCTGCTGATTTTTGCTAGCTGTGATTGAAGCCTTCTCCCAAACTGGGACTCTCCAGGCCCAGTGATATGCCTTATACTGTTTATTCCAACATTTCCTTCACAGCTTTGTGCTGCAATCTTAATTCTGTCCCTGCCGTTTCCTTGCTGCCAAGCCCAGCAGTAAGAGGAAAAGGGCTGTGCTGGGGTGGTGAAGCTCCTGTTGCTCACAGAACAGCCCTGGCACATCTGGAAAATGCAGAATTAGAACCTTGCATTTCTCTCTCAGTGCTTCCCAGAGCTCTGTCCCTACACTGGCACAATAGGACAGTTTGGAGCTAGAAGCTGGTGCTCATCTCTCTGCAGAGCTCAGGGGACAAACCATCTTTGCAGATATTCAAGAACTTGTATCTTTGCTAAGTTTTTATTTTTAATAGCTCATCAAGTCCAGCTCCAGTGCTCATGATGCCCCATCTCCCCTCATCTCTCTGCCCCAGGCAGCTCTCTAATCTCTTTGACATGCACATTCTGTCTAGTGGCTTTTCTTTACAAATGTCCTTTGTGTTTTGATTCCCCTCCTTTGTGTGTGAATTCCTTCTTTTTCTTCCTGCTGCCCTCGTTGTGCTTGCTGGCTGGATCGGGTGTAATGCTATTAGATTGGGATAATCCATGCTTGGTTTATCTGTGGGACTGTCTCTGAAGATTAGTGAAAAGCAGTGTTACAGGCTAGCTAAAGTGAACTGGTTCAGGGCTCTTCTGTCAGTCTGGGATGCTCAGGAAAATGACAGCAGATTTCCATTAGCCAGATTTGGTAATTGCCTTGAGCCCCTTGGGATCCATGTGCTGCCAGGAGACACAGCAGGGCCTCACCCAGTGCATTTCTGCAGGACTGGGCAGAGCTGAAATCAGCTTAGTGCCAGCACGGCACACTGCCTGTGGAGCATCTTCCACAGCGTTTGTTGTTTGCTGATGAATTGGGTTTTGAGAGTTTTACAACTGGGGGGTTGTCTTGGAATTTTAATTTCTTTAACTGAGGCTTTCCAGTGACTTCCCATTTTACTGCTGTCTGCAGCACTGGTGCCTGGAACATGCTCCATTTAGATCTGCAGACCTACCTGGCCTTTCAACATACCAAATCTATTAACACAAAAGCATAAATTCCTTCTCTGTGCTGTTTTGGTCCCTCCATACCTTCTGCACATTGACCGCCGGTGGGGTTTGGGCTTGGGACAGGACAGCAGTTGGTGGGGATTTGGGCTGACGGCCAAAGCTCTATAAATAGCACCTGGGAGGACACAGAAGTTTGGTTTTCTTGCTCTGGCATCATCAGCAGGACCCTGAGTGAGCGTGGGGCTCCTTGCTGGCAGCTGCTCCCTGGAGAGAGCTGGGGAGGGCTGTGCCTGCAGGCTCTGGGAGGAGTCCCAGTCCCACAGTGAGATCCCATCTCCGAATCTCTTTTGCAGGTCTGGAATGTGCTGTTAACATCAATGAGTGTGAGGAGGGTCCCTGCAAGAACGGAGCTGTGTGTGAGGATGGCATTGCTGACTATTCCTGCCACTGTGTCCCTGGCCAGGACGGCGTCACGTGGGGAGGGAAGAACTGCTCTGTGCAGCTCACCGGGTGCCAGACGCACGACTGCCAGAACGAGGCCTTGTGCATCCCAACCTACCAAGCTGAGAGCCACGGCCACCTGTGCCAGTGCCAGCCTGGCTTCTATGATGCCACGTGCTCAACACCAACAACGTTTTCCTTTGCTTCCAGAGGGCATCTCCTCCTTGAGCTGCCCGAGAGCAGTGAGGGCGGGAGGGGCGCGGGAGGAGCCAGCGTGTCCCTGCGCTTCCGCACCACTCTGCCCAGCGCGCTCCTTTTTTACCGAGGCCGCGAGGCCGAGTACTTGTTCCTGGAGCTCGTGGATGGCACCCTGCACGCAGAGCTGAAGAGGGAGGAGGTCGGGTACCCGCTGTTCCTAGAGGGGCTGAGAGTGGACGATGGTCAGTGGCATAAGGTGGAAGTTGCTGTGCAAAGCACGGTGCAGCTGAAGCTCTGGCACGGCTCTTGTGAGGCCGGGCTCTGCCTGCAGAGCTCTCCTGTCCCACCGGGCACTGCTTTGATCCCACAAGCCTTCCTGAACCTGTATCTCGGAGGCGCTGAGGATCCAATGGCCAACAACACAGGGAGCCAGCAAGGCTTTGTGGGCTGCCTGCAAGACCTGCAGGTGGACGCTGAGGCCGTGCTGCCGGCGCAGCTGGCGCTGGGGGCGCCGTCCCCGGCGCGGCCGGGCTGCGAGCGCACCGAGTGGTGCCTGTCCCAGCCCTGCCTCCACGGAGGGCTCTGCGTGGACCTGTGGGCCACCTTCAGGTGTGACTGTGCCAGGCCCTACGGGGGCCCAGCTTGCTCGTACGGTAAGTGCCAGGGATTGACACCTGCAGCTCCACAGGTACTGCAGAAGCTTTGGATGTTAGCTCTGGAAACAGGACTTTCTATTTGACCGGGGGGAAAAATAAAGCAAAAGCCTCTGAGAATAAAATTCTCATTGATCTCTTTGCTGTTGCTTGCTCCTGCAGGAGTGACTGTCAGTTTTGTGGTGCAGGTTACTCCTGGTAGAGCCAGAGGCTGTGACTTCACCTTTGTAACAGATCTGTGTGAATGCAGGGGAGCAGGGAAGTTGTTTTACTGTGAAGAGTTGATCTTGAGCTTCTGAGTTGAGGATGAATAGGAATGTATTACTTTATAGATAAACTAGAATGTTAAAGGAAGCCCTTTGACAATTTTGAGTTAAAATCATATCTATTTGCATTTTTTGCTCCTGCAAGTATTAGTATTGGGGTTTTTTTCAACTCTTCTGAGCCCTAAATGTGGCATGTACTGCTGTTACCAAATTTACAAATTTTAAAAGCAACTCTCTATCTAAAAAGTCCTTGAGTAAATCTGCTGGATTGAGGAGGGCTCTGCTACACCTATATTTCACTCTCATGCTACTTGGCTGCTTGAATTTGTGCCCTCCGGGGGAAGCAAGGACACATTGACCTGCTTAGTGTCACAGACCTGTGGGGAGGAGCATCGTTACCCTGGCACATGTGGAAAACGTTGAGAAGAAGCATTTGCCGTATTCCTGAGGAGCTGCATCCCCGTGCCAGCTGCATTCCCTGTATCTCTGAGCTGAAGTCTGTTTCTTTTCTCTTCCAGAGCACCCAGCAGCAACCTTTGGCCTAGAGAATTCCACCAGCTTTGCCTCTTTGACGCTTTCTGAGAGCCTTGGTGCAGATTTCAACCTCTCGTTTTTCCTGCGGAGCCGGAAGCCCGAGGGTTTGTTACTGCAGCTCTGCAATGGGACAGGCCCCTGCCTCACCCTGTGCCTGAGGGGTGGCCAGCTCAGCATAGGGACGTCACCCACAGACACCGTCACCCTTCCGGGGAATGTGGTCGATGGGAGGAGACATTTGGTGGCCCTGTCTTTCCAGGGAGGCTCTGTAGGTGCTCTGCAGTCAGACTCCTTTGTGGGGCTGGGGCAGCTGCCAGCACCAGCCCTGGGCGCTGGCTCTGAGGTGTTTATCGGGGGACACCCGAACCCCGCCAGTGCCGAGCCCTGGGGGGGACACTTCAAGGGCTGTTTGCAGGACATCCAACTCAACAGCCACCAGATCCAGTTCTTCCAGGTGGAGAACAACAGTTTGCCAGAGGAACTCAATAGGACTCAAACTGGAAATCTTGTCAATGGCTGCATCTCTGATGACACCTGCAAGGTTTGTGCTGTGTCTTGTTTGTCTCTGTGTGCAGGGTTTGTTGTGGTTCTGTTATTACACAGAACTCTGACTGCTGCGGATACCAGAAAGAGGAGAAGTTTTTTTGTGATGTATTTGAGGAAGAATGGTTCTCTGTGCTCCCACCTCACTCAGTATGCTACAGATGATTTAAACACTGCGTTTTCTCAAGCTCTCCTGTAGTTTTTGTGATTTTAGAACTTGGCCAGTGGCCTTTGTGCTGCTCATCTCCACTTTGCTGAGCCCACAGAGGTTCCAGACTCCCCTCCCTAACCTGTAACCTTGCCAGCCCCTCCCTTCATCCTGTTCCAACTGCACAACAACCTCTTCCCCAGGAATCTGCCACTTCCACAGCACAAGGAAGGAGCTGTGCCCTTGGATCAGAGCCTGGCTCTCCTCTGTGCCACACCTGGTGATGGGAGGCCATACCCCTGATCTCATCCTTCTTGCTATGGGGCTCTGAAGATTGTCACACCTGTGGTGTCAGGAGTGTCCTTCTGGTGACAGCACCTTGTGAGCTGCAGGGGAGCATCACAGTTTGTTTCATCTGTTCCTCACCTGTGCTTTTGTGCCTTGTTCTTTGCTGGAGTTCCTGTTGGTCAGTGCTGGACACAGAGGGGAGCAGGGGCTCAGGAATTTCTTGTACAGAGACCCCTGTGCTTCCCTCACTGCTCGAGTCACAGTTCTGTTTTGCTCCTCTCTTGATTCAAATGCTGCTTGTGCTCATCTTCATTGTCACAATTCTACCAAACTCTCTTAGACCTCAGCATGAATTACTCTGCCCCTAAATTCCCCTGTTTTGTTTTTCAGTCTGAGCCATGTCAGAATGGTGGCAGATGCATTGTCACTTGGAATGATTTCCATTGCAGCTGTCCAGCAAATTTCACTGGGAAATTTTGTGAGGAGAAGGTGTGGTGTGAAAGTGACCCATGTTCTGAAGCCACCACCTGCGTAGACGTTGTGGCAGGATACGTGTGTAAGTTCTGTTCTGCTCGGGTGTTGGTAAAGTTCCCCCGGTTCCCTGTCTGTGCTCAATATTCCCGGTCTGTGTGTTGAAACAATACGAGCACATGCTGCAGGAGGGACAGCAGTGGTGCCCAGGTGCACACAGCTGCGGGCAGCACGGGCTCCCCGGGCTTGCCCCGGGTGAGACAGAGCACAGCTGAGGAGTAAAAATTGCAGCCTAAGAGCTGGGTATTATTACAGGAGGTGCAGTTGTAAACAGGAAGAGCTTTAAGGCTGCCAGCAGCTCTCCTGTAATCCTGCTCACACTAAGCTTAGGGGTTCTTAGGGAGAGAACCTGCCAGGGCTGTGCCATTGGTCTGGCTCCAACAGGACACCATCTTTGAAATCCCTCGTGCTCTCCCCCTTTATTTATAGGTCTGGCTAATGCAACATTTCATGGTTACGCTGCCATAGAATTTACTGCCAACACGTCAGTGACCAGAACTCTGAGCAGCCTCCACGTGGACTTCAGAACCAGAGATGAAGATGCTGTTTTGCTTCGGGCTGTGGAGGAGGTGGATTCCCTGCAGGTAGCCATTAAGAATTCCTCCCTGCTTGTTGACATCAGGAGCGGGAACAGCGTGGAGGGTGTCACCTTCCTGAGCGCACAGCCCGTCACGGACGGGGCCTGGCACAGCGTCTCCGTGTCCATGGAGGAGCCGGCCGCGCCCTCGTCCCGCTGGCTGCTGCGCCTGGACGCGTCGGTGAACGTGACTCTGCCGGGACACGCCGGCAACCTGGACTTCCTCAAGAACGACGCCCTGGTCGTCGTGGCCGAGAATTTCACCGGCTGCCTGGGCCGGGTGCAGATCGGGGGGATCTTCCTGCCCTTCCTGGCGCACCGGCCGTACCCGCAGCCCGAGCAGTTCCAGCAGGCCGGCGCGGGCAGCGTCCAGCTGGGCTGCTCCGGGGCCGACGTGTGCGCCTCCAGCCCCTGCCTCAACGACGGCGCCTGCGAGGACCTGTTCAACGCCTTCCGCTGCGGCTGCAGCGCGGGCTGGGCCGGGCAGCGCTGCGAGGCCAACGTCGATGACTGCCAGCCCAGCCCCTGCGTGCACGGGGACTGCGTGGATGCCGTGGCGGATTTCCAGTGCGAGTGCTTCCGGGGCTTCATCGGGAAACGGTGCGACATCAACGTGGACGACTGCGTGCGGCACCAGTGCCTGAACGGAGCCACCTGCGTCGACGGCGTTTACGGGTACTCCTGCAAGTGCCCCCCTCAGTACTCCGGGCCTCGCTGCGAGTAAGTGCCACGGCTGCCTTACACAGGGCCACAGGAGCTCCAGAGAAACTGGACTTCTGCTTTGGGACACTTGGGGAACATTGGTCATTGCAGGCATCTTGTAGGTAAAGAACCCAAGTTCTGCTGTCACTTGGAAGGTGCTGTCCAGGTCCAAACCTTCTGACAGGGGCTCAGCCTCATACAGGATAAGGCTCCTTCCTTTTGATGTGCGTTATCCCTGTGCTACATTTTAGGGCTGTTTGAAGGGCACATGCTCTGGCCTGTTGTCATTTCCCTCTAGCACTCCCCAAGAGGTCCATCTTTGTGACTTGATTCCCCTCTGCCATATTCCTGTGCTGATTTAAAACAAAACATCTTGTGCCAGTTCAAATGGAACACTTGACTCCTCAAATGGAGTTAAATACTGACACAGCTGTGTTTCAGTTATCTGATCTATCCAGGATGATTTTCCTGTTGTTCCTGCTGCATTCTAATTCCTACAGTTACCTGGTACTGGCATTATCCTTCCTGGGCCTGGCTGTACTGTTGCAGCACTGTCCTGTCCCTGTCTGTATTTTCATTGCAAGAACAGGCCTGTCTGAGAGAGGTCTGAGTACTGATAGAGCTCCTGCCTGTTCCCTGGGCACGATCCAAGGAGTACTCTGATGTTACAGATGATTTCTGAGGCTATTTCCTTTTTCACTTGTGTCAAACTCATCCTAGAAATGCCAATCACTGTGTTCATGACCTGGCCAGCCCCATTCCCCTGAGCCCAGAACACCCTGCCCTTCCCCAAAACCTGAGTTCTCTAAGGGCTGTCCCTTGCTCTCCGCAGGTGGCCGTTCCCCCCTCAGCAGTGTGGCAAGAACTTCACCTGCCTGAACGGTGGCCGGTGCATCACCGAGAGCTGGGGAGCCAACTGCTCCTGCAGGCCCGGCTTCACTGGGAGGAAGTAAGTGCTGCTGTGGGACCCAGTGCCCCACTCCTGACCTGGCGGGAGGCAGAGCAGGGCCGCTGCTTCACCCTCCTCCATGTCCTTGTGCCAGTCAGACACTGCTCCTGATGGGAACACGAGCTGCTGCTCGGAGCAGAGGGAGGCTTCAGAGCATCCATTTTTGGCAGCCTGAACTGCTCCCATGTTTTTTCAAGCACAAGACCTGTGCTGGTCCCAGTCCCATAGAAACCACAGCAGGAGGGTGGTGTGAACAGGGGGGAATTTCATGTTGTGTGACTCCAGAGAGAGCACCTGGAGAAGCTGCAATGGGCGCTTTTCAAACAAAAGAGGCTTTTTTAGACCGGATGATCTTGTGTTCTATGGCACAAGAATATATATGGCAATTCTAATACACTGTTCCTTTCCAGCTGTCAGATCAACATAAACGAGTGTGATCCGAACCCGTGCCAGAACGGGGGCACGTGCCAGGACTCTGAGAACAGATACGAGTGCGTGTGCAGCGCCAGCTACACCGGCGAGCGCTGTGACATCAACGTAAGCCCGCCCACAGGGGGCAATACTCAATGGGGTTTGTTCTCTGCAGTGCTGCTGCTTATTGGTCCCCACCTTATAAACAACTGCAGTAAATGCTCCTCAGTATCTGCATGTGCTGCCATATGGCTTTTGGGGCTGTCTCTGCACATTTGCATAGATTTCACAACTCTTTAGACAGTAACCCAACTCCTGCAGTTGACCCAGGTTCCTGGAGAGTGGAATTTCATTTGATGTTTTACCTTGGATAGGAGTTACTAAACACCTTCCCTCTCCAAAGATCGTCTGAGTAGAAATGGATGTTTGGAGAGGGGAAGTTGGATAAAGTCAGGCAACAGTGGTTCAGGTGTGTGTGAAAGAGCTGAGTCCTGTCCCTGAGCTGCTGCTGCCCCGGCCTGGCTGAGCTGTCCCCATGTGCACAATCCAAGTGCTGAGGGTGGGGCTGGGCTCCCTCCTGGGGGGGTGGGATCCACAGCCCTGCTTTCTCTGTGAAGCTGTTGCATGGACAGGCGGCTTGCTGGGTAACCTGGGAATGTACTAACCCATCCTGCATGGAAAGGGCTGTGTGCCGGGGGGGTTTGCTGCTGTTGCTGTTACCCAGGGCTCTAACGCACGTGCCAAGGTCACCCTGACATTTCCATTTGCATGCACAGGCTCCCTCAGGCATCTCTATCACCTCTGTCCCAGGACACGTCTTGTGGGTTCCATTTTCATCACCCTCCCCTTGCCTTTGTTCACTCTTCCCTTCCCCTGTAGTGCAGCAGGCCCTGGCTGGGCAGGGAGGGGCTGGGGATGGTGCTGGGTGCCCGCAGGGGCAGCTGGAGCTGAGCTGAGCTCCCTTGGCTCTCTCCTGCCCTGGGGGCCCCCGGGGGCTGGACTAACCCGCAGGGTCCGGAACTAACCCCGCACAGGCTCAGGGCACCCCCCTGGACCGCAGGCATCTGCAAGGGCAGAAGGGCTCCACATCCCCGGGAATGTCCCTTCTGTGCTCTGTGACACCAGCACACAGGAATGGCATCCAAAAGCTGTAAATAATCCAGCTCGAATTATTTTAGTGTTAGCTGTAAGGTCGCCGATACCATTGTTAGCAATAAGAAATATCTTATTTTTAAGCTTATTGTAATTTTAAAGCTTTGTTTCATGACAAAAAAATCCACTGTTATTTTAGTTTTGTTCTCTTCCATGCCATCCTTGATTCCACCAGAATCTAGGGAATTCTCATTTCTCTCCTCAGTACTTGGGCTTTTTATCATCTCTATCTCCCATCCATCTCCTGACCTCTTCACATCTTCCCCTTCCTGCTGCAAGTTCTGCAATGCTGTTTCACAGTTTAACAGCTTAATCAATTCTCTGCTTTGCCATTACAGGCATCATTGAACTTTTTTTTTAATATTATTCTCCTGCTTGGGAAGTTTTTTTGAGTTACTGAAAAATCACATTACTCTGCATTAACTTTAGTTTTTGGTTTTGTTGTTTTTTGCAACATTGGTCACAACTTTGCCAGTGCCACCTGTGTCATTTTAGTCTGATATTGATAAGAAGGCACCTTTAAAGACTCCCCCTGTAGATGCTAAGTAAACTGGCATTTACATCTTAAGGGGTTGTCTTGCAGGGAAAAAGGGCTTTTTTTTTTTTTTTTTTTTTTTTTTCTTTTCTAAAAGCCTTTTTGCCTCTGATCTGACGATTTTGGTCAGTTATTGCAGTTATTGTAACCACTGGAGTTTCATTGTTTCTCCATTAATTTCTTTTACAGAAAGGGACTGCAGGTGCTCTCTTCCCCTCCCCACTAATTGAAGTAGCTGTCCCTGTAGCGTGTGGCTCTGTGCTGCTCCTCAGCATTGGGCTCATATTCATGGTTCTCACGGCAAGGAAGAGGCGCCAGTCCGAGGGGACCTACAGCCCGAGCCAGCAGGAGGTGGCGGGAGCTCGGCTGGAGATGGACAGTGTGCTAAAGGTGCCACCCGAAGAGCGCCTGATCTAGGCCCTGCCGTGCCCAGGACCTGCACCTGCAGGCTCTGCCAGGACCTTGAGCTCTCCCAGCCCTGGCAGCGGCAGATCCGCCCCACCCCAGTCCCCCAGGCCCGGCCACGAAGACGCGGACGTCGCGCACGGGCAGCGGCGCCGAGAGCCGCCCCGGCCGGGCCGGCCCTGCTGCACACCGGGGGCTCCAGGGGAGCCTCTCCCTCCTCCTGCCCTGCCCAGCAGGAGCTCCGGGCCCCTCCCAGGCAGGAGAGGCACACGAGAGCTGCTTTCCAAGGCAGGGTGACCCCAGGCACCTGTGCAGCTTCAGCTCCCTGAGTCGCACTCCGGAGCTGGGGAGGCTCATGGCTGGTTTGTATATTCTGCTCTGGTTTTGTCAACAGCTGAAAAACATTCAAACTCTCCCAGCTCAGGTGTGTGAGGTTTGCAGTCTTCAACAGCAACAGCAGCTGTGACCTCCCTGTGACAGCCCTGCGTTACAGGGACTGTCAGGAATGATCCTTGGATCAATCATGTTGATCTCGTGGTGCTGTTAGACATTCCCATGGGTACCGAGCAGGGCAGGGGCAGGCAGGACTCCGGGGTTTGGGCCTGTGCTGGAGTGGGTGTGCGTGGAGGGGAGAGGGTCTGCAGCCTCCTGTGCCTTCCCTGGGCCCCGTGGGACAGGGAGGGGACAGGACGGGAGAGCTCCTGCCCTGCAGCGCTGTCAGCACAGGGGGCTGAGGGGTGTGAGATGCAGCAGGGTCCTGCGGGAAGCTCTCAGTAACTCCTGTTCTACCGCAGCAGCGAGTGTGGGCGCACCTCAGCCACTCCTCGGTGGTGGGAGCAGTCGGGGCTGCGGGGGCCGCCCTGCTCCTCGCAGTGGCTGTAGCCACGGCGATTGCCATGAAGAGGAGGAGAGCGACTCAGGGGACCTACAGCCCGAGCCGGCAGGAGAAGGACGGGGCCCGCGTGGAGATGTGGAACGTGATCAAGATGCCCCCGACGGAGCGGCTGATCTGAGCGCGGCTCAGCCCGGGGCTGCCGCAGGAGCTGCCCGGGGGCCGTGGGCGAGGGGACAGCCCTGCACGGCCTCAGGCACTGCCCGCTGGCACTGCCCGCTGGCACTGCCCGCTCCCCTGCTCCAGCAGCTGCTCACCCCACAAAGCATCCCTGGCAAACTGCTCTGGCAGCAAAACAGCAGCGCTGGGGAGGAAAACTTGCACTGCCCAGGGCACGAGGGGAGGGAGCAGTGGCCATGGCACAGGGGGGACACGGAACCAGAGAGAAGGTGGGGCTGTGTCACAGCCAGAGCTGGCTGGGCCCCTGCTCCTGCAGGCAACAGAAAAACCACCCTGAGGCAGGTCCAGCGAATGGGAATTAAACCACTGTATTCAGAAATAATGTGAATAATAAGGGTTTTCAAAAAGACACGTGCCTGTGGTTCCTCTGCAAGGCTAAGCCAGGTGAGTGACTGGTGGGAATCCTTCCTAGAGCTGCTGCTGCCCTTCCAGCTGGCATGGCAGCAAGTGCCACTGGGCTGTGCTGGACACGGCTGTTGGAGCTTTCCCTGGGACTAGCCCAAACCACGGGAATATCTAAGTGCCTTTCTGACCCTGAGTGCCAGTTACAGTTAACCTTTGTCAAGGAGGGCGGTTCCACGGAGTTTGATCCGGCTCTGCCACTCCCGAGCAGGGGCTTGGAGCTGGCCCTGGAACTGACCCTTGTGAGGGCCAGGGCCGAGCATCAGGCGGGACCTGCTGGGTGAGGAGGGGAGAAAGAAAGAGCTCTACAGGTCTGACAGATTTGGGCTTGGTACAGAAGAGTGGAATTGAGTTAACCAATCCTTTGACCCAAACCAGGGTTGGTGTGACACAGCATCTGCAATAGAAAGGGGCTTGATTTTGTGGCTTCACTTCTCCTGTGTTAGTTTTAGCTGTTGAAGGTTCTGTTTCTTCTTTAGCATAATGTGGCAGAGGCTGTGGAAAGAAATGCAGCACAGCAGGCCAGGTAAGGTCTAAAGTCATTGGTGTTTCAGGATTATCACTACAACTATCAATGAGGAATATTTCAAAATACTGTCTGCTTTTTAATCTCCAAAGTACTATTAAAAATCAGGGTGGGAACCTGCCTGCTGTAGCTCATTGCCACAAGAAGATGCTCATCATTCAGGTCTGCTTTTTGGATTTTTTTTCTACTGTAGCTGTCAATGTTTCTGTAATTGCAAGCAAAGGGAGGGGCACAGAACTACCACTCACATGTGTCCGTTTAAGAACAAGTGTGTCTGAGAAAGAACAGGTCTCTGCAACAGGCAGCCGACAGCAGAATGAAAATTTTAGAAAACAGAAAAAACAAAGGAGTGGGAGACAATATTTTATGTGTAGGATCACTTTCCCTCTAGCAGTGAAGAGTGGAAGGTGTGATGGCAGCTGGCTGTGCCTGGGAGGCAGCCGGAGCTGGCAGTGACAGAGATGCCCTGGCTGCAGGTGGAGCCTGTGGCTGCTTTCCTCTGTTCATCAGCAGTGACTCTGCTGGCTCTGTCCCTGCCCTTTGGGGAGCTCCAGCGCGCTCTGGGAGCAGAGCCAGGGGCACTGCCCGGTCCCTTGTGGCAGGGGCCTTTGGGGGCAGGTGAGGGGGGTTTCCCTTTGTGTCCAGGAGGCTGCAGGGCAGCAGAGCTGTGCCAGGACTGTGGGGCTGCTGGGCACAGACAGAAACCTCTCCTTGGCCCCTGTGCTGCCAGGCAGAGCCGCTGTGGCCTCCTGCAGCCCGGGGATGCAGTGAACTCCTGGGGCTCGGGGGGTCTGGGGTGTGCCACCTCCACCCCAGCACCCCAGGGCAGGTCCTGCTTCTGCTTTTTCACTGCACGTTTGGTGTTCACACTGCACAGGAATGAGGCAGCAGCAGCATCTGGCAGAGCCCCTGTTCCCCAGGCCGTGTTCCCAGAGCTCCCCGAGCTCCTGCAGTTCCCTGGAGGTCCCTGGAGCCCCGGCAGGTCCGGCCGTGCCCCGCAGCAGCTCCTTGGCTGCACTGCAAGCACCCAAAGCCAGTATTAGCAAAGGTGTTAAAATACTCTTGTCAGTGTCTTGAGCATTTCTGCAAAATAATTTATGGAAGGTGGGGTTTTTTTCAATAATGAACTTAACTTTCTTTTGATATTTAATTTTTGAATATATTTTTTCATAAAACTGGACTTGGTGTAGTTAATTATCATGATCCTGATTTCTTTTGTAATTGTAAATTTTATAATTTGTAAATAATTAGAATGTCCTTCAAAAGAAATTTACAATAAAACTTGGTTAAAAACAGACCTGGTTGTTGCCTTGTGACTGACTTTCCCTGAAGAACACCTTGCTGTCTGGATGGCTGATCAGGGTCTGTGCCACACGCCCTGCACAGCTGCAGACCTCGCTGGCTCTTCACAGTTAAAGGATTCATTCTGTGAGGATTTGTCCCAGCCCAGGGCCGTGAGCACAGGCCAGGGTGCAGAGCTTTGCCCAGCAGCAGGACAGAGCTGCTGCACACCAAGGGAGGGAGCTGGGGAACCCTCTGCTCTGCTCTGCTCAGCTCACTGAGCTGAACCATTAAGTTTAATTAAACATTAATTAAATGCTTAACCATTAATTTTGCCATTAATCCCTGACCTTATGGGCAATGAATAGACTGGAAGGTGGGAAAAAGGGACTCTGTGTCCAGTGACTGCCCCCTCCCTGTGCAGTGAACTGGAAGCCTCCACCCAGAATGAACGAGATACAGAACTGATTTCACCTGAGCAGCAGCAGATGCACCACAAACGTTGAGGAGGTTTTTCTTGTTTGTGTGTTTTAACATAATCTCATTTCTCATGGCAGGAAGCAGCTGTAAATAAGCAAAGTGGTATCAAACACAGGGCGAGTACAGGAACAGGGATAAAGTCAAGTGTAAAGTCACTGCTGAGTAAGACCAGGAATGCTTTTTATACTGGAGAATAAAAACATCCAGATTCCTTCTAGTGCTGAACTAGAGCAACTGTTGACACCTGGCACTGTCAGGAATGAATCATGTTAGGCATTCCTGCTTTTTTAAATAAGACACAACAATCCCTAACTGCTGTCCTAGGGACAGTTCGGATCCTGTGTTACAAGAAGCCCCATTGGAAGTCTCCTGCTTGCAAACCCTGCTCCAGAAGCGAGGAAAGTCACAAACTCCTTGTCCTCCTGTATCTCACAGGTGCTAAATAAAGTGGAGGATGAACAAATGGGTGTTAATTCTCTTCAGTGCAACAAAACTGACTTAGCAAATGATCCATGATATGGGCAAAGTAACCAGAGATGGAAATGAACTGCAGTGGGACAGAATTTCCTGATCTGTGACGGGCTCCTCAGTGTCTGATCACTGTGTGACACTACTGAGTTCAAACAGGCAGGACTGTCCAGTGCCCATTGACACCCACCATAATCCAGAACGTTTTATCATCCAGCTCATAGCAAAGGAGCTCTGAAATGCCAGACTGAATGATACATAACATTCTTATTCTGAACTGTATCAAATAAAATGGAACTGGTATCTTATACTTTAAATATTTTACTATTCAATACTAAACCCATCTCTCTTTCAACACAAAAAGAAAATACAAATCCAAGTGAATGGCTTGTCAGAGGAACAGCACTGTACAGAAACAGAATATTCCTGGAATACTGTCGTCTTCCCAAAACCGGCAGCATTTCAGGTATTATTTTTCTTTTGTACTGCCCAGATTCGAACACAGAGACAGCCATTCCCATTCCCCAGAGTAAGAAAACTTCCAAGATAACATGAATAAAATAGATACATTGGAAATCAGATAAAGCTTTACAAGAATTTCCCCATGTGTCCAAGATGATTTCCTTTATCAAAGGCTCAATGGTGATGTGATTCCCACTGCGAGAGTGACAGGTTTTACACCAGAGTGTGCCCAGATACAAAACAAACCAAAAAAGCACCACTGAAGTGAAACAGAGATGATCAGAGAGAGCAGATCCTGGGGATGCTGAGGCTCGTGTGCAATGTCTGGAGAACACAGAGGGGCTCAGAACAGCCAGCTGAGCGTGCCCTGTGCTCTGTGCCCCGCGGGCCAGCGGGGCCAGCCCCGGGCTCCACGAGGCCACAGAGCCCAGCTCCCCCCGAGCCCCCCAGCACACCGGCCCTCACCTGCACTCAGGAGCTGGGAACCTTGATACCCCACGTTTGTTCTCCTTTTTGTTCGTAATAATCAAGTAAGATATTGTTACATTCCATTCATATACTGCAATTTATAATATCGATAGATAATATTAAGATACACATATATAAGAACTAGGATACTCTTTATGGCCTCTATTTTCTGATGTATTTAACAAAAACAAAGTCAAAAAAATGAAAACAATTGCTGGTGTTTCCAGTTCCCCAC
Source organism: Prinia subflava (assembly GCF_021018805.1). Classification (NCBI taxonomy): domain Eukaryota; kingdom Metazoa; phylum Chordata; class Aves; order Passeriformes; family Cisticolidae; genus Prinia; species Prinia subflava. The sequence goes on from NC_086258.1 coordinate 9,897,381, forward strand.
CAGAGATGCAGGACCAATCCCTGAGCGGCTGCTCTGTGCTGTGGTTCCCAGGCCTGTGACAGCTCTGCCCTGGCTGTTGGAGTTTGGGGTGGGGGAGTCCAAAGTGCCACCAAAGTCCACCTGACAGCACAGCTCCGGGAGTGGCTGGGCTTCTACCAGCACAAACAGAGGCTGATGATCAGTCCAGGGCAGCCCACAAGTCAGGCTGTTTGCTGCGCTTTGCATGTGGAAACAAAACGTATCTGTGTGTGCAATGCCAGAAAAACTGAGGCCCATTCCAGAGGCAGGAATGAACCCCAGCAGAGTGGCTGTGTCACGCTCCAGGTGTGCCAAGGGCTGGAAACACAGGGAGGGAGTAACTTGTGCATCGGCAGTGCTGCCTGAAAAGCTGTGTGTGGAAATCCCAACCCACCCCACCCCACCTCCCCTCACGCTTTGGTCAGTGCAGGAATCCCAGGGTTAGGTGGCGGGGAGTGAGGGGGCAGTGGCAGGGACAGGGACATCGGGGGCTCTGACCTGTGGGCAAAAGGCTCTCGTGTTGTGTTGCAGCTCAGCGATGGTCCTGCAGCAGTCCTGGCTCAGCCTTCCTTAAAAGAAATGCTTGGTTTTATGCTGGCTCAAAAAAACCAAAAAATTCCTCTGTCACTTCCAAAAGGACACCAAGGCCACGGGGCGCGTCACTCGAAGGTTTCCCATCGCTTTCTGAGCTGCTCCACCTTACCTGGTGTGGGGGACACGTCCTGCTTGGTCTTTTTTAACAGATCTTCAAATGGATCTTTTGTCTCCTCAGATTTTGAGGACAGTAACACTGACTCCAAGCCCTTGGCTGGCCTGGCAGAGACCAGAGGGGGTTCACTGGCCAGAAGAGCCAGGGCTTGTTTGGGATCTACCTTTGTGCTGGGCTGGCCCACCTGTAACGTTCGGGGTTTGGAGGGACCACCCAGACACGCTGGCTGCAGGGGGCTGGTGGGAGAAGGGCAGTGGCCCTGCAGGAGCAGGGAGCCAGCTGCTGGCACAGCTGGAGCCTGGCTGAACAGGTTTGGCATGGACAGCGTGGCCATGTGGTGCTGAGGTCTCTGTGGTGGGTAGAAGCCGGCAGTGGGGGCTATGAAGCTGGAGCTGTATGCGTGACCTAAGGAGGGGGTGAAGGAGCCCCTCGGGGGCCTGACCAGGGACACTGGAAGGGCTCCTGGCAGTGTCTGGGTGAAGGGATTCGGGGAGGGCTGCAGAAAAGGCGGTGGGGCTGGGGCAGGATAGCCGAGGGGCTGGGCAAACGGTGCAGCTGCAGGAGGCACCAAGTCCCTGGGCAGGGCGCCGAAGGCGGGCGCGGGGGCCGAGCCCGGCGGGGCGCTGCCCGGCCAGCCCGCGGCTCGCAGCGGGTCCAGCAGGCTCAGCAGCAGCTCGCTGTCGTTGGCTGCCCCCTCGGCCTTCACCCGCACGGGCTGCAGCAGCTCGGCAGCGCCCGCGGCCCCGCTCGGCGGCTGCGGCGGGCGGGCGCAGGCACTGACGGGCGGCGCCGCTTCGGCCTCCAGGGATGCGCCCGCCCCGAAGGGCTCTGCCATGAGAGCTGAAACCAAGGGCCCGCGCCCCTGAGGGGTCAGCAGCTCCGCTGGCCCAGCTGCAGCCTGGTGCTTGGCAGCCCTGGGTGCTGGTGGTGGTGGCACGATGCCCAGCTCTGGAGTCTTTCTTCCCTGTGGCCTGGGAATGGTGATGTTCCCTTGAACGGCAGGGTTGGATTCATCCTTTTCTGCAGGAGCCAGACCACTGTCTCTGCTCTGGGGTCTCCTGGTGATGGGAGGCATGTTGCCCAGGGTAGCCAAGGGTCTTTCGGGTGAGCTTTGGGAATATTTGGTGGGAATAGCCATATCATCATGGCCCATACTCCACAGCTTGTTGTAAGGGTGGGACAGCTTCATGCTTGGCACAATCCTGTTCCTCTCGGACACACCAAGATCCATTCTCTGCAAGACAGCAGAACAAACATTAACTCTTAGTGATGTTCTCACAACACAGAGCGGGAAGGGGGTTCAGGCTGCTGTGAGGGAAGAGGAAACAGTAACTTTTTAACTGAGTCCTGTTTCAGCCATTTCTTAATTCAGAAATTAATTTTGAAACACATAAGCAATTCCTTGGAAACAGATGATGACGATGATGATTCTAATTAGGATCTACCCAATAATATGAAAAAGGTCCCCAGAATGGGCTCTGTGCCACCCCCAGGGCACAGGAAGCCCCCACCTGGTATTCAAAGGAGCAGCGCGGCTCCGCCTCCTCCTTGGGTGTGCGCAGGTCCTCCAGGCTCTTGGCCTGGCTGAGGGGCTGGGGCTGGGCGTCCACCTCCAGGCTGGGGAAGATGTCTTCCAGCAGGTTGATGTCTGAGGCCTTGCTGGAGAGCAGGGGGCTGGGGGGCAGCGGCTCTCTCGCTCTCTCCGGGCTGCCCACGTCCTCTCCATCGGCACTGTCCGACTCCTTCAGGGCCCGGTACGGCTGGGGCCTGCCACCGAACCAAAAATCACATTAGAATGATCACATTTCTAATTCTCTGTTTGGAACACAATTTCCTAAGGAGCTGGATGCATTACAAAGAGCTCCCCTGAGGCAAATACAGCTCAGAGAGCCTCCTGTGCAGAGCAGGCTGTGAGCAGTGCCCAAGGGCAGGGGGACATGCAGAGGGGACCCGGCACCCGAGGGTGCTCAGAAGGGCAAGAGGCGAGTGGGAGGTGCTCAGAGGAAAGCTGTGGTGACGCAGGCCCAGCCAGGCTGAGAAGGGAGCTCTCAGGGCAGGGATAATGGGACAGCAGCTCCCCATGCTGCCTGTCTGGGCTCCCCTCAGGCTGGGCACGGCCTCTGCACCCCGTGTTTGCAGGCGCTGACATCCTCAGGCTTGGAGCTAACTCAGCACACAACATAACTCAGTGTTTTCCTGCAATAATTGGGGACACTGTGCAGGTTCCAATGATTTCATTGGTGTCATCTTATCAAGGAACACCATAATCCATTATGGAGACACCTCCTTTACATTACCAGCCGAGGCTGAGTTAGCAGGATGCTTCTCTTGCACATACCTCAGCAAAAAACAGAACCAGCACATTTGCATTTTGGTGTGTGTACAGAGAACAGCAGCACGATGTGCATCCAATTAATAACAACAAGTGCCACACATGGCTGTGGGGATTGGCACGTGACTGGCAGCCAGTTGGACTGTGGCATTTAAACAAGCTTTCATGTAAAAGAAAATATTTGTGAGACCTGCAAAAACACATCCTATGGAAGAACCCTCCCCCCCTTTCCACATTTTGTCATAATACATCTATACCATGCAAACTGGGAGCCCAGTTTGCATTGCTTCCCTCCCCAGCACACACAGAGCAGGCACTGAGCCTGCACCAGGACAGGGACACTGCGGGTACAGGGCACACAGTGACAGCACACAGCCTCAGGGCAGGGAGCTCACAGCCTCAGTGTCTTCAGTCCCAAATCACTCTGGCTCACACTGCAACCCCCCAAGGGATATTCTGCAAACAAAACTGGTCTGCTCCACCCCAAACACGAATGTGGGAACATTTTCTGGCCCCTTCCTACTGATCCTCCCCATCGCACCTGCCTGCAGTCAGATCTCTTCCCTGCCAGCCTCTGAACCTGTGTCTGCAGCACACCATGGATTTTAGCACTGCAGACCTCTCTGGCCCCTGGCAGCCTCCTCCAGCCTGGTCTGACCCAGCTGTGACTGGGCATCATCCATCCCCCAGCTCCTCACGTGCCCGCATGTGGCACTGTGGGTTTGTGAAGCAGCAGCCCACAGTACCCTGGCCCCTCTTCCTACAGCCTCTGGTCAAACCAGTGACTGCATTTGTTAAAAGAACAACTGCAACTCCATGCAATTTATCCCCCTTTCATCCCCTAGAAATCCTCAAGCAGGCGAGGTTAGGAAGTAACAAATCCTCTGCTGACATTCAGTGAGGGCTCAGCTCAGAGCTGCCTGCTGGGATTGGGATATTCAAATAGGCAGCAAGAGGGATTTAGTGCAGTGAACCCACAGCTGGCAGGGCTCCCCTCACCTCTCACGGGCACCCTGGGCAGGGGCAGAACCCTCCAGCCACAGCACCAGTGAGTGGTTCTGGCCCAGCTGCTCAGTCTTACAAGACTGACTCACAGAGGTTTGGGAATGTGTTACAAATTCAAAAGCAGGATACAAACAGACCCAACAAACTTCCTGCTTCTTGTGTAACTGTCAGATTGTACTCAATGTCCTCAGAGGACACCTGGCAGAGCAGAGAGGCTGGGAACAAACAGGTGACACAGGAAAAGGCTGCTAACTGCACTGGAATGAGGCTCACAGAACAACCCAAAAGAATGAATGGTGAGAGGTTTGGACAGGAGCACAGGCAGCATGTTGGAACAAAGGACAAATGGAAGGGTGACATCCCACAGAGCTCAATGGAAGCCCATAAGCTGTGTGTTACTGCAGTGTTTCATGCAGGAGGATGCTTTTTCATGCCGCTCAACATCAAGACAAACAAACAGGAGAAATGTTGGTCATTCATCAAGCACTGCACAAAGACTCCAGGAGCATATCCAAAATCCCAGTACAGGAGCAGGTGCCCTGAGACATGCAAACCCCACTGCTCAAAGCTGGCAGGAACACAGCAAAAGAGTAAAGGATAGACCATTCGAAAGGAGCAGAGAAGAAAAAGTTTTCAGAGAAGCCAGAGACAGGATCCTCTTCCTGCTGAAATTCATCATCAGAGGAGTCCTCAGAGAGGAAGACTGTATAGTGTCGCATGGGCCTTACGAGGCTGGGGAACAGGAAGAGAAAAGGAAGTTATCACGAGATACCAGTGACAGCTCCAGAGGAGAGAACCCAGGGCCTCCAGAGAACCAGACCATCCTGACCCCACAGACTGCAGAGCAGAGAGCTCGGCAGGGAACGCACAGAGCACAGCCCCTGTGCCAAGGGCAGGGCGCCCTGGGGTGCCCAAGGGAAGGGAGCAGCCCGTGGCCACACCACAGGGCAGGGGACAGCACAGAAACCCCCTTGCCCCACCACGTTCCCTACAGAGCAGGGCACCTCTCTGCTCTTCAGACAGCTCTGCTCCTCAGGCTCTCTAAGCTCTGACAAACATCAGATCTCCCTTTCTCCGTTACAGATATTCAGTCTGATGCACAAGAAGAGCTGACTCCAGGGCACCAGTTCCTACTTGTATCTATTTTTCACATTTGAAACTGCTTCAGTCAAGAATAAAACCTAAGCTGTCCAAGGACTGGTATGAAATGTAGTTTGTCAAGTAAGGTGTATCTGTTCCTTTCCTCAGCGGTTAACTGAGAATCGTTTCTTAACAATTAGGTGAGGAAAAGAGAAGTTGGACACTGCACCCAACAGCCCAAGAGGGCCCGTGCTGCCGCTGCCAGCGAATGTTTACTCACGGTCGGGTCAGAGGTAATTAATAAAGAGTCTAACGGGTGGCAGTGCTGCAGCAATGGTGGAAATCGCAGTCTGCACTATCCCAGTTACAGCAGGGCACTGCTCGCTCTCCTCTGTCCTCCTGGAACAGGGGCGGGAGGCGGGGCCACCGCAGGCGCCGGCAGCAGCGCCGAGCGGGGGCTCCGCTTAATGAGGAGGATCTGCATCTCGGGAGCCTTTTTCATGTGTCAGGATGCATGGACAAATCAGCAGCACATCACGCTGGCCAAAAATGAAATGCTGACAAATGTAGATATTTCAAATTTAATTGACACTTAAATATACTTGAGATAGAAAAAAATACAGAAAATGGGGGTGGAGGATGTGGGAAATAGTACGGAGAATTCTCTAATAATTTTAAAAGATGTTCTGGTTATGAGAAAATTAAATTTGTATATTTTAATATGGTATTGCTTTTTCCTGAATATTGAGCTTGAGAAAGTTTGTGGGAAACATCATGAAAATTCTGTATTTTGTGAAAGCAGCTGAGCTGTAAAACTAGCAGCAATAAACTAGACCCAAATAAAATAATTCAAATACAATATATTTCCAGCATTGGTACATTTGTGTTTATGTTTATCTGTGGTCTGATAGTGGCAGGAATTGAAGATACACGTTAGCAGTGAGCAACACTGGGATGCCATTAGCTTTTGAACCCAAACAGGCAGAATCTCCATAGGAACACACATAAATGTTAAATTGCTTCAATTATCTTCCACCTAAATGCAGTGAGTCATCAGATCAAATATTAAGAAAATGTTTTTAGTATCAAAGTCCCCACAACCTCTGTGCAGGGCCAGCACAGCCCTTTGCAGGAGCTGCATCTGTTCCACAAGAGGGCAACCAAATTCCACTGTAAAATGGACAAATGCTCCCGTACAAGGGAGGAATCACCGCTCATTTAGGCCAAAGCTGGAGTATGCCCCAACCATGGCATGGCTGGAAAGAGCTATCCATGCACTGATGCCTCTCCAGCGTGTTTGGGCTGTGCTGGCAAGTTCAGAACACCCACAATTCAATATATCCACAGTTCAGAACACCCACAATTCAATATATCCACAACTCAGAACATCCATTCCCTGGTCAGGGTCACCCCTGAGAGTGCATTGCTAACTCCACTCTGGCGCTGTCAGGAATCTGCAACACACACCCCTGGTGACCCTTGCAAAAATCCCTGGAGAAGTGACCTTAGTAAAAGTGCCCGAAAAAGCCTCCCTGAGGTAACACAACATGCCTGTACTGGTATGCACAAGAGAGGCACTGGAAACCAACACCTTTTGTCCAGGAGCAGTGGGGCTGCAACAGCACAGATAATCTGGAACATTCCTCCTTCACTGCCACAGCTAAAGGGGGATAAATTTGCTGGTACTGTGCAAAGTGAGGCCCTACAAGCCCTCACCACAGAGCTCACACAGACATCATGGTCCTGTTAATGCACTCTAGAGTTAGACACAGTCTCTTCTGCCATCACTGTCAAATGAACAGTTCTGCTCCCTCCAGCTACAGCCTGGCAAGAACACGACATCTACAGGGCTGGAACTGACTATTTCCTCAAAAGAAAAGTGCAAAACAAAACAACAAAGAAATCAACAAATCTCCAAAACCTGAAAACTTTCACTGAAGAGGCTGATCAGTGTGTAACTTGGCAAACCACAATTTTTCCATAAGCAAACTTTGGTTACTTGACTTTTCACACTTCCTCTACAATGTTCCAAAAAACTTTTTTAGAAAATCGAATTTTTTCTCACTTAAAAACTAGCTTTGGTCTGTAGTATTTTTTAATGTCTCCTTTGGTGAGTCCCAGTTCTGAACACGCTGTCTGATGCAAGTAGAGAGAAGCAGAGCAGAGCAGTACTTACTGTTCTGGGCTGGGAACTGAGGTCCTCCGGCCCTCCACACTGATGTTGCTCTTGGGCCTCTTAACCACATGAGGTCTTGGGGGGCGAACCTGTGACATGCACAGAGACATCTCATCAAACACTGCCCCGATCCAACAGCAAACACACACAACAACAGAGAACCACCAGTATCCTACAGGGATCTTCCACTGGGCCTCACTTTGTCTTTTGTGCCACAGTGTTACACACGAACATGGATACATCAGTGAATCTGATGAATATAAACCACACGGCCCCATGACTTGCAAATGAAACATATACACTTGTCACTAACTGCTGTTTGCTCTTGTCCTGTTTGCTGTGGGCTGAATTTCAGAGAAGAGATTCCCCAAGAGTGAGCTTCCCCCGTGCAGTCAGTGGAGAGAGAGGCTGGGCATGTCTGTGTGCTCTGGACATTGCTGTGGGCAGCGGGGCTCGGCTCTGACACCACGGCCCTTCTGGCCCTGTGCTCCCAGGAACCCAACCTGCAGGTGAGGACTTCTGCAAAATGTGTACTTTGGATAAATGTTTTAACACAAAAACTCAGTTCATTCTTCATTAAAAATTTGCTTCCCTCCAGCAGCCGAACACAAACCCTTGCCAGCCATATTGTCATTATCACTCATGGTATTAGGTTAGACTTCTGTTGTCTGCAGTAAAATCCAAAGCTTTTCTGTGGAAGATGATGTTGGTGCCAATCCAGCCTCACATACATGTCCATCACCTTCTAATGTATGGAAATTCAGCTTGGTTTCTGACCAGGATCTCCACAAGCAGACAAGCCTTATTTCAAGGACAGGGATAAGCACTTGTGCTTGAAGTTTGTGTATGTGCCAGCCTACACTGCTGAGGAACCCTGAACTTATCCCTGTGAGTCAAATGAGGGAATTTGCAGCATCAGGGCAGACTGTACACACCAGCTTCATGTGTTTTGTTAGCACGTGAAAAAGAGTCAGATCTGTTGGCTCAGCTCAATGCTAATCTCAACAGAAATGCCCAAACACCCAAATAAAGTTGGGAATACAACTCAGCTCCTGACCTCCCAGAACTTGTGCGCCCTTAAGAGGCACAAGAGAAAGGAGCTGTTCATGGCCTACAAGCCTGAGTGCTCTGGAGTGACTAAAGAAGTTTTAAAAAGATATAATTTGTTGGGGGAGGAGGGCTTTCTAGGTTTGTTTTGGTTTTGCTTTTTTATTTTTTCTACCCAGGTAGATAAACCTTAAATTTTCCTGCCAGGAGAAAGCCACCAAATTGTGTGTATTGCTTCTGCCCTACACACCAGTATGCAGAAAATAGCAGCAGCGTTATTACATTGGATTTTCATTTCAAAGGAAATAGTGCACAGCAGATATGAGGAAGAAATCCAGAGTTGTATTGCCACTATTTCTTAGGAAAAAGGGCTTATGAAAAGGTCAGATGTTAAGGTCTTGGAGATCAGTCCCCACACAAGGCTGCTCCTCTCTACAATAAAGACAGCTTAAGAATGTGAATTTATGGCAGGAATGGAAGGATTAAGTTTGTGGCAACTTCAACTGAACTTGCAACGTGGTGAAACATGGGGAAAAGAACAACAGAGCTAATTAGAGGAGCTGAGCTGTCAGAGCGCAGCAGAATGGCTCGGTGCCAACAAACAAAAGGAATGGGCTGGCAATCAGCAGGATCGATGAAGAATACTGCTTCATTAGGGCTGATAAAACAGGGAGAGACTGCAGAGAGGAGCGGGGAGAGGGGGGCGACAGGCAGGAGGAACGGGGAGAGGAGAGCGCGAAGGAGAGAGGGAAAGAGGAGAAGAAAGCAAGCTGCTTAATTAAATGGGAGCTGGGAGCTGATGTGTAAAGCTGGCCTGTCAGCTGCTGGGAACACTTTCACCTTTCGGCTGGGTGCTGCCGAGGAGGGAGAGAGGTGAGAGTTTGGGGTGGCTGCAGGGCCCCCCGCCCAGAGCGGTGCGAGGTGACACGGCTGACGGGATTTAGAGCATTGTTCCTGGGGAACTGCAGGGAAAACCAGGAATCACAGCAATTCCTTGCTGGATCTTGAGTCTCTCACTGCCACAGAGGCAGCGTTAAATGTTTATCAAATACAAAAGTATCAAAAAAATCCAATTCCATGAGCACACAGCCAAAAGAAAAAAGGTAAACTTCCAGGACAGAAGGGTCGAATGTGCTTATTACTGTCCCGATCAACTTAGTGTATAATTATTATATTTCAACTTTTTCTAATTGAATAGTTTCCAAACAACCACTATTAATCCAAACAGACCTCCATTAATTAGAAGCAACAACCCTCTCTCCTTCATAATATCACCACCACTTATTTCCAAAGCGGCAGAATGCAAAGAACATCTCTGTTCTGCTTCCTTAACCTTTCTTTGGTCTGTGTTTTTGGCTTTATTATCAGCAATTACTCATATTGCAAGCACTAGTGCCCATGTGTTCCTCCTTGCAGCACAAGGTATTTCTCAGGGATTCTGGTACATGTGGCCCTGGCTGGACGAGCAGAGGGACCTGATCTCCCCCGCCAGTGCTTGTGTACACGGCCAGGATAAATCACTTGCTGATACCCACCTCTGTAGGAGCTGCCAAGCCTGAGAGGGGAAAAGCAGCCTGCAAAAAGTATTATTTACACATACAGAAATGTGTTGCAACTACTTAAAGCCAAATAACAGTTCTGAACAACAACAAATTTATGTATATTTGATACAAGCATATTTTTGGGATTGATTATAATAATTTACATTTATCTTGAATTTCCCCCTGATGAATGAAGCCTTTCTGTTCCACTTACTGACACAGCCAGAGGAATGCAACAGGAGCTTTCATTAGTACATTTGCAACCTTTTATCAATCACATTGGGAGCAAAGACAGTTGAACCAACCATGTTGCAGTGAGGACTATTAATACCCTACAGCTGGGAGATTAAACAGTCTTAACAAGACTTCCACATAATAAATGACTCCATTTGAACAATACAGTTCAGCAACTTTGGTATGGAGGAATCACAACATGCCCCAACGTGCCAGACGTGGAACAGCAGGGCATGGGAGCACCCCAGGAACCCCGCAGTACATCTGATCCTAGTGAAACACATCTGGGACAGTCTCCCATGCCCACTGTATTTAGGAGAACACACATAATCATAGTCAATACTACTTTTTAAACACAGAGATCTTCAGGGGAAAAATCCATAAAAATGACTCTGTTAAGCTAAACACCCAGAGTTAAAAAGAGGGAGAAGAAGAAACACATGCCACTGAAATGTCACACAGGAACATGCACCAGAGATCAAAAGTTAAAACACACCCAGTTGCACTTGTTAACCAGTTACCTGCTCATCCAAAACACATTTTAAAAAGTTTTAGCAAGATCAGATTTGAAAACTTGCATCTCTCTCTTATGCATGTATGTGTATGGATAAGGAAGCAAGAAGTAAGATTTGGGGGCAATTATATACATAAAGCTCAAGTCCTGAATATACATAAATATCTTCCAATGCTGTGCCAAAACCCAACACCCCTCCTAAATTGACACTTCTTGCCTGTGCCTTTAGAAAAAAATAAACATGTGGTGCAGACTCAGCAGGGTGTCCAGTTTTAATGGCATGCTGCTTAGTCCATAGGTAAAAACGGTCCCACAGGAGTGTTTCTGGGGAAAAATGGCTGAGATAAGGTATCCCTACCTAACATGTACGGGCACTGCACTGCCAACAATTTCTGTGCAGTTCTTCAATGGAAGAGTCCCTTCCTCTGGCCAACCTGCTGTGCCTTTTTTACACCATGGATTACCCAGTGTATGGCATCCCTAACATGGTACCAATGTTCTACCACCAAACATTGACCTTGCTTTCTTCAAGTCTATTCACACATGAAGAAGAATTAGGCATCCCAAATTAATTAAAAGCATAACTTGCAGAGAATAAATATTTTGTCTTCAGACCTCTGCTTCCTTTCAGATTTGAGTTCAGTGCAAGTCTTCAAACGCTCACTGGCTAAAAACTTCTGTCAGCCAGTCTAGCAGGGCTTTGTGTGTAAGAAATCACTGCAAAAGTCAAACCAGACGTGGCCAGAGCAGCCCCAGTTACCTGCAGAGCTGCCCGAGAGCTGCAGGGCTCGCCAGAGAAAAGCAGAACAACCGCGGGTCCCAGGGCTGTGCCGCAGCAGAGAGAAGGCAGTTTAGGAGCACAATTCACACATGGCTTCTGTGCAGAGTCTGACAATCCAAACTACCAGGGTTTAGTAGTGCTACAAAGAGCGTAACTCAGGCAGTGTTAAGCCGTGGCAGTGACACAATCCCCAGCTACTCACGGGCCTGGAGGAGCGCTGGATCTTTGGGGGCGGCGGCCGCGGCGGGCGGAGTCTGTGCTGCTGCGGCAAAGTGGAGACTCAATTAAAGTCACCTGCATGGAAACACCTCGGATGTCCCAGCAAAAGCAGCATGAGCATGTGACAGCACGTGATTTACCTTCATACTCACCTCACAAACGCCGTTCTTACTTTGTTTATCCGAGGCAGTGACAAACCCCGTGAGCTATGATGTGCCTGGCAGCACAGGTACCCCTGAGCTCAGCTCAGCTCCTGTCACACCAAGGGCAGCAGGACAGCACTCCACACACACAGCCAAAACGGACTGGCACAACAAAGGTGCATCCCTGGACCTCGTCCAAGTGTTCTAGGCTACATTTACGCAAATGGAAACCAGGAGACTCAAAAACACTTCCGCCAAGATCTCGAGTGATTTTAGTGCTTATGAAACTTATGGAGAAGGCCTCAAACCAGACACTTAAGAGCATGGAAAAAACCCCAATTCAGGTAAACTTTTCATGCAGTTAAAGGTGAGCTTATGTTCAGATCTTGTCCTGGATTTCACTCCTAAGTGACCAACAATTACAAGTCAGACCTTAAAGCATCATGATGTCCTAGAACTCAAAACTACTTGTGCAAGTATCATTTCAGTTCTGTGTAAGTGAAAATTAACTTCCTAGAAATACTCTATATATTTATATTACAATCAACTACTCCGTTACAGAAGCCAATACTTTCATATCCTTATCCTGTCACTAGATTATTTTTTCCAGCTGAGATTTAAATATCACATATGATTAAGCTTTCATCTCTGATCAAAAAATAGTTCCATGTGTTTCCACAATAAAGACACATACAAACGCTTTGGGAAAAGATTAAAGGTGTAGAAACTTTTTTGTCTCTTGGACCTCTAACCAGGCATGGTGTTGACTCTCAGAACTGTGACCCCAGTGCTTGTAACAATGCAGGCAAAGCAAACACTCGATTCCCATTTCTGTTATCACTGCTCCCAGCACTGGGGTTTGTTGGGAGGTTGGTGTGTGCTGCACCCCACAGTGCTGCTGAGCCCAGGGGATCTCAGGGCAGGGTGACACAGAACAGGCCTGGCTAAGGCAGGGCTGTGAGCACGGGCAGGAGCAGGCAGGGCTGTGAGCACGGGCAGGAGCAGGCAGGGCTGTGAGCACGGGCAGGAGCAGGCAGGGCTGTGAGCACGGGCAGGAGCAGGCAGGGCTGTGAGCACGGGCAGGAGCAGGCAGGCTGTGAGCACGGGCAGGAGCGGGCAGGGCTGTGAGCAGGGGCAGGAGCAGGCAGGGCTGTGAGCACGGGCAGGAGCCGGCGGGGCTGTGAGCACGGGCAGGAGCAGGCGGGGCTGTGAGCAGGAGCAGGAGCGGGCGGGGCTGTGAGCACGGGCAGGAGCAGGCAGGGCTGTGAGCACGGGCAGGAGCAGGCGGGGCTGTGAGCACGGGCAGGAGCAGGCGGGGCTGTGAGCAGGAGCAGGAGCAGGCGGGGCTGTGAGCACGGGCAGGAGCTCGCCGGGGTGGAGGGGAGGCCCCCGGGGAACAGGGATTTCCCCAGAGCTGCACTGCCAGTGCTGGTGCTGCTGCCTGGCACCACAGCGGGACAGGCAAGCACGTTCAAACTCTGTGTTTGCTGGGAGAGCCAGCGATTTGAAGTTAATTTGTTAATGCAGCAAAACACATTGTTTCTAAAAGGTCAGCAGGTGAAGCTGTGGTGGAATATCAACTTAATTACCTGGGCTGTGGGGAGGAATGGGCACCAACCAGCACATGGCTGCAGTGCTAAAAGCTGCTAAATTGCTAATCCAGGTATGCTCCTAAATATATGTACTATAGCTTTTTATGTGAAGGGGAGAAATGTCTAAATTAGCACTTTCTCACCAATAGCTGTTTACCAGCATACCTTTTTTCTCTAGATATTTGCTTAATTGTCTTGTTCTAAATACTTCTGTAGCAACAAGACAGAAAATTTGCAGAAAGCCATTTTTATGACTGCGGATTTGGCACTGGTTTACTAATTATCAGACAAGTGACTCTAAGGCATGAGATGCTGAAGGAAGAAAAATCTTACATTCACTTTTACACTATCAAAATACTAGTTAAGAATGATAGATCCCACATCTCTTCAAGTGGCTATTATATACCCAAGGAACTTTCACAATACAGCTATTTAGAGTTTTATACCAGAGAAAACATAACAAAAGGATAATTCTTGGTCTGCAAGGTAACAGCTTGTAAGCAGAATATTATCTCAAACTAATTGTGGATGTCTTTTGAGATTTTTTTAAGTGGTATTCAAAGCAGAGCCTTGTGAGTAAATTAGAGGTGCTAGTTCATGAGCAGCAACAAGTGCAACCAGAAGGAAATGCTTAAAGGAAACACAACCAGATGAGAACTGGTTTGTCAGTATGTGGAGAAAGAAGTGTTTCTCTTTCTCAATTAGCAGTGAGGGTGTTTCCAATAATTTCCAAAGCAAAGCTCTTCTATGTGAATATCTTATGTCCTTCCGAAATTGTGGACTGGTTTGAAAGTACTTGGAGGTCAATGAGCCATGGGAGAGAGAAGCCTTGTGCTGGATGAAGTCAGGCTCACACACTCCAGACTGCAGGAGACCTAAGTGCTGACTTTGGGAGAGCATGCTGGACCTCAACTGAACACTCAGTTAAAAAAACAAAAAAAGGAGAAAATAACAACACTGAAAAATGTCTGGTACCTAAAAAGATTCAGTGGAGAAGGCAGACAGAATCTACGAGGCAGCTGTTTTATTATCCACCCAGATCCCTACACAGCACACTCTGCTTTTTACAGGCTCCCATATGTACAGCTCACAAACTGGGATGACAGGAACAGTGTATGCTTTACAGCATATATTTTTAATTTACACTCTGAAATACTCAACGGAAGTCTGCTGGGTCCTGTGATAAAAATAATCTCCATGTTCTAAGGGATGCCTCATTCTTCAAGCCACATTTGTATATTGGGAAGGTAGAACAAATCTGGCAAAAATGCAGCAATGCCTAATGCCAAAATCCCAGAACCATGAGAACACCACTGTGGATTATTATTGCTGATAACCGATGCTATTCTAAAAACACATGCCTTAAACCAGAAACTCCTGGGCTGTAGAACTGAATGGTATCTTATTTCTTTTGTGAAAAAAAGGGAAGAATTTTGAGAATTACATGGATTTGTTTTTCTGTGTGTGTTCAGGAGCCCTAGACAGGCCATGCCCAAAGTACCATGTGCTGTTCCGTGATGTGGATAGGAGGAATATGGTAGTATCTGTGCTTAAAGACTCGTTAAGATTTCTGATCACTCCCCAGCTCCAGTGACAGGACAGTCCCTGTCCTATGCAAACCAGCAGTACAACCCACAGAAGGCGGTATCAGTAAAATCTGAGACTGACCACTCTCACTTTCTGTCTGCTGAGCAGCTGAACATCACCACTGACTTCCTCCCATCTATTTGTCACTCAGTTCTTTAAAAAAACGCAAAGCACCCCATAGCCATTAAACTGATACTATGTGACACTCTGCAGTTTGAGGACTCCTGACATTTTGCAAAGGAGATGCCTGTCACCAGCCTCTTGTTCACCTGGCACAGAGCCCAGGCGCTGCAGACCACAGTGTGACAGCCCCTGCACACAGCTCTGTGCAGGGGACCTCTCCCCACAGCAAACAGGTGCCCAAAGAACACAAAACATTTAACTGCATCTAGAGTCATTCTGCTTCCAAGTCCCCTCACACACGTTTCCGTTTTGTTCCCGTGTAGTGAGGCCTGGATAATGAAGGATCCTGCTGCAGACAGTAACTGCACGAGGCAGGAGCAGGCCAGGATTCTGCTCATTCCTTTTCCACCTGCCCTGCTCTGGTCCTGCAGAACTTTGCCATCCCTGCTCTCACGGGGCCCTCCTTGGCAATTTGCTCCAGCACTCACCACTGTTTGGGCAGGGGATTCATTTGTCACGATTCACTACTCTAAACACACACCAGCTTTTTGTTCTGAGAAGGTGTCAGAAAAAACAAAGAAATCTCTACACAAAGAATGGACTTTGAGCCCATTTCTTTGAAATACTCACTGTGACACAGAACATTGCAGCCCCTTTTACCTTTTCTTGTCCCCTCAGGCAACCACTGGTGACTTTGTATAATTTCTTGTTATTTCTTTGATATTTTGGCACCGCTTTGCACTTAACTTTTTGCACCAGATTTTCTTCTGGACCCAGCAGTACCAGCAGACTCCTGCACTGACTCTATCCACTCCTCAGTCGTAGCTGGGTAACTGTGAACACACAGGGATGTTCCTGGTTCTAGGAAGGAACACATCCTATGGACTCTGCACTGCTCAATGGGCCTTACCCTGGAGCAGCACAACCTTCACTTGTCCAGAGGCAGAGTAAAACCCCAGCTCTCGGTGACCTTGCTGCAAAGTGACAAGGCCATGAAGGAAAACTCCCTTCACTCATCAAAGCAGGCCCTTTCTGGATTACAGCAAACCAGCAAGGAGGGCTTTTGTACAGCTATTCACAGAGGCAAAACAGGCAAGAATTGAAAGAGAATCTCACTGAGATTATCATTTTTCCAGAGGATTTCTTCCAAAATGAAGTTCATTTTGCTGTGGTTTGTTTTCTTTCTGTCTATTCCTCAACACACATGGATGGAGAGACATGTTGCAGAAAATCCCAAACCTCAGGAATATATTTATCCCCATGTGTTAAAGCCTATCCATCTACTACCTCAGCAGAGTTTAAAATCACAGCTAATAGGTTAACAACTGCTTTTCTTCTGCTTCAGATGAAGAATATCAGAAAGCTGGGGGAATATTCAGCTTCCCAATTTGTACTGACTGCTCAGTGCTACTTGCAATGTCTGTTTGACAGGACTGACATTTTGTACCACTGTGAGATGGGAGAACGTGTGACATTTTTATTCATGGTGGCGTACGCCCTTGTAATGATCAGCCCTGGTCGATGTGCTTACTGCAGCAGCCCCGAGCCCTCGGAGAACAAACACGAGCCCGAGGTGCCAGCAGTTTGGCTGCCTTATTAAACACCACCAGGATTCTAACGAAGAGCAACTGCTGGAAAATCTCACTGTCAAATCCTCAAGGACATTGTCAACATGGAACTAACTACATATATTTTTCACTTAAAATACTAGAAAATCCAGCAATGCAATATCAAATTTAAAGAAAAAAGCCACAGTGGTTTGTGCGTGTTTTCTTTTGTAACTGGTCATTTTGCCAGCTTTACGTTGGCTTTCTGTGGTCCTGATGCTGGAATTCAAAGAGATCATGTAACCTACATGATTTAAAATGCTGGAAAATGGACATATCCCTTATTATCTCTTAACAGCTATTCCTCTCTAGCAAGTGGAATACTTGCACAGAAACAAAAGGAAGAAGAAAAAAGACATGGTTTCTCATTTAAGGAGTTCTATAAACAGCAATGACTCTCTGCTTTGCTCAGCTCCATCATTCACCAAGCCAGGCTGCATAACTGGGGGGACACTCTCCCCATACACCCACAGAAGGACACGGAGCCTCCATCTGCAGCCTGGCACTCACAACTGTTTCATGTGGCATTCATCAGCCCAGCTCTTAAGGGCAAATCTAAAAAATGCCTGGCCAAACAAACAGTCACAGTGCGGTCAGCATTTAGAAGAATTATATGTTTCACATACTCTCCCTTTAATCTCCCGGTTTAATCCAGTGGCCCAGAGGCCAATTCAGACAGTTCTGGCCTAGCTGCACATATAAACTTCATAATTAATACATAAGAAGCTTTTGGATGCTGATGTACATTGATAGAGAAGCAAGTCATCCATAAGACACTGTGAGCTCTCCTCAAGTTGTCAATCTAGGTGATTTGGGTAGCCTTGCATGTACTGATGTATTTATTTCCTATGTATGTATTATTTATAAAGCACAACTCTCCTTCCACATGCCAGCAGTGATGGACCAAGATCCTCTCTAGGAGATATTTATGGTTCCTCAGCAGAACAGGACTAACAAGGAGGCTGTGCAGACACGTTAGAGCTGCTGTCGCCTGTCACGGGCGCTGGAGGTGGAGGTGGGCTCTGCAGTGCTCCCCTCACACATAACATCCCTGTGTACAGAGTGCTTCAACACCCACACAGCTGCACAACACCACACGCCACTCTACAGTGTGCTTTTCCATGGCTGAACACACGTGCTGGATGCACGCTGGGGCCACAGTCTCACTGCAAGGCATGAACTCTGCATGGCGTGGCACAGGTCCCCAGCTGTGCCTGCTCCTTGGGAGCCCTGGGGAGCAGCTGCAGGAGGGGCAGAGACCCTGGCACGCACTGCAGGTGCTCTCACACCTGTCCCAGACTGGCACACATGGCCAGTGCAGGCCCTCCCTAACTCCCACCCCATGGATTGCCACCTCTGCTAATCCAGCACAGCACAAAGCACAATTTCAATCCAATGCACCATTGTCCTGCCCACTGGTTATACTGCTCTGACTAAGAACACTGTCCCCGAGAACCTGATGGGACATTTGAGTGGTCTCCAGCAGACATTAGATGGACAAGTGCTTTGTCTTTCTGTGAGGTGACTTTTACTGAGCAACACTCAATTCCTTCCTGAAAGGAACAGGCAAAGAAAGGTGTGACAACAAATGGGGGTAGAAGATATGCTTTCTGAAGACAAAATGATTTTAAAGAACTTATACTTTTGCTAAATCCACAAAGAATCAAATGGAGAGAGGGAGAAACCCCATGTGACTCCAGAGAAAGGAAATGGGAAGCCACATTGCTCATCTGTGGGGAAGAGTGGAAGGGAGGCTCATTTACTTAATGAAGCTCCTGCTATTGTCCGAGCAACTCAGAGTGGCCAGAGGAGGAGCTGGCTCTGCAACCAGAGCATACAGTTACACGAATATTAGCAAATGAACTTGTTTTCCCCTTTCCCCTTTGGTTTCTACCTCAGTGCCACACAATGCCTGCTGTGATCCAGGGGAATCTGCTATTGTTCCGATGCACCTGGGTGTGAAGGGAGTCACAGGGTCTGGCAAAGGAGCCTTCCTCCCTTCTCTACTTCATCCCTTTTACCCTGGAGATAATCCCTCCTCTGCTGCCTCTGGCCTCAGCGATGCAGTTCTGCATTCCTGGAATGTAGCTGGCTGCTGTTCTCCCCATCTTTCCCCTGACCTCTTAATGCCTGTTTAATCTCCTGGAAGAAGAGCACTGCCCTACTAAGCAGAGTTGTTTGCTCTGTGTGTCCAAGTGCAGACTGTGACTAGGAAAAATGAACACGTTCATTTACAGCAAAGGGTTCAAACCAGCAAATAAGATGGCAATTTCCATGCTGTGGCCTGCAAGAGTTTAACAGCAGTCAGAATGAGCCAGGGAGAGAACCCAGAGAAGCCTTTCCACAGTCACACAAGCTGCTTCAGTACATTAGTGCATTTTCCATTTGTTTCACAGCTATTTACATTAGTCCCCAGAGCACCGACTCTGTAGTTTGCATCGGGAGTGGAACATGATTGACTCTCTCTACTAAAGATATATGTGGAAGAGTCTTTTCTATTTTCTTAAGCTTTACACCTTTTGGTACATAAATGGAATTAAATATCCTATTTGCTGGTAAATAAAAACAAGCCATAGAAAACATAAACCCAGCGAAGCTGACAAAAGACATTCTAATTATAACAGACACAATTAGAGAGCTGTACAGAACTGCCAGGATCACTTGCTTCTAATGAAATGATTCCCTTCCCCAACAAGTGATGTTTCTGGCAGCTTACCATTTGCTGGTTTAATTGTACTAAATCAGGGGTGCTACTGACTGTGGGAAAGCTCCTAGGGAAGAACGTTCCTAAGTGCAGCTTTGATTTTGAAGCCCTCGGGCTCATCCTGTGTGCTCACCACCCCTCCCAGACTGGTGGGAAGGCTGGGCACAGGTACCAGTTCTGTATGAACTCTGTGGGTCCTGCCAAAGTACCCCAAGAGCTGCTTGCCTGGACAAGGAACCTGTACAGGACAGTCACCATCACACTGTGTAGTGTCTATTCTCCAAACAGCTCAAAGACCACACAGACACATGTATTCTATCTAAATAGTGTAAAGGTGGGCATGGAAACAAGAGCCAAACCCCCAGTCACAAATCACCTGCATAATCACCTGCATTAGTGTCCCACTCTGTGCTGGTCAGGGCTTACTGGGCTCCCAGTGCCTGCCCTGCCTGGCACACTGGGAAGGATCCCAAGGACAGCTCTGGCAGCTGGACATGCAGCATGTGTTTGATGCTTTGAGGACATTTGGTCAGCTTTTAGGACAAAAACCAGAAGAAAGCAAGTAACAGGACATTCATAGAATCATTAGGGTTGAAAAAGACTGGTAAGATAATCAAGTCCAAGCATTAGCCCAGCACCACAAGAGATGTTCTCTGTAGCACTGGATCTTCCACAATAATTAACCTTACTCTTCCCCCAAACACAGAGCACAACTCAGTACTACAAACCTTCCATTTTAATCTCGGCCTTGGCTTGCAAATTGTTCCCTCTTCTCCCCACCCATTAAACCCTGAGCTGTCTGTACTGCTCCAGCTACTTGTTGAGTACAGCTGCATTGTCCCAGAGCCCGTGGTGATCGTTTCTGTATTTGGTTGATGTATTTGGTTGGGATCAATAAGAGAGGTACACCCTGGGTAAAGCATGCAGAGTCCCACCCAGGAAAAGCAGCGGTCCCACCCTCCCACGGTGGTGTCTTACTAAGAACACTCTGTTTAGATCTTTACTACACTGCCCCAGGCTATCTGGCTGAAATCCTTCTTTTCACCATCAAGGGGAGCTTTCCCACAGTGTCTTAGTATTACAGAAAGCATCATTAAACCAATTCCATAATAAACAAGGCTCTGCAATGACGCCTAATCACGGCTCACCAAGATGTGCCAGGACATACAGAATCTCCCCCAGTCAGCTAATTACTGCCAAATTTTGGTGAGCCATCAGCCGAGGAGCTCTGCTTTCACAGGCATTTCAAGATATTTTACTGATATTTTTGTAGCCTAACAACTGCAGATACACAACTGTGTTTGGAAAAGCCAGCAACTCCCTCACTCTAGGGTGAGAGATAATGAGTTAAAATTAAAGGTTGTTGCTGGCTCGCTAGCCCATCCCCCTTTAGCTAATCTGTCATGTAATGAAGAGAAGCACCCAGCACAGGACAGCTCGCTGCCGGCTCACTTACAGCTCGCTGATTAAGAATGTTCAACCAACAGCAGACTGCAGACCTTTCCGAGGAAAATAAATAGACTGTATGCAAATGTGTTTGTCACTTTGACAGCACGTCTCAATTAAAGGCCCGCGCGGCGGCGGAGCGCTGCTGCAGCGCTGCGGCCGCGCTCCCTGCACCGCCCGCCCCGAGCCGGGCCCTGACCCCAGCGCATGCATGCATTTTAAACCGCGCTGCCAGCCGCACAATGCTGCACTCCGAGAGAGCCCCTGACAATGAGAAAAAAGCCTCTTTCATCCTCTTCAGTTTAGAAGAGCTGTGAATGCACAAACAGCCCTTATTTCAGAGTTCTTGTGCCTTTTTAATTGTTCCCACCTTCTGTATTCTAGACGGAGTTAAAAGTGACATTAAAATCTCTGCCTTTAATCACGAGTTAGAAGCCATCTCCCATTTATACAGTAAATGTTGCTGCTTTTTTCCTCCCCAAAGCCTTAATCTATATTTCATAAACCTGAAGATCTCTTCCTTTTGAATGAACGTACGATTTCATTTTTGTTTTGGCATTGGGCTATCAGGAGAAGCAGACCCGTGCCAGGACGAGGGCTGCGAGTCAGAGCCCTACAACTGCTATGTCAGACTGGTTTTTGGAAACCAACGTTTGTAATGTGATGACAGCAATAAGCATTCAGCCAGCGAGCCTCTCCCCACAGCCAGGGGTCAGGAAAACTGATGTGTGTTTCCATACAGAAAAGTGATCATTAAAAAATTTGAAAGTGACTGTTAAAAAACCTTATGAATTTAAATTTGCACTTACCACTCAAATATATATTTCATTAATCTACCATCATGTTTGAACCATCTATCGCTCACAAAAATCTAAAGCAAAAACTGAAAATAAATTCTAATATCTGATTTCTGACTGCTTCAAGTGAAATGTAACATGTCCCTGCTGGAGCTAGATGGCTGCATTCCTCCAGTTGCCTCAGTTCCTCTCAACTGTAGTGCCACAGAAAGTAATGGAAAAATAAATCTGTACTGAAAATACTTAATTGGGAGAGAATGATTTTTAAAAAGAATCCAAGAACTTACATTTAGCACACTGGTGAAAGTACTGAAAAAAGAAATCTAATTCTGAAATGATGCAGACAACATTGCTCTGAGCACTGATCACACCTCAGGCAGCCCCATCTAATACCTGAACAGTCAGTGCAGCCACATCAACTGGTTTCTATTCATAGACACCGCTCTAAAACTGGTTTGCTTCACATTTTATAATGTTTTACAATTGCTTTAAAATTACACCCTTAGAAGAAATCAGATATTCCCTCCTGTTTTCCAGTCAGAACGGTGTAAAGAATAGATACAGCAAAAGAAAAGAGAACTGTGAACACAAATCATGTTATTTTTTGAATCAGGCTATACTTAATAGGGGAACACTGGCAAACAGATAATAAATATTGGATGTTTTTCCATGAAAATCACAGCAACTACAACATTTTCTAAATAGCTATCTCTTCAACCCCCCCCAAACTCTCTGTTTTGCAGACATATCAAAAGAAACATTACACGAGTAACTAACGTGCACAGCTCAGCTGTCAATATGGAATACAGAGCACACTAACAAGCTATTAATTGATTTTTCCATCTTAATTCATCGCATTTAATTTTCACAGAATGTTCAAATGCTTTAATAGTTGGATGTTGCTTATTGACACTAATGATCTGGCTAGATAAAAGGGGATGTTTTAAATTCTACACCCTCAGTCCTGAGGGCTGTGGCACCTTGCATGCTAAAACAGCTGCAAAATAGTTTATAAAATTGCTACAATATTTATGCTTCGCCCCCCATTCGCTTATGGTTTATTTTCCTCAAATCATGAACAAAAGGAACAGCAAACCTCAGAAAAATCAGGTTTTGGAATCCCCTTGAAACAGGTACAACAGAAATAAAACGAAAGCAGCAAAGTTCAGTGACTAAAGACAGGAAGAGTTTGGCATATTCGTTATCATGACTTTTCTCTGAACTACTTCTGCTGAGTCACATGACTGAGAACCCCTTTCCACCAAGACCTACCTGGCCGAAGTGCACTGTGATCGGTCTCCTGTCCTCTCTCAGCTTCGGGTCCTTCTTCTCGGCCAGGGGCGACGGTGCTGTCCTGGGCAGGGGCTCCTCCGGCGCTGCCGCGCAGCCGTTCTCAGCAATGTCCTGTGCGGTAGGAAAAGGTGAATAGCATGGCCAGGAGCACTCCTGAGTGAGGGGAAGGTGCACACAGGAGACACTACAGGAGAATGCTGACTAACAGTTTGGATGTCAGGGGAAAAGAACACCAAAGTACAGAAAAGAAAACATCATTAGAATAAAACATTTCATCCATCAGAGCTTGTACACAACCCCTCTCTCCTCCCAGTACCAGTGGTGCAAACAAAACATTCAATAAAATGTCTGACTCGAACACGCAAAAGCCAGGAAGTGCATGTGGAGAAAAAAAACACAGCTCAGATTTTCTACTTTAGAAATGAATTCAACAGAAGCCCAGGAACAGGGCATTCTGCTTATTGTAAACCTAAATGAACACAGTAATTCCATTAATGTACAGCACAGATTTATCCATAGCAGAACAATTACTGGTGGAAGTGGCAAGGAGAGATGGAACTCGGAGCTTAGTTAGCTTTGCATTTCATCTTGGAGTCTGTGTGCACTGAATATGCCTCCAGGAGAAGGCACAACACCCAGGGCTGCCTGGCAGAACACTTTTTCTTTGCTTTGACATTAGTTCTCATCTCCAGAAGTGAAGTGACCCACCAGCCCAGGTTAGAGGACTTGGCAAGTGCAGGCACAGGGTGTATAACACAGGTTTTGAAAAAGACAAAGGCTTGAAGACACCAGGAATCAGAGAAGGAGCAAAGAGTTTGAAAGTGAGTTGAGAAACAGTCTGTAACGCAGTGGGCCCCAAACCTTACATCTCTGCAACAATGCCAAGGAAATAATGCCGGGTAAATATGGAGAGAAGGCTGCACAGGCTGGAGCTCTGCAAGGCTGACCTGAGGGTGGCTGCTGCCACCGGCAGGGCTTTGATTCCCTGACCTCTGACACGGCCCGCGAGCCCCCGGCTCGCTCAGGTACAATAATGAGCCGTGTAAGCTGATGGCCAATTAGAAATGGTTCCTTTGGACACACACTGACCTAATGTGTTTAGGTCAAATGAAACAAAAAGATGGATGGACTTTCTAAGGGGCTTTGTCCGCACCACAGAGAAGATGAGACCCCTCTTTAGATCCAGCTGGTAGAGCAGTGGTTCCCCAACACGGGCATAAGGATCATGGGGAATTAACAACTTGTTAAGGTCAAACTAGAGAGAAAAACTTTTTCCTCCCCCCGCCCTTCAGCTGCACAATGCCACCTTGTCTTGAAGAGATACAACAAAGTCCTCCGAATTAGTAACAAAGAGTCCCAAAACAAGGCATTGACAAGAGTGCCTGCCAAACTCCTCCTGCAGCTCCAGACAGAGCGAGCCCCCACGGGATGTCCTCAGTGTGGCACTCACACAGCCTGTGGGAGCACCGTTCCTGCAGTGCTCTGAGCACAAAGCCTGTTTACATGTGTGTGCGGGGTGGAGCCACACTGAAGCGCCGGAGCTGCCCAAGCCCCGGCACCCCCAGGGCCGCCCGACTGCGCTGAGCGGGGGCAGCTCCCGGCGCTGCCCGCGGCTGTGGCTCCAGCCAGGGCAGAGCACGGCTGGCACCAAACGGAAAGCAAGGCACCTTCCAGGCAAACCCCCAAAACCAGAAAAAGGACACAAGGATTTGGACACGAGGGGAATGGCAGCAGATAAAAGATAGAGAGATTAAGCCATTAAGCAAAATCCCCTCAGATGTGTAACGATCACTGCAAATCCTTGAGCTTTTATTGCTATAGATTGCCTCTACTTCTCTGATGATATAATTGCATATAAAAGATAACATGTTCCTAAAGCCTACTTCCACTGTGCTTGGTGTAGACTTCCAACAAAACCACAATATACTTTTTAAAAACTGCTTAATAAATTATGAAAATGAAATGATTTGATTTCTCTCTATTTTTTCAACATCCCCAAAAGGCAAACAAATCTTCAATACAGCTTCACTCATCAAAACAAAATCTGCTCCACAAAAGTTTGTTTTCTATTTTCAACAATAACAATGATCTCAAATGATAACATTTGAGTTAAAAAACCAGTGAAATCTGATCTTAAATTTTGTAATGGACTGCAAATACTGGCTAGAGAGGAGCAAAATACATCGTGTTATAAAGCTCTAAATGAGTTGTTGCTAGAATACCAGGCATTAACTAGAGCCACACAGAGCTCTAGTAGCTAAAATAATGTTGAATATACTAATGCCAAGTGCCCAACCATTTATATAAATTGTCTTAGCCAGAGCTTTCAGTAAGTTCCATTCTCCTGACTGAAAGTTGAGGATGGTACCATTCATATTCCTCCTTCTTCCTAATTCTATGCAGTTAAGCTTCAAATGAGCAACTAACGGAGGGACTTGACCACCACGGTTGGTTTGTGAGATGGAAAAAGGCAGCCCTTAAAAAAAAAAAAAAGAAAAAAAAAAGGGAAATGAAAAAGAAAAAAGAGAAAAAAATAAAAAAGGAGAACTGTATCAGATATAAAATAAAGCTACCAGGCTGTATCTATTAACAATTATTTGCTCTCACTCATAAGAATCCTCTGAAAACTATTTCTGTTGCTTTGAAATACTGCACCACAAATGAACAAGGGATGGAAATGGAGCACCATTCAATCTCCACTATCATATTAAAGAAGGACCTTACACACACCACAGTGACCTCTCAACAGGTCAATCCTGCATTTCTCATTTGCAATTCAAACCCAAGACTGGAGCAGACCAAGGGCAAAATGGGCTCTTGATTATATTTAAGAGGTCACCATTGCTATGCAGAGTTGGAGGAAGCAGAACCTCCAGCTTTATTGCATTTTTAAATTCTGTCTTGTACAGAAGCTGCTCAGGTTTGGCAGCAAAAACTGGAAAAGGGATGTTTATATTTGACTTTTCCTTACCAGGGGCCTGCATACTTTCTATATTAATAATGGAAAATAGTACGTTAAAATGCAGTGGATAGTAAGTTCAGCTTAAAAATAACCTTAGGTTACTCTTAGAAGACGAAAGACTAGCATCCCAAATTTGACAGAAAGTAAGTATTTAATGATACCAGAATATCAGACAGTTAACACTCACACGTGCTAGTGAGGAAACACAGGGTAAATACAATGCTCTGACACAAAAACTGGGGAGGATGCATTAACAGACCTGTGCATAACAGACCCACAATGGAGCAGCACAGACATTTAGACTAAAAATGAGGGTGACCAAAACAACGTTTGCTATTTTTATCACCTTTAACAGAGCAATCCCTAATTTTAGTTACCTTCCTACCTGCATTCACATGGAGAAGAGGATGAGCTAGAAAAGGACAGAATAATAAAGGAAGGAGAGGTAGAGCAGTGTGTGTCAACTACTCACAGCCATTTCTTGTGAAAGCCTATGTTGAACAATCATGTTTAAGCATCTCACTTACAGATACACCACATAAGGAAGGTGAAACAAAATTGGGCCATTTAGCTGTAAATGTTATGTGTGTTTTTTAAAGAGACTATTGCTGCCTGACAGAGCAGGAAGACAACAATAATAATAAAACAAAGCAATGACTGAATGAGGCTTTTCTCAGCCTCATATACAAATGTCACACAACAGCACACAATTCTATTAGCATTTAAAATGCAGGAAAAAATCTGGCCATGTTACACAGCTCCAACTGCTTTAGAAACACACATGAGAAGGCCAAAGATTTTATTATTTAGGAGGGTTATGTCCAGAAGTGAAACACATGGAGTGACATAAAGAAATCCATCTACAAGAAAACTGCTTCATGTTTCTGTTGTTTTCAAATTATACCTACAGTGGTCATATATAACGTAGAGTAATAAAATAAAATAACATAAAAGCATGGAAGCAACTTTGTCCTCCCTGAGATTCTGCAGCAATGTCTGGAGTGCTCAGAGAGGGACCAGCAGCTGGAATGGACACAGGCAATTCCTCACCTGGCAGCCTGGCTGCACAGAGACCCCTTCGCAGGAACAGGCTGCTGACAGGCTCAGTGCATTTCTGTCTGCCCACGAACATTTGCAGCCCTACCTTAACAGGACAGTCTATAAATTTAGAGAATAAATTTACAGTGATGGCACAGATTAAAGAAAACCACCCAGACTCCTATGCAGCAAATGGAATACAAATTTCTGAATCAGAGCTTCAGTTCTGTCAGCAGGTCGGCTGCCTGGCGTCCTGCATGCCTCTGAGAGCTCTGATGCACAGAACAGGGGATATCTGCACTAGCCCAGGGCAGAGCTGCCCATCTGCCCCTGAGCTGTGTGCCAGTGTGACTGTGCCTCTGCCCCAAGAGGAGCGCTTGGGACTGGGGCACACCCTCACACACAGCGGAGCAGCTGGGGATTGGGCTGTGTGCAAACACACTCACACGTCTGGGAAACAACAAACAGGCTGAGGATCTTTTCCTGCAGTAATTCCAATTGGCAGTGGGCATCAGCTAATAAATTCCTTCCTGTCTGAACTTTGCAGCAGACATGCAAGAAACACAGAAATTCCCTTCCCAATGGCAGACAAACATGGGCTTTCTTTCCTTACTGCAAAAATAAAACAATTTGCCATTTGCAAAAAGTTCACTGCCAGAACTGTAGGGGAGTGCTCCCAGTCCACATGCAGACCCCTCACAGTGCCCCAGCACCACGGACAGGAGCACGACCCCTCCAAGCAGAACACTCAGTTTTCTGGCTTTTGTGGGTTTAAGTCAGAGCTTTAATGTATTTGAAGACATGTTTTTTTGTCTGTGAATATTTATAAGTGTGAAAAATCCAGGCAGCTGGTAATGCATTTTGAAGTGTGCTAACAACACTGTATCAAACAGCTTCCTATTGATCACATCATGCTTTCAGTGGCTAAGGATTTCAGACGTGGTGCTTATACATTTTGAATAAGAACTTCAAGTACCTTTTGCTTCAAGCGGTTTTTCACTTCTTTTATTCCCATTTTTGCATGATCTTTTGCCTGCATGAAAAATTAATTTAAGTTAAAATTCCCTTCTATTTCTAGTAGTGACTAAATTTGTTTTCAGTTAATAAAAAAGGCAATAAAAACAGGATACTGAAAAGACATTAAAACAAACAGAAAGCTAAAAACAATCCAAATAAACAAAAACCACCACCCCACCTTTGTTGTAAAAATTTTGTTTTCTCTGTTTTGAAGCCACAGACATCTTTCATCTTTTGCATTCCACAGCCTCAGTGTTCCCCTGTAAGTATTTATCTTTGCTATAAACTTCTATTCTTTCCACACACTGGCAGTGAGCCTGCAAAATCTTCTCTCAGTGCTCTGGGTGCCAGTTTCATTTAGTGGAGCCAATTTCGTCCTACTCCTCTCTCTCAGGCCAGAGAAAGGCAGGGAAAAACCAAAGTTTGAATGGTTATCTCAATGCTTTTTGTAGCATTATCTCCCAGAACTGAGCATATAAGAAATCCTCACTTGTTTCTGTGCTGTTTGATCTGGCAGAGTGGAGCTGGCAGCCACACACGACAGCACAGCAACACACCAGCTGTTTGTTAACAGCACTGAAAACACTTCCATTTAAAGAATAACTCAGTAAGCTGGGCTCTAAATAAGCAGGTATGAGAAGTCTCTAGGGAAAATTAATTGACATTTAGAAAAGATGGAAACAATTTGGAAAATGAGAGGATTCCCTTCTTTCCATGAAGCTGCAAGCAGGGAAAGCTGAGGTAACAATGATTTCCAACAGAGCAATGATGACATGGTAGAGCTGCCTAGCAGAGCACACAGGCACTATTTCCCAGAAAGAGTTCTGTGTAATAAATGGAATTTATCATCTGTACTTTCAAAAGAAATCACAAGTTCCCATTGTCCTTTGCACTTCAATTGAGTTTAAA
This sequence comes from Prinia subflava, assembly GCF_021018805.1. Lineage (NCBI taxonomy): Eukaryota > Metazoa > Chordata > Aves > Passeriformes > Cisticolidae > Prinia > Prinia subflava. The sequence goes on from NC_086258.1 coordinate 9,926,255, forward strand.
TTTCAAAATGACTTTTTCATTTAAATTTGAAATTTGAATGAATGTATATTTTGAGTAATTTTGTGAGTCTAATAAAAATGGATATAAGTCTTGGGTCTCATTTGAAAGGTTGAAACTGAATTGTAATTAGACTCTTATCTCAGTAGTAAACCAGCACTCAATACTTACAAACTTATAGACAGTCTTCATGGCGGGGTTAGCCTTGGTCTTTACTGTGTTTAAAATGGCTCCACTTCCTTTCTGTAATTACAGTAACAAGGGAAAAAACGTTATCAAAGCTCTTTAGAGCAAACAGCAATCTAAAATCCACCATTCTTAACTTAAAATAACAAAGCATTAACTATCCTTATTAGCAGAGCTGAGTATGAAAAGGTCAGATTTAAAGAAAAAGACCCAAGGAAAACCACGCTGAACGTTGCTCTGGTTTTGCCCAGTTCTGGTTGATACAGCACTTGTCCTAGGGACAATCAAGAGCCCTTGTCTTACGTCTCACAGACTGTGTCCTGTGCTCCCACTCACCTCAGGGGTGTCCTGCACGTTCCCCTAAAATCCTAACCAAGTTTAAGGCACGAGTGTCCTGAGCAACCCTCTATGTGTGAGGCAGAGCCTCTGCCCCAGGACAGCCTGTACGTTCAGTCTGCAGAGGGGACATCTGGTCTGACTTTGCTCTGCTCGTTTCCCTCATCCCACACGTGGTGCCTTTTCAAGGTACAAGTAGTTGATAAAGGGATAAACTGAGGGAAAATGAAATCTAACTCCAGTCACAAACATTCATTCTAGAACAGCTGAATTTCATGTGATGAATATACTAAAGTCATTAGCCAGTGATACATCAACTACAATGATCTGTTCTGGTTGGTGTTTTACATCCCTGCCACGCCCCACAGACCATTGCTGTACAGCACCTTACTGAGAAACACAGGAGAGGGCAAAATCCAAGGAATTAAACCCTGGCTAATGCTGTATTTCCTTCTTTCAGAGCAAAATCACATTTCCAGAGATGCAATCTGCTTCCATGCACTCAGATGTGAACAGCTTTGAGATTTCCTGTGTGTCAGTACATGACAATGTTCAGCTCCGGGTGCCCGGTGTGCTTACCCTCACTGTGGACAGCCACTGGTGGTACAGCTTGTCGCTACCTACAGAGAACAAACACACAAACAACAAATTGTAACCCCTGCTGGACAGAAAACAAGCTCAAAATGTGGAGTGCTGGCACTTAGTGCTTCTGGAGCATGCACAGAACAGGACAGGCAGCCTTCTTTCAAGAGAAAAGATAACATTGATGAGAGATTTACACTTTCCTGTTTCTCTGCCTTGATATTGGACAACACAGACATTTTTAAGTTCACTAAAAGAAATCTGAGGTGGTTCTGGGTAAAGCTAAGATTTTTTTCCTCCAAGGCAAGAACTCTTCCAGTTGTACTTTATTGAAGTGGTAATGCTGAGGATTTTTATGACTGAACATTACTCAGACTACAATACATTACTCAAAGCTCTTGACAGAGCAAAGAACAAAAATTTAAGACATTTCTGTCTGCCAGGATCACTAAGCCTCAGTTATTTACCTAGCAGCAATGACCAGCTACATCATGATAACCCATGAACGGTAAGCCAACAAGTGTCTGAAATCACCTTAAAACATTTCCTACCTGCATATTCTCCCATATTTATCTCCTCTTCAAACACATCACTGAAGCCTTCCCCAGAGTTCAGCAGATCCAGACGCCCATCAATGAACTGCATCAGCATTAAAAGACAGAAACACATCAACCACCCCATTCCTCATTTTTACAGAAAGACTTTATCCTTCATTACCTGGAATAACCCCAAAGTTTGCGTTGGGCAGGGACTCAAAACAGAATGAAAATACCACCTGAACTGGCACAATGTTGACCACTGCCCAAAGGTGTGTGGTTTTGCTAAAAACCAGCACTCATATTTGGCTACACATACAAGTTTCCAGCTGCCCTAAAGCAGTAGCTCTATGTTCAACAATAACATGCTTCCTGGACAAAGTTTACAGGAGGTATCTTGGGTCTGGGTATGCTCAGAGACCATCAGTGGGAAAACCCATCCACGTCTCAATACACAGAAAGCCTCAGACCTGAGAGAAGGCAGCAAGCAGGAACAGCGGTGCTGCACTGCAGGGTCAAGGGATGTAGAAAGAGCCCCCAGCCCCCTGAACTGTTCCAGGATCTCTTCCCCGTGGGTCACTGGAGGCAGTACCTGCTTGAAGAGCTGGAGCTGGATGGCGTTCTGCAGGAACTGCCTCATCACGGACGAGCGGTGGGACACGAACGCCTCTTCACAGAAAGTGATGGGCTCACCCTGCAGAGTTGAGAGCATTGAACACCCAAACAGCCTTGGCTGAGCCCCCTGAATCCACCTCACCTTCCTCCCTTCCAAATAAACACGTAAGGAACATAGGCTTACCCACCATTGACTAAACTCTACTTTATTTGCAGGTCCCAACCACAGGATGGAAAAACAGGCTGGGAAACTGCAGACCATCAAAACAAACCAGAGTGGGTTTACACACATTTTGCTAAAGCTGAAGAACTTCCATCATTCAAAAAGCTAATATTACTTACTGTCCCCAAAATATGACACAGTCTTGTGAATTCTCTATATTCTGCTTATCTGCCTCAGCAGAGCCAGCACCAACAGGTCAGGAATGTCTACTCCGTTCTCTCCATAGCTCTGAAAAACTCATATTGGAGGAGTGGAATTTTCCTTTTTCACAAGCTTGTTGGCAAAAGACATAAATTGTTTTGCAACTGTACTTTTATCTGATTTTAATGAGTTATGGTAATGCTGAAGTCTGCAGTGAATCTGCCATAAGGGCACCGATTTCTTCCACACATCTACAAATACACAACATAGCAAGAAAATGTATTTATTGAACTAAAAACAAGTAACAAAGAAGGACTAAATCATACTGATGTATAATTATTATAGATGCTCATACTAAAATATATTTAGACTCTATCTGTTGAGTATTCAAAATTAACATGAGAAAGCAAAAAGGCCTTAAATCACCCCCTTAAAAGGATGATATAATTCTGTTTCTGAAAGCTTTAAATTAGTAACCTAATTTACCAGTGGCTGTGTAAAATCAAGACAACAGGGCTGCTAAAATGACTGAGGACAAGGATCAGTTCCAAGTGTCTGTTTAAGCACAGGATGGGTCTTCTTGACAGAGGGAAGAAGTCACTCTCTTACCAGAGTTTCTGTCACCCCTTGCTTGAGCCAGTGAATCTCCATGGATTTGGAAAAAAACCCTAGGCTTCTTATGTGATAGTTACAGTTTCAGGGTAATTTATTTTAAAAATAATAACCTGCTTTTGATTTACTCTTTTTACAGGGAAAACCAAAATCACTATATGCTTTCCAGGCAAGAAGCATGAGCATGAAAAAAACACTTTCTCCTTCGCTGTGGCTTTGCTCTCATCAGAATAAAGAATTATAAGACACCTCATTATAAAATAAACAAAGAGAAAATGTTTGGAAAAACAGGTCTGGCTGGTCTGTGTGTGTCTGTAAGAGACTGGTGCCAGTCTCCAGGACACACGACAAAGGTTCTGGCTCCAAAGCCAAGGTGTGCACTGCCTGAGAGGGTTTACTGCATTTAAATGACTAACAGCTGTCATCCACTTGACCAGTATGAAAAAGGCTTTCCTATTAACTTCAGATACTGGAACATAACAAAAGATGCCTGAGAAATATTTTATCCCTGTCAGAGAAATCCGAGTGAAAAGAGCTGGGAGGAATAGGTAAAGAGAAATACAGATTAGTTCACTAGCACAGACGTTCACCCAAGGAAGGTTTAGTTTTTGTTTAAGGCTCACTTTAGAAACCCCTCCAAGGAAACAAGCAGCCTCTCCTATCACCTACAGGAATGTGAAATGTCCCCCACGGCCAGAGCAGAGCTGGACAGGGAGGGGTGAGCTCAGCCTGCAGTGCCCTGCTGCACCTCCTCCTGCGGCCCCAGCAACACACACCCTGCAGCTGGGGCACCTGCAGTGGGAGCACACTTCCTTCTCAAAGTACTAATGATTGAGTTTGTTCATTAGCTTGATTAGACCTTTTGACTTCTTAAGAGACAATTCAGGCTCAACGGCTGCCGGGTGACAGAAAAAACTTTAATCATCGAGGTCAAGCGTGAGCTTTGCAGCTCAGAATGCATTAGTGCCTCCCACCCTGGCTGACCTCCCCGAGGTGCACACACTGTTCCACCCCCAGCCACAGCTCCTGGACACAAACACAAGCTGGACAATAAGAACATTTTCCTGACAGAGCTGGTTAACTGTAAATGATAAAGCTAATCAGCTCAGCCTTTACTGACAAATGACATTGTACATGAGGGGACACCCGCAGAACTGCAGATATGGTGTGAAAGGAATGGTCTTGTTTGCATGTGAAACAATTAAAAACTAGTCCTGAAAAACTCATCAACTCCTAAACTTGCTGGTTCCAACAATTAGCATTTAGGCCTTGATTCATCAACACCTTAAAAATATTCATTAATCCCCTTTCCAACTGTAACAGAGGCTAAAATATTGCATTGCAAAGGCTCCAATGTGTGCAGTGCACAATATGACTCGATGAGAAATCTGACTTGATGTGTAATGTTACAGATAATTCACATCTATTTCAAGATTGAACCACAGAATTATTTTTATTACAAAAATGTACACATTTAATCTGCAATCTCAACACAAGAGAAAAAGCTTTAAAATATAAGATTAAGACAAGATTCCCAGATGCACTGGAAAAAGAGGAGCCTTTTCTTTATGTCTTTGCAAATGTCCCTTTATATCACTATTTTATATTCATCTGGCATAATGAAGTTCATCAGGGCAGTGCTGCACCTCATGACCTCTGAAAAAGCTGGAAAGTTTCAGCCCACATCTGATCTGCTGCCAGACCTATTTTTAAACTGGAATGCTGTTATATTCTAAAATGCTTAAAATTACTTAAGGCAGCAACTGGAAAACAAAAGGAGTCTAGGACTTGTTTCAGACTGTTCTAGAGTTTCAGAAAACCTGCTGTTTTATTTCAAGAAGCCATAATACAAATTAAAAATAAAGCCCAATTTTGTTTAGTTACACTGTAAAAAACTTCACCACGATCCCTCATTTTCTAAGGAAATCACTTTTCCTCAGCTCACTGGTTAGGGCAGGAACTTTCAGAGTGAGTATAAAGGACTGAAATGTGGGACAGAAGACAGCACAGGTTAGAGGAGGCCATGGAGGAAGGGACAGAGGCAAACACAAAGGATGCTTCTGGAAAGACCCAGGAGCTCAGAGAAGCCAACGACTGCCACTGCTGCAGGAGAGTGCACCTGGGTAACAGGGCTTTGCAGGCAGCACGCGAGGGCTGGGCAGAACAGCACCGTAATAAAGACAGCGGTCAAAGGCAGGGTCAGATTAAGGCAAACAATGAGAATCCCTCACGCAGGCAAAAATTTCACAAAACTTGATCCTAAGAGGGAGAAAAAACCCAACCAAAAGATCACCAACCCCAAGTTGTACTGCATGTCCAGTGCCACTGCAGCACTCCCAGGACACAGCAAACCAAGGGCAAGGCAGGCAAGTATCACCCCTTTGTTAATTATCACCCAATGCTGCAAATAATGACATCCCCTACTGACAATGGTTATGCTGCAAATGGCAAAGTAAAGCCAGCAGGGATATTGTAGGACTCATCAGCCTCAATTGCACCCAGAATGATACAGCGAGACAGGAGAATGATCTGGATATGTATGTGCCTTTGTCAGGTCCAGCAGCAACCAAAGACAAGGCACTGCTCTGCAGACCTTTCCAGAACTGACTGCAATGGCAGGGAAAGATCAGCTCATCACAGCTGAAGAAGGATCATCAGCCAGCCAGCAGGATTCCATACAGAAAACCTGAAATTGGTGACAGAACCGATGGGACATTGGCTCATTCTGCTTGCCATGGCACTGACAAATAACCTCCCATAACCAGTTCATACCTTCAGCACAAGGGAGCTCCTTGCATGCCCCTCAGTCATAATGGGATCCAGAAAGCACAGATCAAACTCTCGGCATTAAGCGAACGATAGCAGAGCTTTATTAGCATCTCAGGATGCAGCTCAGGAACACAGAAATCACTTGTTCAGAGAGTTGACCACACGCCTTCTAAAGAAAACTACATCCAGGCTCTGTTCAAAAAGAGACTACCAGTTCTGATAAATGATTACTGCCAAGTACAACCTCGAAAAGTGTTCCAAAGACGTGTATTACAAATGCAGACTGGACTGCCCAAATATGCAGTGTCTCATCTAAAGGCTCAGCTCCATTACCAGCCCAATCTCAGACATTTTTTCTGGTTCCTCACTATGGGATACAGTCTCTGGTACAGACACAGCAAGAGGGTACAAAACCAACTTCAAATAAAAAATGAAACTGTCAAAAAACGTATAACCAGTGAAAACTTCCATGACAGAGCAATGGTTTTACTTCTTCTTTCAAGCTCTGTTAGTTCATCAGGATACCTGACATTTTCATGTTAGACCAAGTGAGATGACACACACTCACACTCACAACTAACGAAAGTACTTCACTGCAATGGAGCCAGCCAGCTTTCCAAGTGCTTCTACAGCTAATTCCAGCCATGGCCTGCCTGGATCTCATCACCTACAGCAGCCAGACACTTCCTATCCCTAAGCAACTCTACAGCTTCCTAGCTGGAACTCAAGCAACCAGCCTGGCACATGAAGTGCAAAGAAGCCAGCAAGAAAGCATTTAGGGCTGGGAGGGAAAAGAAAGGAAAAAAAATATCTCCATTTCACAGATCAAGAATAGAGGCATGAAAATAATAAGTAACTTGTACACGGTCACAAAAGTCTCTGGCAGAGCCAGGGAAAAGAACCGAAATTTCTTTAATCCCTGCTCAGTCCCTTAAATACAAGGCTATTCTTCCTCTTCCTACTTGATATTGTGTCAATGCAGGAGTGTAGGTGTTGAAAGACTAACAAAAGGAAAGTAATAGTATGGTATTATGAGCTGAGAAACCTAATCTTTATCAGATACAGCAAATCTCTATGATGCTGCCTGCACTGGGAACTCTCTCTTTGTCCTGAATATGCTTTAAATTACTGGTATAATGTGTACTGGATATTGTTCCACTCTTATATTTATTCCACAAAAACCCCTGTGGCCCGCATGCGATTTTATCATTAGCTGGCAAGGTAATTTCAGGGCCTGGTTCTGCAATCATTCCATGAGCAATGCTCCCATTGAAGCTGGGACGTTCGGCATGCAAAGCAGCTGCCAATTCAGGGTCCCTGCAATGAAAAGGCCTTTTTCTATTTTAACTATTGTGGAATATTAGTGACAATACAGAGGAGGGGAAAAATTGTAGTGCAATTCTTTATACGAGTTATTTTATACTATGACAAAATATAAAAGTGTGCTTGGAAAAACAATCTACACAAAGTATTGCCTATCAGATAAAACATGAGCTATTTTTGCTTCATTTATTAAAACTCAATAGAATACAAAGTACTTTGTTAGAATAGGAAAAAAAATCTCTGCAGAAGTAACAAATCATTGGGCAGGATTTACAAATGATCAACATGCCTCAAGATCACAAATGTTAGTATTTTGCTTCTTTTTGATTTCTTAGATACATGTAAAAAGTCCAAACTCATTCAAATCGAGGTTTCCAGATAAATATGGTGAAAATATGTTTTTGTGCACGATGTAAATGACTTCTTTGTCTCAAGCTCCCCAAAACCATATTCAATAAACAGCTATTTTGAAGAGCAAGATATTTTCCTGTAAGATTTAGATGCTGATATAGATGCAGAAGGAGAACAAACTGTTTTAACTTCACTAGAGCAATGTGAGAGAAGCCTTAGTCATAAAGAGAGGTCATAAAATCCCACTCTCTTAGCTGAGTAACAAACCCCCTGACTCTATAAATAAAATGGATCTAATGGAATGAAACTTTAATTTTGCACTGCGTTAGACACACCAATGTCTGGTAGATCCACTGACGTACACGATGTAAGAACACAGGGCCTGCAGTGCCTCCTCCTTACAGAGTAACCAGCAAAGGAAACGCTACAGCAGAACTCACGGAGCGTGGCTCTGTCCTCGTGTTCTGCCACTCCATAACTCGGGGAGGAAGCCTCAGCTACTGCCACGGAAAGCACAGCCAGAAAGGCTCAGCTTAGAGCACACCCTGTCCCTGAGAGAGGTTCCCAGGGGCCCTGGGTTAGGGCACTGGGAAAGGTTCCATTGCCTCCTGCCTGAGTCACACACAGGTCTCTGGAGAACCTTAAGCGGTCAGTGATGAATACACACATGCACACACAGAGGTGCTCGCTGTTATTTATCACAGAGGTGAGACTACAACTCGGTAACTTTGGTCACTACACTCCTAGAGACCCACAGCACCCACTCCTGGAGGCAGCTGGAACATGCCACCCCAAAGCCACCTGCATTTGTACTGCCTGTGCCAGAGCATCAGTCTGCTCTGTGTCTGCCAAGGCACTCCAGGGAGAGCTGAGGATCAGGACACAACTGCCCAAGATGTCTTTCCTCAGGGGTGGAGGAGAGCACAGGAAAGCATTTCCCTTTTAAAATAAATGAGAACCTTTCACTCCCCATTTACCATTTTCTCACCCATTGTCAGAAAGAGGCAGATTTTATCTCATGGGAAGACAAGACACAGAAAACTCCACATCAGCATAATCATCAAAGCTGCTGCTCTTCCATCACTTTCATCACAGCTCCTCGGTCACTACAAGATCCATCTCACAATAGGCTGAGGATCCAGACATATTAGTAACTATCATTTTCATAGGTTAGGTTTGATTTAATTTTTCCAGGCTCTCCTGGACAACATCTCACAGCTTGCAGTTCTTATTTAAATCCTTTAAAAAGTAGAACCAAGAATAACAAAAAAAAAGAAACCTCGCCTCTGAGAGCCTGGGAATGCTGGGTCTTCCCAGCCGTTAGTGCCAGATCTGTGGTCTACCTCAGTCCCCCAATTCCCCCCTGGAACATTCACAAACAGGAAGTTGCATCCAGTGTGAGGACAAAAAAGGAAGCGGACTTTTCCTTCCTCCGCTCTCCCCGCACGTTTTTCTCTGTCCATGAATTGTGCAAACCCACGGCTCACACACCGCACTCTGCAGCAGGTGGAATCACGTCCGGTTCGGCCACACGGCTCCTCCCAGCTCCCATCCTGCCGCGACACATTTCTGACACGGAACCCATGCAAAATTCCCACTCCTTTGTGCGGGGAAAGCGCCATCTAATTAGAGCCCGTGTGCGGGGAAGCATCTGGCGGGGAGCGGCGGTTCGGCGGCTCCCGGAGTTGTCGTGGAGACCGGGCGGGAGCGCCCGGAGCTGGCTGGCCGGGGCACGGGGCCAGCTGCGTGCTCTGACAGCGAGCAGATGGGCAGGGACTGCGGGCTCCGCGCCCCGCCGGACCCGCACGGCCTCGGAGATCAGCTGGAGCTTGTACCAGTCCTTCTCATCTGCCCTGAACCTCCGCTTCCACCAAGGAAACGGAACCGAACGTGCCAACGCTTCCACAGAAGAGCCCACATGCAGTGCATCCATCCCGTTTATGTAATGATGATGCAAAGCAGCAACAACTGACAAAACATGATGCAACTATTTTAAAAAGCACTCATTTTGATGTCTTATTTTGGCATTCAGTTCAAACTGCATTCTTGGAATAATGCACAGGAATTTCTGTGATTCCCACAGTGCACGATTCCATCTTGGCTGGGGAAGTTTGATGCTCTTTTAATTATTAATAAAGTAAAACAAATGTACCCCTACACATGCAATTGTGAATTGTTAATAATAATAATAAAAGAATTGTTAATGATGATGTCTCTTATTGCAGTGACCTCACAGCTTGGAGACCCTATTTTCAGTTAATAATTTTCAGTTACATGATTACATGTTTTTTGTTCCAAATTCCGTTTTTAACTCAAAGGCTTCTGTCCACATTAGCTCAGCAGCCTGCTAAGAGCATCTTCAAGGGAAACGGGGTTGACTGAAATGCACAAAATCTCATCACTTCGGCCGGAAATCCCATTCATTCACACAGGCACTGCCCAGGCCTTGCAGGAGACACATCATCTTCTACTCATTTTCAAAGATGGATTTTCCGGGAAAACATTTTTTCTTGCCTCAAACTCCCTCAGAAAGATGCCCAGCTTGTGAGTGCAGCTGCCTGCAGCCTCGGAGAATCCTGCAGCCCAATATTCGTCTCCCACAAGGTGGAGTGCTCCACGGAACCCACCCGATGGCAATTCCTGCCAGCACCACGGAGAATGCCCACCACGGCTGCCGGGAATGCTCACAGCAGGCACTGCCTGCGGAAACTTCAGGAATGCTGGCCACTGAGGAAAGAGTTCCTAACCAACCAACCCACCAATCAACCAATCAACCAACCAACCAGCCAAGCAACCAACCAGCCAAGCAACCAACCCACCAACCAACCCACCAGCCAACCAACCAGCCAAGCAACCAACCAGCCAAGCAACCAACCCACCCACCCACCAACCCACCCACCCCTACTGTGCACGTGGGTACAATGCTGGGACACAAACGCACAGGCAAAATGTTCCAGCAGCACAGCTAATAACCAATAACGTACCAATAACGTTCTAAATTTCCCAAAGTCTACACCAGATATCGACCAGGGACTGCTACAGCTCAGAATCGCCCTGAACTCTTCATTAGCACAGTGCCTGCCTGCTCCATTCATCACTACAAGTGTATTTTTCCATGTTTCCGTTTCAGCAGTACTAAATTACATTGCTTCAAACACAGAAGTTGCCCGTTTAAAGAATGGAACTTGCCTAACAGTGCACTTAGTCCTGCTATTGCTGTATTTGACATGCAACAGCAATTTCAGCCCATTTCTCAGGATTAAACAAAATCCTCAGAAACTTTAAAACCAGTTCTGCCAGTGCTAAAGGGTTAATGCTTGGTGCTGTGGTCACTGTAAATAAGCAGTTTCGGGTAAGCAATATTGCTGTCAGACACACAACGCTTTGCAGGTGTGGGCAATAATTAAAGGTTTCAGCACATCTACCTGGGTGAAGTATTTTTACCTCCTATTCTGAGGAGGAAGCCCTCTCTGTGGAGAGCAGAAGAGCTCATTAATGAGGCTAATTAGGTGTAAAGGGGGTAGAGTCTGGCATCAGCTGCAGCTTATAGAAGCTAATCATTAAGCTCTGTAATCTCTACCCCAGAACAGCAGATGATCATGTTCCTAGGTGACTGATGTTGCTAAGAAAATTTCCAGCACCTGAGTACCTGACCAAATACTTTTTGGTGAGACTAAAAATTCCCTTAACCCTCTATGTGCCAGACAGAACAGTTGATAGCATTTCTTCACTCACCAGTTTTCTAACAAAGAATATCCAATGAGATTCAAATTTGGCATAAGGCCTTTAATGTGATTTATTTCAGAATTAAAAAACAAACAAATAAAAAAAACCAACGCCACCGACAGCGTCCAAAAGGAAGGGCACAAAATAAGGGCTGATAGAGCAACACGTAAGAGTAACACAGATAGGAGCAGAAATGCTTGAAGAACAGTGACCACATTTATCTCCTGAAGGTTTGTGAGTTCTCTGTGTGATTTCTTTGCATAGAGTACTGAGGGTAGCTACAATACCACAGGGATGAAAGCCTTGTTAATAAATATGTAAAATAAGGATTTCATTGTACTCACCTAATTGGAAATGAGAAAAAGGACATAATTTCCGTGGAGAGAGAATACATGGAAGCAGAGCCCAATATGGAACTTGTTTCATAAAATGAATTGCAAAAATAGCAAACTATTGCAGCACCTCAACATGAATTTTTAGTTTGTCAGGCAGAACAGACCCTTTACTGGCAACGTGATACTGTACCTTTTTTCCAACTAAGCAGCAGCTATGAATCAAAAATTTTTAAGATTTAATTCCATTTCAATAAGAAATAGAATATTTGTTGTCTCCATTTTACCTGTGGACTTGGAGATGCACAGACTAAATAACATAAGTTGCTCAGAAGTGCCACTGGCTCTTGATGCCATCAGGATATAGATAACCCATCTGAGCATCAACACAGAAAATATCTCCAACAATAACTAGCACCTTGTCTCACAATACAGATGTCAGATGAATGAATTGGATGATAAAATTGCTTTGTAGCCAGCATCCCATCATATTCAATAATTCTGCAGCTATAAAGACCAAACCCCTCCAGGCAATAGAGGTTCTTACAAATGCCCTGAACTAAGCCCCTTGCCCAGTAGTGAACAGCTGTGCTTCAGCTTCCCCTGCTCTAGAACAACACACAAGGAGTTTCTGGACAGGTCCAGAAGTGCTCAGTGCTTGCACATCAAACAAATCTGAACCAAGGCTTTCCCTGAATACTGCTCCAAATTCCCCCAGACTAACACAGGCTTCCTCAGTATCACTTGATCAAGTGCTTGGCAGGATTACTGCCTATCCTCCATAGAACATTCCTTGTTTCTTTTGAACCTTTGCTGCTACAAACCCCACTTGACTGCCTGTGGTTTCTCAGTCTGGAAGAAACAATGAGGACTCACTGCTGATCTTCTTCCTTCAAAGTGTCAGCAAGAGCTTTCCCTATAAACAACGCTACAAAATTGAGGGACATTCACATATCCCTGGTATTCAAACAAGACTGGACATTCTATGGGGAAATGTGCAGTGATGTCTGTGAGCAGGAGGTGCGTGTGGCCAGCAGATGGGTGAGCACAAGTGTCTGAACTAACCAGAGGGAAGGGCAAACCAGAACTACACTGCATCTTCATCAACAGTAACAACCTTTGTTTCCCTGAAGTCCAACTGCCCACCATGATCAGATATGTGACAAAAGCTGGTCTGCAGAGACAGCAAACTGTCCGGAGCAGTGATTCCAAGATGTGGCACTATTTCTGTGCTGCTTTCCTGTTTCTGAGACATGCTCCATTGTTCCTTAGCCGTGCACACCCTTCATTTCAGTAATTAGCTGTCAGCACGGCCCGACAGCAACTTGGTATTGTCTGCTCAAATTGTATTAATGAAATGCAATCCACTAAATGTCCTGGATGCATATCTGTAATTGTGTTACATGGAGAGGCTGGGGATGGGGACAAACTGCAGCTTCTGAACAGGGCTCTGTGATCAAGCACATTAATCTGCTATTTCTTAGGGATTTGACAACCAATTAATGCTACAGGGCTTCCTATACACCAATAAGAACCAACAGTGATCCAACATCCAGCAGTATAAGCTGTGCCTCCCATTTGTGAACACAACATCCTTAAAGGCAGACACACAAGGACTACAGGCTGCAGCATTGCAGAAGCCCTTTTTGCATTTAAAGATTCAGCATCTGGATGTTGAAACCTAAGTGTAGTCCACTCAGTGTGTACACCACACTAAGGAAAATCAAATAAACCCCAAGATCCTTATCAAACATGTAACTTTTTTATGCTCCTGAAGAATACAAAATTCAGTTAATGAGCCCTTGTAAACCGATCCTTGTCAGTCAAGGCACTGCACCATTTTCTGTTTCATGTTCTCCATCACCAAAGACTTTTTCAAAGGGCAGGGCTTGGACAAGATAAAAAAGAAAAAACAAGAAAAACACATAATAAAGATATCCTGTGGGTACAATAATCTTTGGAAAACTTTCATGTCAGTTCTGACTGCAAAATTGCTATTAACATTTAATTAAAATTGAGCACAATAAGCTATGACAAGATAATGGCTGGGAAATGTGGCTTTAGGGCAGAGTAAGGATATCTGGAACTTCGGCTGGATGTGATGCTTTATTTTTGGTTACATTTGGCAACTATTGAGATTTCTGAAACACAACTTAATTATAACGATCTACAGAAATTCACAGAAGAGAAAAGAACAGCCCTGTGTTTCAGTTACCTCAGGATCTGTAACATATGTCAAATAAACCAGAAATTTTTAGGACCCCAGTACCACCCAACCTTTAATTTCATTCATGTTCACACCCACACCAAAGAACACTCTTTTTCAACAAAAAAGCCCCTGCAGCACCTCCTAAACAATTTAATATTTTGTTACTTACCAAAAAATAAAACTATTAATTTCCTCTCAGAGGCAGGAATTCTTTGAGTATCATTTATCTCCATAGTTGAAGGCAACAATCACACAGACCTGAAGCAGAATTAGTCAAGAGCCATGGGAATGACCCTGACTCAGGGAACTCAATTGTCCTTTACTGGAGACAGCTTCACTGCTCACCCTGAAAACCCATGGTAAGAGAGCTGGACTGTAATTAGTTCAAAAACATGAAAGGAGAGCACGTGACAGTGACATTTGGAGAGAACACACACTCCAACATTGGCCCAAAACCCCCATATGAGGGGGCACATACAAATGTTCTTAAATCAAGCAGTTCTCCCTGTGCAGTGGAGGCCACTGCTCCAGAACAAAACCTATTTGGAGTTTGATAGATACATTTGGGGAAATATTGACATTCTTGTCACAACTAAAAATGTTCCTTTAAGCATGAAGTCCCTTGATTAGGCTCAGTTTCAGTAACAAATAATTTGCAAGCCCTCTCCCTTTGTGTAAATGCTGGTTAGGTGCTGTGAATTGCAGGTACTCCTGTGTATAAACAGCAGAGCCAAACAGCAGCAGCCCTGTCTGTCCTTCAGCACAGCCCAGACCTCCTCTGGTTTTACTGCCAGACACAGAAACCATCCAACACTTCTCCAGTTTTGGGCAGGAAATTCAGGTAAGCAACAGCATTCCCATTCTTGACTGCTTCCAAGTAAAGGCATCTTTAGATAGAAGTGTTCTTTATTTTTCATATATTCTTGAGAATATGTTGATAGTATGTAATAAATTATTGGTTGCCAAATGGGGGATGCGCTTTATCCATACAAGTACAGACAGATCCTAAGGAAAGGCAAACTAATTACACATATAATCCTCACAAATTGCTTTCATTTTCACCATTAATCCTCTCTAAGAAAAAATGTTCTGGACATACAGACTTTAACTACTGATTGGAGAGCTTCACCTAAATAATTCTTTGACATATTATTCTTTTCATTGAGCACCAGAAGTAAGCAAAGTACATATATAATCTACAGCTTTTAAAGGGCACTCAAAGCAAACTCTTGGCACCTTCATTTCCACAGTACTTCTAAGAATCCTGTATTAGTTACTAGCTCTGAGTAACACTTGATGCCAAATTAATGTAATATATCAAAATAATGTAATGTCGATAACAACTTTAACAATTTAGAAATCAACAACATGTATTTATGGTATATTATTTAACAGGCAAACAGTTATATGAGCCTCTACTATAAAATTTCTTATTACATAAATCACTAACCTAAATACTGCAGCAGGAATTATTCAAAAGACGGCTACACTTGGGCACAAGAGTAACCTTGAAGGAGTTAAAATGTCCTCAACTATAAGTCAAGTTGAAACTTATTTAATTAGGTTCTGTATTTGAAAAAATGAAATAAATTCTTCCATTAACTAAACCAAACTCCCTTAAAGGCAACAATATGTTCCCTCTCTGTCAGGACAGAGCGCAATGAAATCTTTATTTTAATTGGGGTTAGCTAAGGGGCCATTTGGCTTCAGATGCTTTGTTTATCAGCCCTAAGCTTTACAGCTTAGCCAGGACTTGAAATATTTTACTACAGAACGATTTCATTAAAAATAAAATACATATATATCCACTCTTCCAAGGAGTATTGTATAGAGATAATTTTAAACGTGCATTTTGAAAACGGCAAGCCCTGGTTTCCCTGAGCACTCGTGGCTCCCGTGCCAAGGCCTGTCCCGGTGGGTGCAGCCCCGCCTCCAGCAGAGGCACTGCACAGCCAGCGCCGAGCCCCGGCCCGACCGAGCCAACAAAAACCCCTCTGGGCAGGATCTTTTACACTTCCACACACAAGCCTTGCCCCTGAAAAGCTTACAGTTATCTCTTCAATTTTAAGACAAAGCAAATGAATTCTTATTGGTAGGCAATACCTTTTTCCTGTAATAAACTAATTTACAAATCTCAGACATCTCCAGTAATCCAGTTACTGAAAATCCCACGGAAACAGCTATCAAAGGAAGGGACAGTGAACAGGAGCTCTGTAAAATCATGGCCCCAGTTCACTCCAAAGTGCAGGTAACATTTTTGAAATAATACAGAAAAATTTCCTGTGTTATCGTGAGGATCAAGTTTAGGCTGGATTTTAGACTTATTCCTTATTAAAACTCCAAGCATTAGAAGTGTTCCTTAAACCAGAATGAAATTTAAAAAAGAAGAAATAAAGAAAACTCCAAGCCTTATTTCCATAAATGAAATACATCTAGTGATATTTTCATATTCTTTTCTGCTGGATCACTGAAATGTGATGAGTCAGGTCCCTTTTCTCCCTCCCCTCCTTCAAATTGTAAACCTGATATAATTTGTAATTGTCTTCTGGAGGCCACTGGTGTTACATTGCTGGCAGTTTTATACATATCACATAACACAGCACACCATATACAGTATTTTACTTAAAAACTATGCCAACAGCATGTTACTAATTCCAGTTTAAGAATCTGATTATATTTTAAAACCAAAACTTAGTCTTTGTCTTGTCATCAGAAACAAAAGCATTGCCACTGACTCTGGAAGAATAAAGCTTATTTCAAACTAAATATTGAGATTTGTGCTTCACCTTTATGCTACCTGAAAGAAAATATAGCAATTCTAAATTAAATGTATTATTCATATATATTTTTTAATTTCTTCTCTAGACAGCTTTGTGCATATCTGCTCTGTACTGTTTTCTCATGAGAACTATAATAAATGAGCTGCTCCTGCAACTTCACAGCAGGTATTTTGATTTGAGAGTAATCACAGTTTTCTCTACAATCTTTATACAATTTATGTCCTGATCATCTAACAAGTAGGTAAAAGATTTAAATTGACATCAATATGTATACCTTTGTCTAACAGTGCAAACTAATTGTATATCTCTAAATGAGAAAAATGTTTATTTAAAAAAATCTAGTGAATATACCAACTATTGAGTTCAAAGCAAAGACACCACATGTGTCTAAATAAGTATCAAGGAAGTGTCAGAGGTAAATGAGGAGAGACCAGGTGAAATGTGTGTGATGTGTTAATTGTATTCAAAAAAAATAATAGAGCAAGACAGAGAAGCTGAACTTCCAATTATCATAATGGTATCTACTTCACAACACATTTTCAAACTTGAAAGAGACATTTTAAACCATAGGAATTCTGAGCAGAATACCTCCAGCTGTGCTCTGCATAAATCTTGCACGCTGTACATACACAGTTTATTTAAATACCAAGTAAAGTTATGACTTACAAAATGCATATTTCAGTCACAATAGAATATCTGTCATTGCCAGAGCTGCTACTCACTGAATGAAAGGCTCAGAAAACAATGAATTAAATTAGAAAAAGATAAGAAAGGATAGAATGTTTTCATTTGACATTTCACCAGGCTGAAGTAGCGCGTGTTTTAAAGAACAACGCACTCATCAGCCCTCTGCGGGGTTTACATTTTTGTATTCCCCAAAACAGAATTTGTATTCCCCAAAACAGAATAAAGAAGAAAAAAGTGGTTCCTCAGTGTGAGCCTTCAGTTTTGCTTATACAGCACTCTGGCCATGAGCCAGAGTTTGTCTCTCACTAATGCCTTCCCATAGCAACACCAAGGCTCTGTGAGGAGCAGTTGCCCAGCGCTGTGATGCTGTGCAGGAGCCAAAGCAGAGAGGGGCCTTGGTGCCCTCTGCGTCTCCCAGGGCACAGATGGGGCTCCCTGAGCCCCAGGCAGTGCCAGGATCTCCCACACTCCGCTGGCAGTCCCAGCTCACCAGCAAAGGGCTCCTCCTGCCCTTAGCCCCACTGCATCCCAGCTCCATCACCCAGCTGTGCAAATCCTTACAACCTGGGATTTACTGCCTTCCACCTGCCCCCCTTGGGACCACACCAGTACAAACTGGACACTCCATTCACACACAATATACATCGTGAAAGCCCAGAGTGGCATGACTTCTCTATTATGTTTCTAACCTGATTAAATATTTTAATTTTTATCATAATTTCATCAACTTTATCTGCCACTGAAAGCTACCATACAGATCCAAATCCCAAAATCTCTTCTGTCTT
Organism: Prinia subflava; assembly: GCF_021018805.1. NCBI lineage: Eukaryota > Metazoa > Chordata > Aves > Passeriformes > Cisticolidae > Prinia > Prinia subflava. The sequence continues at coordinate 9,944,445 of NC_086258.1, forward strand.
CTGTCAATGGAAGTGATACTTTCTCTTCGGTTGTACAGCTGCTCACACCACTGAGAATGTTCACTCTCTGCTTACCTGCCTGAAAGGTCTTTAGGGTGGGGTTTTTCATGGGTTTGCATGTGTTGGTGTTTTTTCTTCCTAATACCAGATACAACAGCTCATTTGAAAAAACACACAGTCACTGAGTGCCTCACACAGAAGCTGAATTCAAGGGGGATGTTATTTTCTACTCGGTGTTTGTTTATGTGCCTCGTTGTTCCCCTCCAAGTCCCCTGCGCTTTATTAGTTCAGGAAATATCTCCAAGTTCTCCTGCACGGAGGCATTTGCAGGAGGCTGTGCACTCACAATTAGAACTAAGTATCAGGAGACAACACAGTGAAAACACAGGCAAGAGTCAGCCTAAAACAAACAACCAAAGGCTTGCAACAAATTGAGAAGAAGCAAAAACAAGCGCATCAAATAGCACAAGCCCCAGAATCAGGTGTGAGAGGCAGAGCAAGTAAGGGAATATCCAAATCCTCACACAGCAAAGCTGACAGAGCACAGCCTGCTGCTCCCTGCACAGCCTGCCCTGTAACAGGGAGATTGAGCAGCTTTGGAACAAAGCTCCTTTCATTTCTGCAGCACCACCACAGAAGATGCAGAGCGACCTGATCCAGGCTGACAGCTGAACACGCAACTTCTATGGGGGCTGCAGAGTTACTCAGACACCACAGCCAAAGACAGCGCTCAGATTGCTCCCACGTTCCACAAACTAAGTGACCACAAACCCCTAAACATCCGCAGGAAGCAGGCAAACATTAATCACCTCAAAGCAGACCTGTGCACATCAGCATTCCACACTACACTGGAGGGAAATTCACGTTTCTGCTATTACTGCACAGAGAGATGCAGAGCACTCCGTGCCTCACTTTGGGCAAAGCCAAAACCATTCCCACCATGGATTTTAGGGGGAGTGTTTGCTATTTTTGCTTTGATTTGGGTTTTGCTGGAGCTTTACTCTAACGTGTGATGGACAGGGAAGTTTGTCTGCACCTCTCCAGGCAGAAACACCACAATCAGAGAGGCTCATGTTAACTTTCTCAAATATTACCTCTTACCTTCCCCTCAGAATCCTGGCCTCCCCCTCCCCTTAGTGTGGCATACAGAATTAGATAACACAGGATCTTACAACAGTTTGGAAATTACAAAACAATTCTATTTACTACATACCAGACTGCTAGAAGAGATTAAAGAAAATGTCTTTTCAGGTTCATTAACATATGTATATCTCAACAGACTTAGATGTAGAATAATAAATGCCATTTTGAAGAACAGTAACTGCTTGTTAGAAAAAGAGCCATTTTTAAGGTTTAAAACAGCAAAAGCAGAAATTTGTCTATAGCAACAGTAAGGCTCAGAGAGGAAACAGCAACAGAACTGAAATGCAAACAAACATCACACAGAAAACAAACAAAACCGTGTTTCCCAACTAAATCTTTTCCAGTCAGTGACTGTGAATTCAGCACTTCCCATGGATGGTAAAACACAGCAACAGTTACAGGTGGCTTCTAAGGGAGGCTGCTGAAACCTTGGGTCTTTAAAATGTCACAAAACACAGAATCTTCAGAGTAGGAAGAAAAAAGCCTTAAATTTCAGTTTCAGGATATACAGAAACTGAATTTATGTCTGTTTTTATCACAAAAAATCAGATTTTACACACTGTTAGTGTCATTCTCACTGTCTACTCCTACCTGTCAGCAAAGTCACCGGGATGACATTTAGGAATAACTGTCATTTAGGCACCCCTAGACTGTCTCTACAGGCATGGATTTGAGAGCTCAACCACTTGAACAGGAAAAGAGTAAAGAAAGTAAAGATGGGTGGGAGAAAATTCCTGATGCTGTACATCAGCACTGACTTTAAACAGAACACAGCAAAACTGCAAGAAAAACAAAAAGTTCTATTTAACAAGCTTCTGCTCACTGTTTCCTCTGCAGCTCGGGGTTCATTTTAACAGGTCTGAGCACAAGTTATATAAGCATTAGGGATCATCCTTCTTTCTATTTTCTACAGATGGACAAACACTCCGAAAGCTCTGAACTGTGCAGACAGCTCTGGTGACAGGGAAGTATCTACTCTGTGTGCAGTGTGTGTCTTTAAAATATACATGCAAGGAAAAGAAGCTAAGCAAAAGATGGCCATGGAGAGGAAGGAACTGGGATGTGGCAATTACTGGGAGTTGGAAATGACTATTTACTCTTCCACTGAATAACTTAAAAAATAATTCACCATGGCAACAATCATACTTCATAGTAGATAAAGCACTGAATGCTACAAAGCCTTTGCAAAATGAACTATGCACCAGTATGTAGCATGCACTTGCTTTGTATTACTGCATACACATTCCAACAAAATTCCCTTTTTGACTCATCCTGCATTTGCTTTTTTACTCTGCACCCAATATCATCTACTTTTCTGACTCTGATCTCATGAATCTGGAACCGTTGAAGGCATTTATTGTGTCTGTTCAAGAGATTCCTATAAAGTAATTAATGCATTAATTAGCTCCTTAAGTTGAATTGAGTGTTACACTGAGAAAGAAAAAACCCTTATTTCCTCCTATTCATAATGGTTTCTTCCCCCACCATTGCCCAAATTGCATCGTATTATGAGAAAATTCGTATCAATGTTACAAGTATGAAAATTGGTAGTTCATTGTCTTCTCTGTTTAAAATCTAAATACAAATTATCAGGCTTTGACAGGATGACAGAACAATGTGCATATAATACACATTCCTCCACCAGTGCAGTTCAGCTGAAGCAGTGTGAAAGTTGGAGTATATAAAACACCTGTGAGTTTCAATAAGTAGTTTCATATTAAGATCAGCAGTTCACAAACTAGAAAATAACTTCAGCAATGGAAGCACATAAAAAGCGTGGAAACAGAAAAGCACATTGACTCTGCCTCAGATTCCCTGCTTACTCTTAAGTAGATGCATCCAAGGAATATTTAGGTTAAATTCAAACCAAATCAATTCAGAACAATTCAAATAACCAGGAATTATTCAGTTTACAACTAATGGTCGCTCAGGCAAATAAACCTGAATAAGACTGAATAATTAGCCATGAAGACAAAGAGAATTAATTATGCTTCAGTGAAGAGATTCACTTATCCTCAGTACTTCCTGCTGCACGCAAGGAGGTATCAGTACTCATGGTCCCAGTTCCATGTGAAAGGTGTAGCTCATGGAGTATTTACAACATGGTAACAGGACGTAATCCAGTGGTTTCCTACCAGTCCCAGCCCTGTCAGAATCACTGCAGTGCCAGAGAACAGGCAGGACTCTGTACGTCCCAGCAGAGCCTGCAGCGCAGCTCCCGCAGCGAGGCGAGGACAAACCCCTCCGGGCTGCGGCTGCAGCAGCAGCACCGCTGCAGCCCCGCCGTGCTGCTGGGTCACTCCCACAGCGCGCTGCTCCGGGCCAGCCCTGCCGGAGCTCACCTCGACCCTCAGGTGCGGGGCTGTTCCTCACCGACACCGCGAGTCCGCCTGGGATGCCTGGAACCACTAGGTGTCAGCAGAAGAAAGTGCACGGCCACGGCTCCCATGCCGAAAACCTGAGCCTGCTTCCCGACATCCCCCAGCTGCTCGGTCCTACCAAGCACCCTCACACACACCCTGTATTCACACAGGTTGTTCTGCTCAAGGTGACCTACTTGTGTGAATTAATCTTTAGAAGAGATAAAAACATTCCCTGTGCAAACAACAGAAACATTGGGAATTTGAGACAAGTCACTGGAGTGAACAAATGCGCACACTGGTGTCACCGGTAGACATTTAACCACTTGCACCAGGATGATGTGCACAGCACAGCCCGGTGAGCACCCAGCTGCTGCACAGTGTGACTGCACTCAGCAGCAGCAGAGCCTCGTGTGAGTCCCTCACCGCCAGCAGAGACTCCTCTGCATTTAACACTGGCTCAGGGCAACGGCAAACACCGTAGCAAACAGCACTGCAGCAGGGATTGTGTCAAGTAAATATTACAATTACTATTGTGCTTGTCGACTGTATTCATGGACTGTATTCATATTCATGTTTTTTCATGCAATTTCCAGTTACCAAAGGCCTCAGAAAGTTCATGGCAACAGAAACTCATTGCCATTGTTCTGTTTATATGTACGTTACACAACCTTGCATCTCTGGAGTAAAAGCCTCTGAACAGAATAAGAGCTCTTACTATGCAAAACTATAATAATGTGAATGTAGAGCCTGCTCGGTGACACAGTCTGGGCCTACACAGAATAATGAAAAATGGATTCACACCATTTATCCCATAAAGTCAGCTCATACCAATGAGACAGTCTATGAAATTAAATGTCTTATGAGACAGAAACTATGAAAGGAGGAGAAGCTGCTGCTTCTTTGAATTTATTTTCTAATTATCCATGATTTTAAATGAACAGTCAGGTTTCTGGAGTTACAGGACAGGAAATGCAAAGAACCATCTCATGTTTGGTATTGCTTATGCCCTGTACTTACTCCATGTGAAGGTGATACATGAACATGAAACATCTACAAATTTGCTTTGTCTAAATCTTAATATTGAAAGGTATAATCCCAAATCAAATGAATGATTTATAAAAAGCCTTAGGAAAGAAAGTCCTGAAATTTTCCACTTCCTGATTATTAAAGTGAGTTTTATGACATATTTGTGCAGCTATATTTACAAGTTTTCTTTGATGGAATGATAAGCAAACCAAACCACTTCTGTTACTTCTTCAGGTTAGCTGTCCCTCAAAGTTGCACTTTCTAGGGGCGTGCCACTGTCAACTCCTTTCAAATGTTCATCTTTAACATTCAGCCTTCAAAATACCAGATGGTATTTCCAGAACAGCAATTTAAATTTTTATTTTCCTCCATAAACCCCTTAACTAGTTAATCTCACACACACATCCAGGCAAAGCATACACCAATATTCCCAGAGTTGCCTGGCAACTACAGGGAGGAGCGCTGAGAAGAAGGAAGGCTGCGGGGATGGAGGGGAGTCGGTGTCTCCCCAGCAGGGATAAAGGAGGCTCACAGCCAGAGCGCCTCGCTGCCTCCATCTCTGCCATTCCTACAGCCCCATTTTAAACACCTCCAGCATTTCACCTGAGATGCTCTGAGAGCCCCGGTCTTACACCCAGACACACACACGAGTCAATACCATTTATTTTTTCCACACAGACAGATTCCCCCAGTAAGATGTGGAAGGACTTGTGCTGACTTGAAAAGAAATTTTTGAAACCTGAATACAAACTGCTGAAATGATACTTATTTGATGGTGATAACTGGGCTGTTTAAAGTCAGGCTGAGCTATGTCTTCCTCCTGGCCTTAAAAATAACAAGACAAACTAGAGTACTGGAGAGACTTTAACTACTGAAATCCTCAAGAAACACTATACCCATAGTCCAAGTTTTGGTCATGTAACCATTTAACATCATGGTTAAAATTAAAATTATCACATGTCTGCAGGCCAGATCTTTTCATTAATCTTCAAAGAGCAAGAAAATATCAAATACAGCACCTTTTAACACAAAAACACAATGAAGAGATGGCTTTTGCAGAGGAGGGAATGGTCAGCTCTGCACTAGCCTCTTACGATCATTAATTTATTCTTTTTTATCATCTCTCCTCTAATTTGGCTGCCTTCAAAACCAAGCCACACCCATACCCTTCCATGGGAAGGAACCCATACCCTTCCCTGTGTGATGGATCATGCTTGTTGCACCTGCTTTGTTTTGGAGACTTGAACCCTGTTTTCAGTACTAGGCAGCCAAAGAGCCACCACGCTGACGTTAGGAGAAGTGGGTTATGCTACACTTTGAATTGTTAGGTTTTTTCTCCACCACAGCTGCAGATTTACGTCTTATGCCAATTAATTGCCTACTTACAGGTTCAATTTTCAGGGCGTTTCTGTAGCTCCCAAAGAAAGCCGCTTGTGCTTTTAGAAACGCTCTTGCAACACCATCTCCAGTGGTTGTAGAGACTTTCTTCAATCTGTTCTTCAGTGCAGAAACCTGAAATCACACAGCAGGTCTAGATCACTCTCATATCACAAACAAAGCGCAACACATTGGGGCACAGCTAAATGAAAAATGTGCTAACCACAGCAGCAGTTATGACAAAAGGTGACACTGGGAATTCAGAGACGAATTTTTCAGTTCTAAAAGCATTACTTTTCAAGCTGTTTTGCTTCTCTAAGATATGACTGGATTCTATTCAGAAACCAATAGGATACTAAAAGCTTCATTGAACATTTCCTCCTACTTAAAATCCACAGTTACCATGCTGTTGAGTACTCTTCTAAAGGTAGTCCATGAAACTGTGTCACTCTTGATTAGAATCCATGAAAGAATTGCAGCTAAATTAATTCAAACATCAGATTAGTAAGAGAAACTGCTCTGCACAACCAGGCCATCCATCACCACCAAGGCTAGGAACAAATCCTGAAGGTCTGAAAAAATCTATTTGCCACAAATACAAGGGGGTTTTAAGGCTCTATTGCCTGGCACTTCAAAGCCTGAAGGGGCGATGTCCGCGCGTTTCTGGCCGTGCCGGTACCGCCGGGGCCCGGCCCCGCCGCCCTCCCGCTGCCCCTCAGCAGCACCCGGGGAAACACGCACACCAGGCTCGGGGGTCAAGGAGATGTGTACCCATGAGCCACAGGCTCGAATGTGGAAAATTATTTTAATGTATTAGCAATTAAAATACAGCGGATAGTGAGAAACAAAGAAAGTTAAACACCTTTGCCTGCCGCCGCCTTTTACCGGCCCAACGCTCCGCCCCAACACCGCCTCCCCTCCCTGATGTCAGTCCCGACAGCCCCTCCCGCCGTTCTTTACTCCTCACACTTCTCGCTGGCATCTGCGGCTTTTTACCTGTTCTCGCACGTTTTTGGAGTTTGCCGAGGGCTCGGTCATGCCCAGGTTCCGCTATGTCCTCCCCCGGCCACCCCTCACGGCCCCTCACGGTTCCCTCACGGCTCCCTCACCTCACGGCCCCTCATGGCTCCCTCACGGCCCCTCACGGCTCCTCACGGCTCCCTCACCTCACGGCCCCTCATGGCTCCCTCACGGCCCCTCATGGCTCCCTCACGGCTCCCTCAAGGCCCCCTCACCTCATGGATCCCTCACGGCTCCTCACGGTTCCCTCACAGCTCCCTCCCGGCTCCCTCACAGCCCCTCATGGCTCCTCACGGCTCCCTCACGGCTCCCTCACAGCCCCTCATGGCTCCTCACGGCCCCTCACAGTTCCCTCACGGCTCCCTCACCTCATGGCTCCCTCACGGCTCCCTCACCTCACAGCCCCTCATGGCTCCCTCATGGCTCCTCACGGCTCCCTCACAGCCCTCAGCACCGCAGACAGAACCAGGACAAGCCGAGGTTCTGCCACAGATCTCACACAACACAGAGCAAGACAACCCCAAATACCTGGGGCACTGGTTCTTTACAGGAGTTAGGTGGTGCTTTAGAGGCTGCGGCCATGCCGCGCACAAAAGCCCGAGTTTAGTGAGATACCGGACACAAAACCAGGCAGGAGCCCCGATTTCAGGGGAAAGCAGAATGGCATGAAATCCCAGTTATCCCGATTTTCAGGAGAACATGACTGACTCCATAAATATCCATATGATGAATTTAACAGAAAGAGCCAATAACTAGCAAATCTTCCAAATGCCATACTGAAAATCTCCATGGGGTAGCTCTGTGTACTTCACACCACGCAAGAAACGCTGCAGCAGGAATATTATTGACAGAGTGAGCAGATCCTCTGGTAGTGACCATAACTAACTGTTTTCAGAGAATATAAATTACACCTCATAAAACATAAGCTGATGGTTCAAATGTTCAAATTAACTTTCAAGCCCTTCTTTCCACCCTCCGGCTCCCAATGAAAGCTTGCTGTGGCTTCATCCGTATCTCTGAAATCCCACCCGACGGGTCGGGTTTTCTCAGCCTTGGGCGGTGCCACCAGCCTGCCTCGGTTGCGCAGGGCAGCCGGATTTTCCTGAACTGTGTGAGTGCCTCGGGTCCATCCTCCCGTAGCACATCCCTAACTTAACCTCCTCCTGCAGCGTTTGGGGAGGGCACAGTGACCCCTTGTCGTGCTCCACAGGTGTTAAATATAGACTCCACGCTGGGCACTACTCGCTTTTCTTCTACGTTATCTTTGCACTTGTGTTTACTAGAACAGTTGCAAAGACATTTCCTTTTAAATCTTCTGCGGATTCTGCTGTAAAAGGCGCTTCATTATTTAGTATAACAGAAATAACCAAGAGTGTGTCCAGCACTGTTTATAAATCTGAATGCTTATGCCAGTGATCCACGCATTAATGAGCCCACAAACCCATATTAACATAACACGATACCAGATTTAGTCTGAAGCCAGTAAAATAAGCTCACTCCTATTCACTGAGATAACGTTCCTCAAGGAGATCTGTAATCCTCTAAATATAAAAGCTTCACCAGATTGTCAAACCCAAACAGCATACTTCATGTTCGAAGGGGTCTAGACTTGTAAGGTTGAAATATGCTTTTATTTTCTATATTAACTTATATAAATCATTTAAAGGTAGTTTTTAAAAGTGTAATAAAATATCCAGAACTCTGAAACTTTCAAATCCATCTCCAACATTATTATAAGGGGTTTTCTTTAAACATTCATGTGAAGATACAGAACCTTCCATCTATATAGAAGGAAAAGGGTCTACACTTCATTTTAGGCTTTTTAGAATTAGGGTTGTTTCCTGACTGAAGAGACAGTGATACTTTAAAAAAACCTCAAATTGTGACCAGTGAAAATGAGGATTATTTCTAGCCAAACAGACACATATACATGCAGTCTACCCTGAGTGTTTTTAAAGAAGATTTTTATACTTCTGGCAGTTGAGGTTTAAAGGTCCGATTTCAACTCTCACCATGTTTCAGAATGCAATCTGTGCAATGCAGCAGAATGAAATGGTTCAGTAAAGGTGCTAGTGGAAATTCTTTTAATTAGGTCCAAGGCTTTTCAGTTGTCAACATGAATAAAGCAAGAAACGCTCTACTGCAAACACAGCGTAAGAAATAAAAATGGATCCACCTTTAGGAAAATGGTTTGGCTGCAGAGCTGCAGTTTGGCACTGCTGGCTGCCCTGGCAGCAGCTCGTTCCCTGTGTGCACACCCGGCTCCCTCCCCGTGGTGGCTCTGTGGAGAGTGGCAGCAGGAGCCCACAGCGGGGCTGGGACACGCAGAGCCCACGGCAGAGCAGGGACATGCAGAGCCCACAGCAGAGAGGGGACACGCAGAGCCCACAGCGGGGCTGGGACACGCAGAGCCCACGGGGAAGCGGGGACATGCAGAGCCCATGGCAGAGAGGGGACACGCAGAGCCCACGGCAGAGAGGGGACACGCAGAGCCCACGGCAGAGGGGGGACACGCAGAGCCCACGGCAGAGTGGGGACACGCAGAGCCCACAGCAGGGCTGGGACACGCAGAGCCCACAGCAGAGGGGACACGCAGAGTCCGCAGCAGAGGGGGGACACGCAGAGCCCACGGCAGAGGGGGGACACGCAGAGCCCACAGAGAAGCAGGGACACGCAGAGCCCACAGCAGGGAGGGGACACGCAGAGCCCACGGCAGAGGGGACACGCAGAGCCCACAGCAGAGAGGGGACACGCAGAGCCCACAGCGGGGCTGGGACACGCAGAGCCCGCGGCAGAGCGGGGACACGCAGAGCCCACAGCAGGGCTGGGACACGCAGAGCCCGCGGCAGAGCGGGGACACGCAGAGCCCACAGCAGGGCTGGGACACGCAGAGCCCGCGGCAGAGCGGGGACACGCAGAGCCCACAGAGAAGCAGGGACACGCAGAGCCCACAGCAGGGAGGGGACACGCAGAGCCCACGGCAGAGCGGGGACACGCAGAGCTCACAGCGGGGCTGGGACACGCAGAGCCCACGGCAGAGAGGGGACACGCAGAGCCCACGGCAGAGAGGGGACACGCAGAGCCCACGGCTGCCCTGCTCTGCGCCGCCCCAGCACACGCCCAGGCCCTCATTCAGCAACAACCACAGCTGACACAGCAAGCTCAGACTCCATTCCTTGTAGCGTGGGGCTCTGAATACAACCATGACTGGAAGATGACACTTATTTGGAAATACATGAAAAATCCATACGGGCTGCATTAAAAAAAAATGACTACCCCCACTTTGCTATTCGCTGCAACACAGACGGTGGTGTAGGAGACTTGTCAGCAGCAGATGCACTTATTGTAATCACAGTCCTTAATAAATCTCTTTTTTAATATTGATTATTTTAAAAGGAAAGTTACTTCCCAGGGTGCTCTCATGCTGCCAGATTTCCAGCTATACATCAGAAGCAGAAGGTGGAGAAGGGCAGGTTTTCACATTTCAAATAGTTAATCAGTAACACAGTAGTACAAACCTTGATTTTCAGGGACATGACCTGCCCACTTCAGAAGCCTGACAGCCAGCAGGCACTGCTGAGGTAAACTGGGGCAAGGGAACAACTTGAGCTGACTCTGCTGGAACTGCCTCAATTCTGCCCAGCTCCCCTGACACAAATTCTAACTGGAAAAGACCTTTCACTGGGCCCTATGTTTGTTTGGACCCTAAGAATTAAAGAATAAAGAATAAAGAAAAAAGAATAGTTCATTCTTGATTTTCAAAAACCAGTTTATGTAGCAACATCACTATCATGAAACTCAAGAACAACTCACTACCTGAAGCTCTGAAAGAATCATAAGACTTCATTCACTTGATTTAAAAAGTGGTTCAAGGAGAGGGGGAAAACAGCTTTCAGAAATTTTCCACTGATTAATTACCTGATGGTGGATACACCACAGAGAAGATGCTTTTGCTCACTGATGAATATAGATAGATTTAATTTAGTAGAGTAAATTTTGTCTATTCAGCAGTGCATGAATTGCTCACTGCTCACATTAAGTAGCAAAACTGGCAGAGTAGTTTGACATAACAGGCATTTATAATCAGGAAACTCTTGAAGACATTTTTAGTTCCTCAGATCATAAATGCATCTACTTAGACTAAGACCAGTGGGGGGACACACTCCCAAAATCTTCCCGGGAAGCAAAAAGGAAAAAAAAAAGAGAAAAGAAAAAAAAGTATAATGGATTGGCTTTAGTATCTCCCTGCTGAGACGAACAACTTGATCCACTTACAGTTCCAAACACATGATGCATGAAAGAACTGACAGAAATTCAATTCTTGCACAGCAGAGCAGCTGCTCTCTAGTGGTCAAAGCCAACTCTGGAACCGTGTGAAGGGACAGACCTGGAGGAGGAGCTGCACCATCCAGGTAACTGCAACTATGTGCCAGAGCTAAAGCCCACATAAACCTCCAGCCCAAACATTAATTACACAACGCAACACGACTCAACCTAAAGCTTTGTTGTGAAAAATATTAATCCCAGCTGTATTTATATAGCAGTTGTGAAAAAAAAATACCCCATATATGCTACTGGTGAGCCCTGCCAGTTAATTGAATTTGCTGGCAGCACTTCCTCTGCTCTGCTCTCGACATCCTCTGAGATAAAATGGAGCTTTTAAATAGACCTGTGGAAAACTGAATCAAGAAATTTGAACTAATAAAACACAACTCTCTACTGTTATAAAAGTGAAGTAAAAGTAAATAATGAAAGGAAGGAAGTCTCTTAAAATTTATTACATTCCAAAGCTTGAAGTTCTGTGTTTATTGGAGAAGTCTCTTCTGATGTTCTACAGTGTGCCCACAACAGCTCCTTTAATGAAGTCTCATAAAATCTAATATAATACTTGATTGTTGACAAATCATATACATGTTTGAGGCCCCGTGCCCACTGTATGCAGACATTTCTTACATAATTCCATGGAATTTACAAGTCTGTCATTCCCGGGTTGTGGATAATGGCAGGAGCAGTGACCAGCTGGCAGATCTGGATGCTGGGAGTGAAATCAAAATGAAAAACTATATACAGCCAGAAAAAATCACGGAATCAACTTTTACAGACTAAATGCTTGACTAAAGCCAAAACGTTCCCAATCAAGACGGCCTTTCCTTTCCTCCTGAGCTCCTGTGGAATGGATCCCGCCGGAATGCCGGGGTGCCACAGGAGGCACTGGGCACTCGCCCTCACTGCAGCTTCTCCTCACACACCAGCCCACACTGAGCTCCCTGCACATCAGTTCTGTTCCTCAACTGCACATAAAAGTGTTCAGATCTGACTGTCAGCACGGTATTTCCAACTAGCAAAGGAAATGCAGATTTTCCCCTGCCACGTTCTCCTAAAGATTCACTCTCTGCCTTGAAAACAGCTCCTGACACTCTCACTCCTCTGCTCTCCCCTCTCAGCTCCTCCAGTGGAGATGATTGCAGCAGCAAGTGGGATGTCTTTATGTAGCATTAAATGTCAAGTATTTATACACCATTACTATCAAGTTATTAAAAACATGAAATAATTTACCAATAAAAAAGGTGAATGAGAAAGAAAATGAGTTCTGAATTCTGAATTCAATAGCAGTGACTGAAGTAGCTGTGAAGACATCATTTTCATATCTCAGGATATAAAATGCACAAAATTCCTTAAAGCTCACCTGGAAGCAGTCACAGGAAAAAAAACCCCACCCAATTTCCTTTGGAAAGAACAGTTAACTAAAGATGCAGGATTGCCAGCTCAGTTGAGCATTAGCTGATTTGCACTGGGAGGCTTCAATGCACATCTGCAGAGGTTGCAACAACCATTCCCAGACACTGTGGGACAGCGAGAACGGAGGGAGGGCAGCTCAGGGCTCCCAGAGAGCTCCCAGTGAGAGCCCTCGGTGCCAGCGAGCAGGAGCTGCTGCCAGGAGCAGAACCCTTGTGGAAGTCACTGCATACATACCACGTCATTGGGGAGGCTCTGAAGGTCATCAAAAGGGGTTTCCAGTGTGTTGGTGTCTACGTTAAGGATCACCACATCTTCCAGGGCCATGCTTCTTACTTTCTATACGTGAGCAAATTCAGGAAAAAGGAAAGGAAAATGTAAGTATGGGGAATTAAATTTTATGGTGATGGCAGAACAACATGGCACTACAAAACCTCAACCATTTTAAGAACAATCCTGATTCCTGACTTCCTGTCATCATTTGTTTTATTTATTCATTTTACAGTGCTAAAAAGTAACCTTCAGTTGGCAGAGAGAAGTTCTTAACATCATGCACACTGAAATTTAATAAACCAGAGAGTCTGTGATTATTCAAGTAAAGTTTTATTTCAAGCACCTCTACTAATGTTTGTCTTGGTGTCCTATTTGCCCATTTAACAGTTTCTAGTAGTCAGGATTTCAAGCAAATCTTTTTATATTTGGAAATTCATTTAAATAACAACAAAGAGTGGATTATCCAAGAGTTGAGAGTCACATTAAATCAGGATTGAACCGGTTTCCAAATTCCAGGTAGAATTTTGGGAGTCTAATAAACGCAAGTTTACAACTGCATCTAAGTAAAATGGATGCTATGAGAGCCTAATCAGTAAACAATTAAAATGAGGGGGAAAAAAACAAAGCTAAGAGAAATTTAATTCCACCATATCCTGGTCAGCAAGTCTGAACTTTCTCTCGAGTTCCAACGAATTGAGGGCAAGTTTCTAATCAGGTCTGAAGCTCACATCTTCTGTAACAGTCCTGACACACAGAAAAGAATAACCCATTTCTCAAAAGAATGATCATCAGTACCTGTGACTCTGAGTATCTAAAGGTATCTGTGATCTAAGCACATTTAAACACTGCCAGACTTGGTTTCCCCGCTTAATCATCAGTAAATGAGTCACTGATACCAAACAGAGCAGCATTTAAACACTTAACACTTCTCCCACTAACAGCAGACTTGAATTTTTTCTTTCTTTCTGTCTGACTAATCACACAGGTTTACTCTCTTCAAATAAAGCTTTGAAAATTCAAAATCAGAAAAACTGGAACTACAGAATATGGTAATTGAGGAAATTTCCCAGCGACACTGTAAAAAATATTTAAGTAGCTACCTACCTACACACAGGACCAAATGAAAGTTACTGAGCAGGAAGGTGAACAAAAATGTACTCAATTTTTAATTAAGGTTTTGTGGGGTGGAGGGAATTGTTTCCTTTAAAAGAAAGGAACTAAAGTCCTAAAACAATGGCGAAGTTGAGCCTTAGGCAGTTAAATAATTACCCTCGGTTTTCAAGGCTCAGTCCTCTGTCTATAAAGCAAACTGCTGTGTACTTAGGGCTGAAAAAAACCCCAACAACCATAAAACCCACTTTGTAGACATTTAAGTTTAGGTCTTCATGAGACATTTCTTTAACTTAAATAGAAGAATATTACATTTAATGCTTTCCATATAAAGAGCAGCAGCACTGCCTGACAAACCAGGTACTTTGCAGGAACCAAAGGTCAGCCCGTTGGCTGCATCTGATAAACTCTAAAGCAATCCAGGAGCCTCGCTCCTTCTAGGAGTCCGGAAGCACCAGACAAACTGATTTGCTCCTTCCTGCTTCACAAAATTAAAAATCTCACTTATACTCAAAGGAGTCTCAAAAGCTCCAACAAAAAGGTCTTGCAAAGTACTTAACCAAAGCCAGAAGCTTGTCAGCCTCAGCGCCGGCAGGACAAGACAGAGGGAAGGAAACCTCTCCTGCGTGCTGCCGAACGTGCCAGGGGCGTTTCTGAGCCCCTGGTGGTGAATCTGCAGCTCCCCTCAGTGAAATGTGGGCTTTTGTGGGCACAGAGCAGGCCTGAGGCAGCAGGGACAGCCCAGAAGGATGGAACAGGACTGCAAATGCTGCTCGGTGATCACCCACGCCTGGCCCAGGAATTGTCACATCCCAAAGGGAGCTGGTGTTAAACTCGGCTGGGCTGCGCCTTTACACCACCAAGAGCTCAAGCCCACTGTAAAGATTTGCAATATTCGTACAAAGGCAGTGGCTTTCCCTTGAGACCAACCCTCAGATTTAATAAAACACTGGAGACTGACTTGATTAATAGCATCTGTCTTGCAATGCATTCAAAAACATATAATTTTTTGATGGTCCAATTGTGGCTCATTCTACAGAAATGCAGACTGACCAGTTCATATTAATCTTTAGTTGGTTTTACCATCTCTCCTGTCACTGTCACCTTTGATAAAGCTAGTATCAGGCAGCTATAGGGGCTGTTGTTAAATAATCACACACTTCTTTCACTAAACCTGGCACCTAATCAGCCCAACCAACATGAAAATCACAGTATTTGCTCTCTTGTTGGAATTTGAGTAAAAATTCCCATCATTCAGCTGCAATTCTCACATTAAACCCCACTGGATTCTGTGAATCACGAAAACATGTAGATCATTTTTCACAAGTACAGTTTGTGTGTTGTCATAATTTTCTGGCACTGGGAAGGGACAGCCACAAGCCACACACAGCCCCAGTCCGTATTTCACAACTTCCTGAAGAGCTAAACAGAATTTTACAAGTGATACCCGTGCACCAGACTGGACTGTATTCAGTAGGTTCATATTTTGCTGGAAAGAAATGTGGCTAAGCAAGGACCAAGAGGAAACGTGAACATTACAGATTCCTTATCTCATTTTCCCACAGGTCAGGGATGTACTGAGTCAAAAGGAGAGGTTCAGTGAAAATGTGCATCACATCTCACTCCTGCAAAGCTTTCTAAACCATCCTGGCCCAATTACTTGTAGCCATAATTAATCGCCTAAAATCCATCTAAATCAAACTAACATCTACACCTGCCTTTTATTTTAAATGTCTCTTTTTAAAAGAGTGGAGAGGTATGGAAAGCTGGTTTAACAAGCACACTGAACCCATTGTTTATGGCCTCTATAAACATGGCTTAGTAAGAATTACTGACTTAATCAGAGAGAACTTATCTCCTGGTGAAAAGAGCACTTTAAATTTCAGAAATGGCACCTTTACTGTGAAAATCTCTTAACTTTTCAAACAAACTCCGGGGGGCCTTAAACACCAGGTCCGTAAATAAGCACAGTCCGGGTGCCTGCCCCGCTCACAGGCAGCCAAACGCTTGAGTCATTTAAATGTTTTATGTGGAAGTTCACAAAAACATAGAAACCATATTCTAATAGAAGAATTAAGGGGTGCTCCTCCATCCCACTCTAGAAGCAATATTCATCCATAACAATAACACCAGTTTACACTAAATGCTATTTTATCAGCACTGGCTACACTTGGCAGGCTCTGCATTTTCTGCCGTAAAGGAATCCCAAGTTAAACTTCTTTCAGGTGAACAATTTTATTGAATAGTTTAATTTAAAACAAAACAAAAAACCTCCACAACCATCAAACACCAGCAGCCCCTGTCTTTCCTCCCACAAACCAGGTTTGCGTAACTTCACGGCTAAATTGCTGCCAAAACATAAACCAAGTCGATCATGAGGTTTTATAACCAGATACAAACGTGATCAGCATCTTAAAAAATGTTGTAACAGTAAAAGGGGAACGTACCTTCTACTGATTGCTTTGGAAAGGCAGAACTCCTAACAAAAACTAACATTCTAGCTAGCCTGTGCACTAGGTTTGAAATTGTTAAGCAAGTATGATTCACAACAAATCTAAAACCCATTTTCTTAATGACTTGTCTCTACCGAATTAATAGTTTCCATTTATTTTCTTAAGGAAAACACCCCAACGCTGCAGACAACAATGTGTCAATCTGGCTGCCAGAAGCAGGAAAGGCAGCGGATATAAAATTTTATTATTTCATGCCCCAAGAGCAGCCAGAAGGACTTAATGAAATCACGGCCAGATTTACAATCTGAAATGGCTATTCAGCAGACAGCTCTGCCCAGGCGGGATGTGCCCCCTGACCCCGGGGCCCTTTGATCCGGGCACAGCAGGTGGGCTGGCCCCCGGCCCATCTCCCACCCTTCCGCCCGGGCACCCCCAGCCTCTACAGGTGATTCCCCAGCTCTTATCACAAGCAGCTGTTGCCAACTGAGTGACAAACAGCACCCGAGAAAAACCTCTCTGCTCCTGGGGAAGCCTGCTTGGTTCCGCAGGGCTCGGCCTCTGAGAGCTCACCCTCGAACATCCCCCCAGAATCCCTGATTAAAACGTGGCTCTTATTTTCATTTTCCCAATAACTGGATGAAAGACAAGTCTATAAGTAATCTGCCATAGTTTAAAATGCCTTTTTATCAATACTCCTGAAACCACGTACAGCCATATTGGGAATATTTGTGAGTGGCTAAACTGCATTTAGGGCTTTAAGACCCAGATTTGAGTCAATCTATAACCCTTCAATAAAATCCAATGGAAAAGCTGCACTTCCTCGGTTACAGGTAGAAAAAGCATTGATTTACCAAGTATAAATGGCTGGGAAAAGCTAATTACTGCTTCTCACCCCACTCAAAGATATAATTAACAATTAACAGTAGCAATGGCAGATGCCAGCGGTCAATGAATTCTCAGGGTGTGTTCTGGGAAGGGGACCCACGGCAGGGTGGGGCTGAGCCCAGGCCCACAGACCCCGGCTCAGGCTCGTTAGCTCTGACTCAGTGCACGCTAATTGGGCTGTGGTCACACTGGATCCCCAGCAGGGCACCCTCACCCCGGACAGCAGCAGGGGAAGGAGCCAAAAATGTTCCCCAAAGGGGTGGGGGGTTCTGAGGGCCCCAGCTCTGCACAGGAGACAGTATTGACCCCAGGTGAGATCAGCCACCACGTCCCACCACGTGTCACACAACAGGAATTTCACTCAGCATTCCTTTCCTCACATGAACATTTTTACCGATACCTGGTTGAGGTAAAACAAAAATCTCTCATACAGCTTTTATGATATACACCAGTGTCATCTTCCTTAGGAAAAAGGTTAGGAGAGCTTTCTGAAATGCAATGTGCAGTTTCACACACAAATTCTTCCTGGATAATCTTGCAAGAATTACGGTTCTGAAGTCCCAGAAAAAGTCCTTGAATAACTGGAATATTAATAAAAAATATAAGAAATGCTTTTCCAATCACTAACTGTACCCCTAAATGCTGGGTCTGTGCCCCAAACAGAGCAGGCAAGGGTGGATGTTCTCCTGAGTGGATCCTGGCAGGCTGCAGTGGGCTGCCAGGGCTCAGAGCCCAGCACAAGCATCCCCAGCAGCCAATCTAAACCACATGTGCCCAAATTCCAGCAGGGAGCTCCCAGCTCAAGGGCATTCCCCCTCCATCAGCACCCTCACACTGATAACCTTCCCACACAAACAGTTGCAGGAACAATCGTTTTCTCTGACAAATCGTAAAAGGCAGTGCCTAAATTTGACACAGCTTCCAACACAAAGGGTAATTTTATTTAATCTGAAGACTAAAACAGCCTACAGTGCACAGGCAGAAAATAAGATAGTGAAAGGGGTGTGTTCTTTTGATAGGGTTTCATTTTCCTATCTCATTATTTATCACTACTAAGTACTTATCTTCATCTAATATGAATTCAATTAGTTCCATAAGCATGTTCCATTATTCATGTGATAGCTCCAGCCTTGCTTATCCAACAGCTTATAAACTTTTAGCCTTCTTTGAAGTCACTTTATGGATTGCTAAATGGAAATCTTATAAAGGATGACTAACTAGGTGATGATAGAAAAGCTGAAAAATAAGAGCACAAAACACAGCTCTGTATTTTCCACCAAGGTTTTCCCCCATAAATCAGTTGGAGCCCTCTGACCTATAACAGGAGATTATCTTATCTCACTGGAGAACATTTCAGTCACAGCAAATTAGATTTAACAGTCAATGGATAGGCTTGATATTTTAATCGTAAGAAAAATTTGTCATCTTCCATTAAAATAACTGTTCCTTCTACAGAGCCCCTGTGGAACACGGGAAACTGCAAACTAACTTTAAGGTACAAACAGTTCAGGAAAGATCTGTGGAGCTGGGAGAGGCTGGATTTTGTTTAAAATCACCAACACTTCTGCTTCTTCCAGAGGCCCCATTCCAACAGTGGGACAGCAAAACCCACAGAAACAAGAGTAGAGATAGAAAATAATTGTTTCCTATATCCCAAATCCCATCCTGCCTTCCTGCCACAGCTTTCCCTGGGCAAGGTGAGGCTGCCACTGATGCTGGCAGCACAAGGAGGACAAATGCCAGCCTGGGAGCTGCTGGGGCAGAGCCTGAGCCCAGGCCCACCTGCAGCACTGCGGGCTCCACACCAGGGCAAGGCTCCACTGCCTCAGCTGCACTGCAGCTCTGGAGTGAGCCCCTTGCCCGGTGGAATTTGATGTTATTTTTCAGTGGAAAAAGCAGCGGTAGCTGCAAGATGCAGTTCTGTCTGTATTCAATTTATCCATAAGACAGAGCAAACAGTTTGGTTTATTTATTTCATTTATTTGATAAGGCACTTTGAATACTGTACTTTGCCAAAGCGTGTCTGTGTTCCAGAATCTCTGGCTATTCAAAAGCCAGACTGGATTTAGTACTAAACAGATTTTTTCACAAGTTACTAAAATGGATGAAAATTGGCTTCTCCAAGAACAACTCCTTTTTTTGAGTTTTTACAGATGGAGTTTGGAAGGCCCACAGAGCCCTGCAGTCTGAAACACGGAGACAAAGGAAGAGGCAATGGATTTATGGAGCAAGGCACGAGTGAGACATCACACAAAGCAACTCCAAGGTGTAATTATTAATTTTTTTCTATATCCATTCCCAGGCC
Source organism: Prinia subflava (assembly GCF_021018805.1). Lineage (NCBI taxonomy): Eukaryota > Metazoa > Chordata > Aves > Passeriformes > Cisticolidae > Prinia > Prinia subflava. The sequence continues at coordinate 9,964,136 of NC_086258.1, forward strand.
AACCACAGAGCTCGCTGTGAGCACAAATATCTGTGAAAGCTGCCAAGTGTGTGTATGGAGATATTTTCCCATCCTCTACCAGCTCCCTTCCATCTTTAACAGATTCACAATAATCATACCAATGGTTGCCTGAGATGGATATGGGGCAGAAAGTTTCTTGATTGACATGAAAAATACATTTCTGCCTAGGTATTCCCTCGCTCCTGCCTGTGCAGGAATCCAGGGGTGATTATGAGCAGCCCCCTGAACAGAAGCATATGATGTGCAAACAAATGTCCGTGTTGACTTTTAAACTAATTGATTATTCACAAACCCATTGTACTGCAATTCTTTACTTTAGCAGTATAAAGGGCATAAAAAATCATCTCTACCCAGAATGGTAAGGAGAAGAAAAAAGACATTGTGTACAATTAATCTATCTTTTCATGAAAAAACTGACTTCTAAAATTACCTCCCCTGCTGGAAAAGGGGGGATGTTACACAGCACATACAAACACACAGGGCATCATTATCACACACATTTGCCCTGGTGAAACAGTATTGATCAGTATTTCCAGAAATTACACATTTTTATGGGCAATGCAGGAACGATTCCCTTATGTGGTGTAAGCCCAGCTCTCTGAACTGCTCTGTACCCTGAACACAAAGGCTCCACTTCCAAACACAGGGTCTGACCAGGGACAGAGGCCCACTGATGCCCAAGGGGGGCACAGGCAGGGCCAGCCCTCCAAGCTGCCCCAAGGAGGGGAACGGCTCCTCCTGCCCCGAGCACTCCTTGGGAAGGGGCACAGGCAGGAAGGAAGGACGAGGATTTCACAGGCACCTGAAGTCAGTGTCTTTTGTTGTCCCCCAGATACTTTTGAGGAAAGTCATCCACTGTTTCACCAGTACTGGCAGCAAAAGCAAATGTGCTATTTCCACTTTTAGAGTTTTTCAAAAAAAGTCACATGAATTACTGGGAATTGTTTATAGGAGAAGCTTTCTGTGAGGGCTGGTGCTCTGCCAGCTTTGTGTTAACATTAACTGCAAGTTCCTTCTTTTCAGATCTTTTGAACATTAAAAAAATTACAATCTGTCTGCAAAAGCCTAAAAGAGAACTGTAACTGTCAACATTGTGGTTTAATACCGACTTTGCCTTTGTGCCTGAGCCCAAGCAAGGCACTGAAGTGATGGAATGAGGGGTGGGAGGGGAGCACGACGTGGGCTGTGGACGGGAGGTGTGCCCCAGGAGCTCCTGAAGATCCAACGCTGTCATGTGTGCTCACTCAATCCCCCAGCACGCCCAAATTAACAGGATTATTGCGTTTTTAAGCATATGAATGAATGTGTGATTGCTTGCGGGATCTGGCTCTAAATCATAACGCTATATATAGTTTCAGAAATGATGAGAGACTTACCTCCATCAAACTTAAGTGTATTCCAATGAGGTAGGGCATGGGGGCACTGTGGAGAGGAAAAGAAACACGGCTTTACACCCTCGTAGCACTGAATAACACACAATTTACAAAATCAGCCACAGGAAAACACTGGGACACTGCATTAGATTTTGCTAAAAAATGATACATACATACAAACAAATCACATGTGAACAAAGTGTTTGAAACCATATTTGAAAGACATTTTTTAGTATGCCATAGCCCCCCTCTCCTGTAAGGCTTCTCTTTTTCTTGACATCAGAATTTCTAAGTTTAGGCAGGTACCTAAGGACAGCCATTTAAACATATCCGGATCTAAGACTGGGGTCTTTTGTTAGAAAACCAAACAAAATGTGTTGTTGCATTTTTAAAAAGATACCCAGACTTTGCCAAGAGTATTCTTTCAAATACTGGACCCTCTTGTAGTGTCAAGTGGTTAAGTTAATGTATACACACCACCCAGTACTACAAGTTTTGAATTATTTGAATGAGTCCAAACACATTTTTAAGCAATTTACATCTACTTATAAACCTTGACATCTTTTCATTTGTAAAAGAAAACACAAAAACCACTTTTGAAGATCCTGATAAACTCCAGAGCTCCTGGGACATTGGTTGATATCAATATTCCCCTCAGGACACAAAACTGAGACAGCCCAGAGGCTCTTAGGCCGGGTTTAAGGGGAGACTGATCTGCGTGTCCCCTCCCTGGTGTGAGCAGAGCCCGGGGGGAGCTGCTGCCTCTCCCTGTCCAGGATTTCCACTGCTGAGTGCTCGCAGCCTCCCCCTCGAGCAGAGCCATCAGCGAGGCTGCCAGAGCTGCTAATTGCAAATATGGCACATCCTGCCTGCGAAACGCAGCGCACACAGACAGACACAACTTCTAAAATAGAGCCTCAGCTCGCTTTGGATGCAGAAGCTCAAAGAGCTCATTTTCAATTTCAGATGAAAAAATGAGAGAAATGTCACTGTGCTGCCTTGGATTAAAATATCTCCCATATTGCTGCTCTAAGCTGGTGCCTACTGCTCAGTAAGAGCAGTACAGTGCTGAAAAAGCTCCTGAGACACCAGGCCAGCAAAAATCCCTGCTTCTCCTTCTCCTAAGAAATACCTTAGAAAATATATTTACTGATAAGCATATTAATATTTATGTTGTTTATTAATACACCCCCTCAAACTGCCACTCTGTGGGATGCTCTACCGAGGTGGAAAGAGCCCCTGCAGTAAACATTCCATGTGAAACCATTTCTTTTCATTTCTGAGACATTAAACACATACAGCTTGCAGAACCCCTTTCCAGTTCCCTGGCAGAACACTGCAGCACCTTGTCCTGCATCGCTGCAACGATGCACCCCCAGAGCCCCTGGGGAGGGAGCCCAGGGGGCTGCTGCAGCACAGGATTCTCCAGAATGTTCTGCTTGCTGGGAATCCCACAGGAACACCCGGCCAAGGCCTGGGACAAGCTCTGAGCGCTCCCAGGACGCTCACCCACACTCAGCTTTGTCACCCACACGTCTGGTTTGTGACAAATGCCACCTCTTCAGCCCAGGAGCACGAGATCGGGCAGGGATTCTGTACTGAGGGTGAAGCTCGGCTGCGGCTCCACCGCCACCAATGTGGTTCCAATTAAGCCCCTCCAGCTCCAGCCCCAGCGGCCAGGGCCGGACCTGGGCAGGAAGTGTCAGCCTGCAAATGTCTCATCCAGGGGAACCCTGGCTAAGGGAATGAAAGGAAGCAGGAAGAGTGCAGCGTTCCTGAAGGCCAGCCACTTATTAACATCTCCAAACGCAGGAGGGAAAAATATGGCTCGAGATACATGGATCAGCTTTGGATGCAAATCTCGTCTTTTCAAACTCGAAGTGACAAACATTACACGTAACACAATACATAAAATAATTACAGGGACCGTGTAAATAACGTCAATAAAATGTAACTCTGGTAAAGAGCATAAGTATTTCCTATAAAATCTACCAGAGAGATTCCATCCTTCCATCATCACTCATCAATATGCCTGAATAGGAAACACACCTAGAAGTAAATGCCCAAAGTTCATGTCAGGCTTCATAAATTGCTTTTATCACCATTTCTCTTGACCATGAGTTAATCACAGGCCATTATTTCAGTAAACCTTTAGCATCCTGTGCATGCAGTGTGGTGTGTCGCCCCTTCCCCACCCAGGGCACACTGAAACCGTCCCTCTTCACTGTGATCCAGGTCCTGAGATGTGGAACACTCCAGCACATTTTAATATTTTATCAGGGTAGATTTGTACTTGCAAGACTTCCAAGTGAAGTTCAGCAAGACACATCCCTTGCATAAAGGGCAGAAACACTCGGCACAACCTTTAATCCTTCTGGGAGCCCTGGCAGATTAAAGACTGCCCTTCAGAGCAGGCCTTCCCCACTGCTTGACACTTCATCAGTCCTGGGGCTTCTTACAGCCACAACTACTAATTACTCAAAGTTGTTTGCTGGCAGCCAATAGCCATTAAGTGCAAAATTAAGAAGTATCAGTTTCTACCACATGTATTTACTGCTCAAACAAAGTGCCTGCGTGAGCCTTTTGGAACAAAGAGAGGGGTCATTACTCCTCTTGTGCTATGCTGGCTCCCAAGGCAATCAGCCTTATTTATAATCAAATGAGTTATATAGGTAAATATCAAATCATTAAAGTAGCAATGCGTAAGCATGAATATGGATTTTGGGGGCATAATGGCTATATATTACCCATTTATTACAGTCGCATTTTTACAATTTCTTTAATTCGTTTTCTGAGGCAAACTAGAGACCTCTTAATTATGCTCCCAAGAGGTGGGCAACTACTAATTGGAAGAGAAGCAGGTGAAATAGAGGGACATTTCTTCTTAAGTGAAAAAAGCCCAGCCTTAAAAAAGACTGCAATTCACCAAGAAAGTAATGTAAAACCAAGGATCTCCAAAAGGTTCCTATTTGCAGCTACACAGGGATTTCAGCGTTTGCTCATTGTTCCAGGAAAATGGATGAGAGCACATTCACCACATTCCTGTCTTGCTCTGCAAGCACTGACTGGACGGGTGCCTGTCTCCCACCGCTGGCACTGCCCTCTCTGGGCAGTCTCCTGATTCCTCTTCAGATTCCTCACTGAACTGCAACAGAACTCCACCCGAAATTTATCGGGGTAACAAATGACAAACCCGACTGCATAAACTGGAGCAATGCAGAGAATGCACAGCTCTGACAGCAGGAGAGCAGCTACAAGAGGCTTTAGTGCGTGCCCAGGCGTGCCAGGCTCAAGGGCAGTGCCCACCGAGGGCACCCCGGGCAGGATCTTTGTTTCCTCTCCAGCCCTGCCTCCACCTACTCGAGGAGCACATTGACTCAAGATTTAGAAAAATTGACATGCAGATTTAGAAAACAGGAGAAGGAGGGTTAAAAAACCTCCAGGAGAAGGGGCAAACTGCCCCAACAAGAGCGTTTGTTCAGCAGCCGTGCCAGGGTGCTCTCAGAGTTTATTCATGTTGGCTGCTGAGCTGTCTGGCTGATAGAAAAAACTGATTTAATCACCCTACAAAACGGTGACAAAGCTCTGGGCTCAGCACACGCTCAGCTGTGTCCCAGCTCAGCAAAGCCAGGCTTTTCTAAGGGCTCGTTTGAGACACATACACTGAGAGCAAGAAGGAAGCAAACAGACAGAGTGGGAGTGGTTTCATGGCACACAGAAAACAAAGTGGAAAAGTAGTGAGGAAAACTGATGCACTGCTTCCTTCACATCACCAAATGTCTAAATTCCCAATAAAATAGATGGACAAGATCTGGCCAAATTCTAACAGTGTATGTGCCTGACTCTCGAGGCTTGGTGGCAGCATCTCACTAACCAGGACTGGTGGCACCTGCTGGCTCTAAACAAACAAAACCCAGCCAAGCACCCAAAGCAGGCAGCAGCAGTGCAGCTGCGCTTCTGTGCTTCCTCTGGTGCTCTGCATCCACAGGAACGAGCAATGGTGCACTAAGGGGGGGAATCCAGTGACACTGTTTTAGTCCTCTGCACCCAGAATGTTTCCCTGGGCTGAAAATACATTGAAGAGCAGTGCCTAACTAAAAAATAAAAATAAAGGGTAGCGCTCTTCCCCTGGCTTCCCCTCCTGCCCCTTTGTCCTCAGTGACCCACACGGCAGGATGAGATGAGTGGAGTCATTCCAGGTGCAGGGAGGATCCACAGCAGCCCTGAGTCAGCGTCCCCACTACAGAGCAGGGGCATCAAGAACAAACATTTGGGAGACACAAGTCGGAATTTTCAGCTCTGAGGGAAGGTACGTCAATGAGAAATGCAGGGGAACAGAAATATTAAGTTTAAGAAAACCCTTTCAAAAGGGAAATGGGAAGCAAAAGGCAAATAATCACAGGTGGAATATACTTTTTTCAAAAAACTTCCAAAGATCTCGAGTGACACAGTCTGTCCATCCTTCTATGAGTTTCAAAAGAGCAGAAGATTCAAAACATCACAGCACAGTCAGTAAATGAGCACAGCCAGCTGAATGAACAAGATATTCTGTATTCATAAGAACTGAAGAATTCTCATTGCTTCAAGTTTTGTTCCCATTTCACCTCTCTAAAATTCTTATGTCATATTTGCAAAAGAAAAACCAGGCAATAATTAAAATTAAATGGGACCCTTCTGTTTTAAATAATCTCAGGTCATTTCCCTTTAGAGGCAGACACCAGGAAGCAGAAATACTGCCTCAAAGCAGGGAGCTGATTGCTCAGTCCTCCCAGGCAAAAATGACATCTCCAAGTTCACATGGTTACAAAATAGATGGTGGACTCTATTTTGGGAAATATTTTATGGCACATAATTTGTTGCTAAATTGACTTACTCAAACAATGACAGAGTGTGTAGCTACTTCTCCAATTAAAGTTCCTGGCTGGGTAAGGAAATTGTTGTTGCATTTGTGAGCTGCCTAACAGTTGTACATTTTGCAATCATTCTTAGCACACACGGCCACGGCAGAATCCCCTCAGTGATGCTCAGTGGCTCCTGCCTTTCCCTCCTGCCCAGGCTTTGCTTTCTCGCCCTCTGGGCGGGGCCCTGTCCCTGCCTTTGTCACAAGTCCGTGAATAACTGATCTGCAAAGGCAAAGCCTGTGCTGAGGCCTGGAGCAGCAGGTACTGGGGGGAGCTGGGGCAGCCTCTCCAAGTGTTAATTACACGTGAGAAGCCCATTATCCAGGGAAAGGCACCTGCTGGCACTGCAAATGACTGGGCCCTGCCCTTCCTGCGCAGGGAGCCAGGGGAGGCTCATTGCCACAGCAGAGAACTCCTCAGATTCCGCTCTTGTTCCCCACACAGGCACACACAACATTAAATCAGCTGCACAGGAGCAAACTTCCTTCAATTCTCTTCCCTGCCCTTCACTCACTGCTGTTATCCAGCAGGAGAGGCCTTCAGACTGGCTCTGAGGCAGTGCTCAGGGGCAGTGGGGCAATGCCCAGGGCAGTGGGGCAGTGCCCAGGGCAGTGGCTGTGGGGCTCTGGGACAGTGCCCAGGGCAGTGGAGCAGTGCCCAGGGGCTCTGGGGCAGTGCCCGGGGCAGTGGGGCAGTGCCCAGGGGCTCTGGGGCAGTGCCCAGGGCTGTGGGGCAGTGCCCAGGGCAGTGGGGCAATGCCCAGGGCAGTGGGGCAGTGCCCAGGGCAGTGGGGCAGTGCCCAGGGCAGTGGCTGTGGGGCTCTGGGGCAGTGCCCGGGGCAGTGGGGCAGTGCCCGGGGCAGTGGGGCAGTGCCCAGCACACACAGGACATGCACACAGACAGGGCCTTACCAGCAGTAGTCCAGGAGATGCGGGGGCAGGACAGGAATGTAAACGTGCTGCCAGAACATCGGGTAGAGCATGGCTGCAGAGCCATGGATGCAGGCAGTTAACTGAAACAGAGAAACCACAGCGTAAATGAGACAAACCCTGAGCTTCAAATGGAGTAAGAAAGTAAAGAATCAGTTCTGCTTTCCATCAATGCTCTTACAAAACCAAGTGTCCTTAACAAAAAACCAAACAAAAGTGGCACGGGAAGCTCTGCTCCACAATTGCAGCATCCGTGTCACAGTGGGTTTCTTTGCTTCGTGCTAAAACTCCAAAAATCACAGAAAAATCAAGCAAAGAAACCCACCCCAGCATGATGGAGCCAGACAGAAACAGCTCTGCAATGCCCAAGTTTAAGTCACTTCAGGGCTACATGTAAGACAACTTATAATGAGAGCCAGCCCACGCCCAGCCAGGAAACACCTTGGGGTGGCCGGGCTGTGAGTTCTGAAGGAAAAGAGAATTCTGGATGCAAGGAGAGCTCTGGTTCCATTTCTGCAGCAGCACGCTCCCACCAGCAGGTGAGCTTCTGCCAGGCACAGGAGATTTATCACTTTGGTTCATACCTGGCTTCTCTTGAGTTTGATCACAGAATATGTAATGAAATCTAACAGGAATAACTGTTCTAACATTTTGAGAAATTGTCTGCATGTAGAGAAGAAGAACAAAATCCAAGCAAACAGCTATAATTTCTCCATAGGTTCCGTACACATGGTTTATAAAACAGCTAACAAACACAGCTTTGTTCAGTTACCTCTAAATCTTATTCAGCTTAAGGATATTTAAAATCAAAATTTGAATTTGAGATCATGTATTGTAGCACAGAATTCATTCCACCATAAAAGACCTTCTCCTCAGGGTGGTTTAATTTCTCTCTCCTACCTGGTATTAAATCCTAGCCCTGAGTCTCAAGTGTGTCTCCCAACGCTAACAGACGTGAACTGCAAGCAGGTGCCTCCCACTTTTGTGCTAGAAAGCCAAAAGCTGCAAACAAAGGCAGCAGCCCCTGAGCAGCCCCCCGGGCTGGCTGCACTCAGGGAACGGGGTTTGGGTCCTTTCCAGGGACAAGGTCTTGGCAGTGCCAAGCGCAGGCTGAGAGCAGAGAATGTTCCTGGGCACCGCTGGCGCGGGCCCAGCGCTCAGACCTGCCTGCCACTGTCACTGCAATCTGCCAGCAGTTTAGAGAGAAACCCGTAAGCTACCAACACACAGGATGAATACCCCCCCTCCCAAGAACCAGACGTGCTTTTATCTTGGACACAGGCAAAAGGAAGAGAAATAGCAGAAAGAGAGGAAAAAAACCCAGCCCCACTTGTGAACTGGCTCATTAAGGAAGGCACAGTGACAGGTAAGTAATTCCTCTTCCCAGGCTCTGTCACAAAGGAAGAGATTAAACCAACCAACCACACAACCTCTGAAATGCTTTGGGCAGCCCTTCTCTTCTTCCCTCCTCTCTGATCATTTACTGTTCTTTTCATACCATAGTTTGCTGAAATAAACACCTCTCCTTCATTTTATTCCATTACCAGACCTGGATGGAATTTTTCTTATTTTAGTAGTGAGGACCAGAACATGTGGCAGATAGAGAAGTTAAGATTTTACAAGTTTTCTACGGTATTAAACTTTATAATACTTCAATGCTTTCAGTTAAATGTGCGATTGATTGTAAACATTATTAATAATTGTTATTAGGTGCCAGAGGCTATTATAATTCTCCTTTCACAGTGATACTGTAATAGTTATTCTGGGATTAAGCCTGAGCTCTCACTCCCCTCATTTCTCTGCCCTGTGCTGACAGAGATCCTTGGAGGGTTTGTGGACACCTCTGCAGCCCAGCAGAGCCCTCACAATGCCACGGGGCAGTCTGAACCCCCAGCAGGTCTGGGGGTACAGCCAGACACAGCCCCAGGAAATGGAAACAGCAGCCAGGACTGCTGCAGTGCTCAGCCCACAGCACCGAGACCAAAGTTAGTTAAACCATCTCCAGCCCTCACAAAGGAAAGCAATCAATAGCCATTTACAGAGCAAACACGATGACCACGGAGAGTTTGCTTTCATAAAGAAAATCCCAATCTTATTGACTGCTAAACCTCGAAATGCATAACACAAAACTTTGAACTGAATCAAGCCCTGTGCTTGTTTTGATCTCCAGCCATTTTTAGAAGAGAGTACTTTAGAATATTCAGCAGCTTTCATCTCTCAGACACTTGATGGAGCCTAAGGAGCATTAAGAGTAAACCTTATCAAACACAACTGCAAAACTGTGCATTGTCAATGTACTTTAGCCACTCTTCTGGCCCATCCAGAAGAGGTCACTGGAACATCCACTTGACAGTGTCATTTATCTTTTTTTTTTCCTGTCAAGTAAATTCTGAATAAAGGACTTCACTATGGCATAAGTCTTTGAACATTCATGTACCAAACAGCCACAAAAATCCCTGTATCCAAAACATTCTTTTGAGCATCGGGGGCCAACAGAAGTTCCACAAAATCCTCACATAAGGCACAGAACCGAGCTGGGCCTGCATAACTGAGGTTGAGAGATGGACCTGGAGATAATAAGTTAGTTTTCTACACATGACAGTAATTAAACAATTAAATACTGTGAGTAGAAGAATTTTCTGTGCATTTTACTCACAGTGCTGAGCTTACTGCAGCAGATGAGGATGCGGCGCTCGTACAGCATACTGGCGTAGAGATGCAGCATGTTGTTGACATCAACTGCTACAAAATACTCCGTCAGATTTCTCTGGGGAGAGAGAAAAACCACTTTTGACTCATGGTATTACAAAACCGAGTGTCCTTAACAAAAAACCAAACAAAAAAAAACCCAAACCAAAGAGATTTCATCCTTCTATTGTGCTACATCCAGTACGTGGCTTAACAAAAGAAGGCAGGATTTCATCTTATAGCAGAGGCCTTTCTAATTGCAGTATCTCTCCCCAAAGTTTTGGGGAGATGGGTCTTGGAGTAATACAAGTGATGATGTTTCACACACAGTTTTTTGAATACAAGATACTTCTCCGAGAAAATGTTCTGTCACTTTTATGGACACTTTAAAGTTGCCTGATAAAGTTCCAAAATCCCACATCCCAAAACTAAAAGCAGCTCTCAGAGGCCAATTCTAATACAGCAAATCCAGCTGTGAGCTCAGCCTGAGCTAAAACAATTCTGGCTGTTGGGAACTCATCTGGGCATTTCATACACACAAACCCCTGTCTGCACTGCACCCCTCACTTCGGGCATCCCTGCCTGGGAGACAGCAGCACTTCCCTGGGGAGGCTGAGGAAGGAGGGAATTCTCTCTCTGAGAACTTCACTTCTTAAAACAGAAATTAAAGAAAATGTATTTAGTGAGAGGTGGAGGAAAAGGTAATACCCAAAAATGCTGAATTAGGGAATTTGTTTCCAAATCGCTTCTTACAGACATGAAAGGGTTGCTATAGGATAAAGACAGCCTTATACAAAAAGCACATGTGAGAGCAAAATTAGATTAGTCATGAATTCAAGTGCAATCTTAATCATCCTTAAATAAAAAAGTGCAGAAAAGCAAAAAGCAAATATGATTTAGAAACTTAAAGAAGCTCAACAAAGCCTATTAGCACTTTTGACAGATCCAAGATACTTGGCCTGAGAAGTCTGCCAAGATGCTTCATACTGTGCAAAAATATGTTCCCCAGCTTGCCATCCAAACACAAAGAACTGAAGGGAAATTAAGCATTGTATTTGGGAGACTTTGGTACCAGGATGTAGAGGGATAAAACTGAGCTCATTATGGTTGGCTTCAAACACGTAAAATAAAACAATCACTCAGGTCTTTGTTACAGCAGAGCTGGAGCCACAGACAGGTACAGTCAAAGGAGGAAAAAAAAGCCAACACATTTTGCCAAAAACCTATTAAACTATCATGTACTTTTTCTGTATTTCTCATCCCATCTGTGCTGATTAACATGATATTTTTGTCTAAACATAAGCTGTCTTCTCTACGGCTCTTCTTCCCCCTCTCACCCACCCCTCCACCACGCCAAAACACAGCGCGTGACGACACAATTCCTGCTAATAGTGGGAATTAAAAGGATTTTTAAGGAGCCCTGAACTCCCTGTGATGCCACCCAAGGCAGGGGCACAGCAAAAGCAGCACACAATCCCTGCATGCAGCCCCAGGACGCAGCCCTGCTCCACAGGGATCTGTTTGTGAGGCAACAGCCTTCACTGCTAGAGGAAAATAGACGTGGGGACTTGATTTGCAATTGTTCCTTCATCGAGTTTATTGTGATGACATGACACACAAATGTACCTTCAGATGGAAAGATTTGTGAGGTTTCAGTCTTGTCTGCTCTCCGAGATTTGCCAAGGACACCTGGGAACCATGTGGGCTGCATGGAAATGTATTGGTACTGAGGAGATTCACGTGTTCCCTCGAAGTTGTATTTATAAGAAAGCTGTCAGCTCTGAAGCTGAAATTGGGACTTACACATGTATTTTGAAAGACATGTCTCGTAAGTGACAAAACCATGAATGAGTTAAATAAATACAAATGAAAGCGTTCCAGTTTGCAGGGTAATTGTTATGTATTTTGCTTCCTAGGATTTAAACCTTTCTTGGGGCAGTAAAAAGGGGGATTTTCAGATCAGGTATCCCCACTCCTCTCAAAATTCACCAAGTGTGCTACAAAACCCCCTCACAGTCTTTCAAAAGTTCAGTCCCAGATCAATCCTCCATCTGATCATTTGCTATCTAATATCAATAAACACACACTGACTGTGCTGACTTTTGAGATTAAAAATCACTCCTCTCCCACTGTCATCTAAAGAGGAAGATGAACCAAGTGATACAAAACTGCACAGGACATCACCCCCAGGAAAATGCCATCACTTCAGCCTGTTAGCTCACCTGCCACCTCTGAAACACAACAGCAAGAACTGGAACCTCAGTCTTGCACTGCATTTCCTGCAACCAACCCCATTCACGTTTGAAGTCACTCTGCATTTACATCTCTGTCCCACAACTCACATCTCCTGAAGCAGGGAATGAGTTGCTGTTACAGAGAAGTGCCCACGCTAAATGGTTCTGTTATCAACTCATTAAACACATTGATCTGACACACAGTCAGGTAAATCCAAGAGTTTTTAACATTCCAAACAAAGCTCTCTGCACCTCTCCATTCATCACCACATCCAGCTTCCAAGTTTGGCACCACTAAAACTTTTGCTAATATGGGTTTTAAAAGCAATTCCTGGTAAGATAAGTGGAATTTTTAATAAATGAGGTCAATTGATTAAAATACAGGAGACTTCTGCCCATTTAATCTCCTTGTATTATTCCCAAATATGCTCCACTTTCACAGGAAAGTTGCCTTAAGAGACAGATAAAAACCTCCTAAGAAATGACAAATCCTGGGATAGTGGAAGGTGTCACTGCTCATGGCAGGGGTGGCACTAGATGGGCTTTAAGGTCCCTTCCAACCAAATCATTCTGGGATTTTATGAGTCTGTGAATTAGGACAAGGTTTGATGGCTGGTTTAAACTCAGGAAATGATTCCTGAATTACACCCAGCGTATCATATTTGTACAAAAATAAAGCACCTCAGAAGAAAGAGCACATCTATTAAATTTCCTGTCAGAATATGTGTCAGTATGAAGAGTCTGCAACACAGAAAAACCAGCAACAGTGTTTTGAAAGGCAAACAAAAAGCCCTGAATGCTATCTGCTATACAAATCACCCACAAATGAGATGGAATGTCTTGACGATTCCCTTTTTCCTTTCATGCCATCAAGTGAAGATACGATGCTGAGACCGACCGCAAAATGCTGGGGAAAGGCAACGGAGACGTCAGGCACAGGAGTTTGGCTGAGACAGAGCAGGAGCACATTAAAGAGTATTTAAGAGAAGCAAATGCCAGCATTGTCTGCCCACAGACTCATCATCTGGCTGGAAAGCTGAGCCAGGCTGGAACACACACGACTGTGCAAGGCCTCAGGAGCCTCCCGAAAAGCGGCTCTGAAGAGCCCGGGTGTGCTTGGCACTCTCAGGAGTGAGCAGAGCGTGCTCCCTGCTCTCTCAAGTCATTCTTCCAGAGGGGTGCCTGTGAAGGATTAGCAGAGCTGCTGTTTCACCCACATCAATCTGTCCATCAGTACCTCGTCCTTCATCCCGTTCAGCTTTTAAGCCCACATGCAGATTGTCAGCTCCTGAATGCTCAGTATTTTACAGAATAAAACCTATCCCAAACAGAGCAATATTTGTCATCTGGGTAGCTGCTGACATTAAATGGAAACAATAAAGTGTAGGGTCCTCCCAAATACTCACATTTTCAGGTATACTGGGAAGCTCTCTGGTGTCAGGCACGGTAAAGTAAGAGTGCTACAAAAAGATAAAATATCAATTATTTCAATAATGTCGAAAGCAATCGGAATGTATTGCTTGGTATTGGTATCAGCAGTAACAGGAGTTTCTCAGCTAAGTAAAAATGACAGAACATTCATTACCAACTACCAGCCTGAGCTGTCTGTCCTGGATTCCACAGGCTGGGTTCCCAGATCACAGCTGCAACAGGAAATGCAGGAAGATAGAAAGTATCAAATGCTCCCAGAGAGTTATATCCCATGTTTTTGTTCTTCAGAGCTGCTGCCACAGACAGATGTGTGCTGCTCTCAGGGGCTGTGACAGATGCCAAGGAGACTCCAGGGCAGGCTGTAATTCAAGCTATCCTTCCCCAGCCCACAGCAGGATGGACCTCGGGGAGCAGCAGCAGAGAGGTTCACTCCAGCCAAGGGGGGAGTCATGGAAATGTACTGGGGAATGATTCCTGAGGTTCAATGCCTACTCACCTGAGAAATACCGAGGAGTTCTATACACTTTTATACACTCTAAAGGCATATTTTGAAAGAGCATATTGCTCTCGTATTTTCATAATCCATTATATTGTTCAATGTTTTTAATTGTCTGCATTCCAGGAGCCCAGGTTCACTCCAGTTCCCAATCTGACCACAGATGACTTGCATGATCCTTGGTCAGGGCTTTGGAAAGCAGAGAATGTACCTTGTATACAATTCATATGATTTTTAAGATTTTCAAAATTTGTCTTAGGGCTACTTATTAATTACTGGCTGAAGCCTTAAAGGCTGTTCCATCCTTGGCATAACTCCACAATTGGCACAATCCTGTTGCACACAAATCTCAGCCATCTCAGTGCTTCCTGATCAGGCTGTAACCTGAAATAGCAGGCAGGGACCACAGCTCCACTGAATGGAGACACCAGATGAGAAAAACAGCTTTTGCTTTCTGAAGCATCACTGGTTTGGTTTGGTTTGGTTTGGTTGCAAAGTTGCAATGCCAAGGCAGAGGAACAGCACTCAGAGCTGTATCACACAGAGGAACCTCGCCCTGACCTCACAACAGGCTCAGAAACAGCCAAAATGAAATCAGAAAGACACGGTCCCTGGGCTGCTTTTCCTATCCTTTCTTGCTCCATCACCCATGAAATGTCTGAGACAAGGGGAGACAGGCAGCATTCCTTGGAACCACTGGCATGAAAAAGCTGGAATATCCCCACTGCCCCTGGCCTTGGGACACAGCTCATCCCCTAAACAGAAATGCTGCTCCTCAAGAGGAGCCTTCGAGAGGCTGGGGACACGTCCAGGGCCAGCTGGGACCAGCAGGGCCACACAGCTGCTCCCTGGGCACTGCCAGCCCTGGCAGGAGCGAGGCCATGAGCTGCCTCTTGCCAGAGAGTGCTGGAGGAGGAGTGAGGGAAATGCAACTTCCCAGGAGGGTCCCCAGGAACCCTCAGCTGGCAGCAGAGCAAGGAGCACCTGCAGTGCTCCCCACAGCACCTGCAGTGCTCCCCACAGCACCTGCAGTGACCCCACAGCACCTGCACTGCTCCTCACGGCACCTGCACTGCTCCCCACAGCACCCGCAGTGCTCCCCACAGCACCCGCAGTGACCCCACAGCACCTGCAGTGACCCCACGGCACCTGCACTGCTCCCCACAGCACCTGCAGTGCTCCCCACAGCACCCGCAGTGACCCCACAGTACCTGCAGTGACCCCACAGTACCTGCAGTGACCCCACAGCACCTGCACTGCTCCCCACAGCACCTGCAGTGACCCCACAGTACCTGCAGTGACCCCACAGTACCTGCAGTGACCCCACAGCACCTGCACTGCTCCCCACAGCACCTGCAGTGACCCCACAGTACCTGCAGTGACCCCACAGCACCTGCACTGCTCCCCACAGCACCTGCAGTGCTCCCCACAGCACCTGCACTGCTCCCCACAGCACCTGCAGTGACCCCACAGCACCTGCACTGCTCCCCACGGCACCTGCAGTGACCCCACAGCACCTGCAGTGCTCCCCACAGCACCTGCAGTGACCCCACAGTACCTGCAGTGACCCCACAGCACCTGCAGTGACCCCACAGCACCTGCAGTGACCCCACAGCACCTGCAGTGACCCCACAGCACCTGCAGTGACCCCACAGCCTGGAGGGTCCCACCTGTGAGAGGGAATTTCACACTCCTCACGGGAGAACAACACCTGTGTACAAGCTCAGAGAGGGGATTGCTTCTGCCATTCCTCTGTCACGACATGGAGTGAATATTAAACATCGTTTACATCTCCCCCACACTTACCACTCCAAGGTGAACAGAGGTTCCTGGCTCAGGGATGGTAAGTTTGTGAAATGTTTCTAGGAGCTCACTCCTCTGGCTATCCTGCAATGAGAAGGAGAATAAACCAGGAATACTGAGCAAGTGCTGCTATCACCAAGGCAGAAGGGCAGGCTATGCCAGAGGGGTGGGTAAACATTTTGCATTTTAAGATCAGTTCTACTCTTACTGCCCACGACAAACTTGGATCAGACACCCGGCAGAGCCTGAAGGGACTCTGCAATCCGGGAGAATGACAGAACTGTGCTGAGCACAGCTCAGGCAGTCAGGAAGGCTGGCATGGGTGACTGGAAGGACTGGGGCAGATCCACAGCCACAGTCCTACACCTCATCTTTTCCAAAAAGATAATTAAATGTGTATTTATTTTTTAGAGGCACTTGCCAAGCTGAATAAGATCTTCTGTATCACTGCATCATACAGATTAATAATTCATATGGTCATCTCTGATAGAAGCACTTCTTCAAGCAGCTTCTTTCATCCTCTCACCCTCACTCATTTGATGTTGGGATAGGAAAAAGAGGGTCAGTATTTTAGAATAATACCTGTCCTTTTGCTGAATAATCTGCCAAGACATTGAGTAGTTTATAAAAGACTTCAAACCACGGGAGGTAACTGAAAAAAAAAAAAAGACAGTTATTTTGGTTTTGAATCCTAATACAAGTGGACCTTTAAAATTGAATAATTAGTGTCTCAGTTTTTGTTTTAAAATCTCATTCCATCACTGTATTTAGCCTGGCCCTTGTTTCAGTCAAACAGAAACTTCACCTTCAGTACATGCACGCAATTTCCAAAAGAGAAGAGGAAACAAAATGAAAAGGGAACCAGAAAAACCACACCTTTTTCATTTATTTTACATCTCCATTCCACAAAGTCAGACAGTCAGATGTTCCTTTTCACTGCAGCTTTGGTAGGATGCTGTGCCCTGGCTTTGTGGCACAGTTCTGTATTTCCATCCCTTTCCCAACACCAGGGAGGAATTTCCCTCGGCTGTGGCAAAAGCAAAACCAGTCAGAGATGCTCTTTAATCACAGCTGCTTTCTGAAGCAAATGGATTCTATTTTGATATAGTTAGACAGGATTTGAAGTTTTTATAAAATATGACTACATCCTGACAGCTGTAAGGAATGGAGTGCCCCGTGGTCCCTGGCTGTGCAGCTCTGGTGATAAATGAGGTGAGAAGCTCTCCATGAGACAGACAAAGTGACTGGCACTCCATCATTAGCGTTTGTTTGAAGCCTGCAAATGCTACTGTAAAATGTAAGTAGCTTATCAAAATATACTGATAAGCAACTTAACTTTTCATGTTATATGACAGTATTATCGTTTAAATTAATACGCTCTAAACATCTTTACAAAGTGTGTATTCGAATAGAGCAGAAAGACAGACAATTACCACTTTAAACAGCATTTAAGTTTGACATTATATTGTAAACAATCCAGAAGGATTAGGTAGAAGATAAGTTTCCTTCTTTCTGTTTAGTTAAATAAACTTCAGCAGAGTTAAAAGCCATTACAGGAGTAACAAGAAATCCTCTCCAAACATATCTGCTAAGTAGAGATTAAGAACCTGGTAAACAAATCCGTGCAAGGCATCTATCAAAAGTCTGAGGAGACAGAAAAGCAGGAGGGCAGAAAGCTCCCTGGCAGTGGGAAACCAAAGCTGCTTCCACGGGGCACCATTAAAAGTTCTACCTAATCGCTCAGGGACTTGGCCAGAAAAACACATTTCCAGGGTTCAAATGAGAATCCTTAAAACCATTACTGCGCTTCTAATGTCTGTGCATCACGTCTTGTACATTTTTTACTTGGCACCTAGGGAAGAGCCTCTGTGATTGCAATAAAAATAGCCCAGATATGTTTTATATTCTCACAGTGTCACAACAGCAGCGACCCCCCCACAGAAACAGCCACAGCCCCATTCCTGCCACACTTCCACTCCCTGGCCTTCCCTGCTCTTCCCCAGTCTCCTCTGATGAACCTGCTGTCCTTTTTTTAACATTCACTCCTCCTCGTTTTCCAAATGACGGGTTAGCATCTCATAACTGCTTCTTTTGCTATTTGGAGAATAATGTCCCATTTTCAGGACAGTGAAATTCCTTCAGGAATCTGAGGGAACGAGCTGGTATTTGAAGCAGAACTCATCCCGGGATCTGTGTGGCTCTTGCTCGGGAGAGGGGCAAGACAAAGACAAACCCACCACAAAATTGTGCAAATTATGCAGACAATCTCACTTCAGTTTTTCACACCCCTCCATTGTCACCACACAATTCAGGATCTCCCATGGCAAAATTTCTGGATACATTAGAAACCTAACATATCCTGCCATCTTCAATACTCTTACTTCATCACTTAATCCATGTGTTGACTACTCAAAAATAAAACAGTTCTGCTTTTATTAGACCAAATTGTGACCAGTTAAAGTAAAAAAAAATCTAAAAAATCCCCCAAGAAATACAGTTATCTGAATTTGCTTCTAGATGTCTGCCAAAAAGAAAAAGGAAAAAAAAGTGGAATTTTTCCTTATAGAAAGGAATTCTCAAGGCAGCCTTTAAACACCCCTCCAAAAAAACACAGGCTGAGTTTATAACCCAAAATTTTCTGTACCGCGTGGACCTTAAGTAGCACAACTGGTAGCACTACTGAAGATTTATGGCTTATGACTTGCTCATATTTAATTTGTAACCAAACACTTCCCCTTCCTCTTAGCTCCCTCAGAACTTTTGATTAACTCTTGTTTTCACAGGTCAGAGGTTAAGCAAAGGAAGGGAAGCGCTCTGCGGTGAGATTGCCCAGAGCCCCGGGAGCGGGGCAGCAGCAGCAGGGACAGCACAGCCCAGCAGGGCTCACTTCAAAGCTCCCTCTGCACACACCGGGCAGCGAGAAAACAAAAATAAAGGGGCAACCCGGAACTGCAGCTCTTTTTTAGCTTTCTGCTTGCTGTTAGAAAGGTGTCTCCAGTGAAACAATGTAAAAAGGAGAGATTTTTCTGGCTTATTTGTAGCAGGCAACCAGAAAGGAGGATGCAATAGCAGGATTCCCCGTGAATGCTGAACTCATCAAACCCAGCTCCCAGGAGCACTCCAGGGTCTGGGAACCTTTCAGCAAAACCACTCCGAGTTCCAGTGCAGCAGCAGCAAGCCCCAGTGGCAAGGGGGGCTTTCAAATGATGGATGAAGATTTGCCAATTACCTTAGCAATGGTTTATAAAACTAATGTTTGACATTGGCAGCTCCATTTACTGATGCGCTGACACATGGAAGAGCAGAGCCATGGGTGGAAGGGTACCTGTGGCACCGTGGGTTTGCTGTGGAGCCCTGAAGGCCCAGCCTGGCTCACAGAGCAGCCCAGGTACAGCTCTCCTTCAGAATGAATGTGCCTCAGTAACCAGCCTGACATCAACACCAAACACGCAGCATCTCCTCCTAGGCTGAGTTGCAAGCACACATAACTTTTACTCCTTCCATTCACACAGATCAGAAGTGGAATTTTTAACACGTATTTATTTATAACACATACTATATATATTTTGATAACAGCATAACCAACTGCCATCTCCCTTGCAAAACAGAACAGTCATTTCCATTTTGCAGATGGGCACACTTCTCTGTGGTGACAGGCTTACAAAATCTGTCTGTATTAGCCAGGATTGGTTCCATGGAGTTCCCAAATCTTGACCTTTTTGCTCTGCACAATAATCTACAGTGACCTAGAACACAGAATACAATCATGACCTCAGTGATTATACGAGCTATGGACACATCATCACTGACAGGAGTGTAAGGAAGAGGAAATTCAGGCCAAATGCATCTCCTGCCAGCACTGCTCCTGCATGTGCCACTAAAATACCCAGTGCCTCAGTTCCAGACTCTGAAGAACAGATAATAACAAATAATCATTCCCCCCTCGTGCCCAGGTCCTTGGCTGTGGCAGGGAGGTCACCACGGGGCCCAGCAGGGTGACACTGGCACAGGAGTGACCTGTGCCACGGGAGCTGCTGCTCTCCCTGTGTGCCCCCCACACCACCCCTGTAACCAACAGCAGAACTCCAGCACAGTCAGCAGAGAGCCGAAAATCCCAAGGAAGATTCAGAAAATTGAAAAAAACAGATGGAATTTATTATTATTATTACTATTATTACTATTACTGCCATTTTTCATTTCAATGTATGAACCCAGTGAAGGTTCCTGGTAAAGCAGAACACATTTCTGACTCACAGTGCCTGTCAATACCTGCAGGACAAACGACAGATCCTCAGCAGGAACTCAGAGGGATCTTTGTGGATAATTCCAACACTGTGTTGGAAAAAATGCAAGGATGGAAAACATATCAAAAACTACTCCAGTCTCTTGGTGAGTAGTTATCTTAGGACTTCTTGCATTTGAAGATAAAACTCTGCAATTTAAACTTAAACCCAATATTGCTTCTTTCCATCCTCCTGTACTGAGCAACTAATGATTCTCAATCAGCAATATTCCTAATCCTGGAATCCCCTTCTATTTTAGGTTAGCAATGGTTCTAATGTTGAACAAAGCTATGTTTGCCAAGCCACAGTGCTCTTCAAGGGTTTTATGCAAACATTTTAAATAGCAAAAACACATTATCAAAGCGCCTTTTCCTTCCCTTCATTAAAAGTATTCCTTTCTCTTTATAATTATTTCTAACAGTTAAGATGAAGTAAAATGACATCAAACTACAGATTTTTAAAACTAACCCCATTCCTGTGATCAAGAGAGGGATGACTCTCCACATGTTGTTATTTTCCTTGTAGGAATACACAATTAAATTCTTTTTCCCACCGTCTTTTCCTTCCATCACCCAGTGTTTCCAGCATCTTTACAAAATGTATTTGAAAGAGCCAAGGCATCCCTGGGCTCCTTTGGGAATTTCTGCAGGCTAAATTCTCATTTCAGCAGTTTGTGTGTCCCCGTGTCCTCCCCACACCCCGGTGCCTCGCTATTCCCTGCCCCAGACTCGCTCTGCTGACACCTCCTCACACCCCAAATCTCCATAGCAACCCCCGTGCATGCGGAGGAGATCGGCCTCACCTTCCCCGGGAGCAGCCCACGGCCTCCTGTGAACACCAGCTTTTTATTTATTCATTTATTTATTTCTTGCACTGCCCCACTGTAAGTGCCCCTGCCAGTGCACAAAGCCAGCGGCGCCCTGGCCTCTCCTGGCTCCCACAGGATTTCTTTTCTTCCTGCATTTCCCCTGATTTCATAACAAACTTCCCCTTGATTATTACCCATGATGATCATTCCATGACTCAGTTTCATGTAGCTTAATCATGACTCATTACATATTTCAGAAGTACTAAACCCCACAGAACCGGATCTCTTCTTATGGAGCATCTTAATAAATAATTGTCAACAGCACGTGCTTCCTTTGCTGCCTTGCCATTGTGTATTAACAATAACAGTCAATTAAACACTCCCTTTGCTGTTCTCCTGCACAGTGTGACCGTGTCTGAGAAGTTCCAGCAAGGGCCTTGCACAAAGCCTCCCAAATTCCCTAAATGCCCGCACTGGGCCCAGCCCTTCCCAAAGAGCTCCTGTGGCCCCGGAGCTGCAGCTCAGAGAGGCTCAAGGCAGCTGAACGCCCCCAGAAAAACACAGAGCCAGAAAACTGCTACAAAGACATTTATGATGTAACGATTTTACATTTCAGTCGAGCTAAGAAGTGCCAGGGCAGCCCGAGATGCCCATTCAGAGAGGCTTCTGTTCGTGCACTGCCATCTAATTGGGACATGGCAGCGGGAACTGCAGGCTGAGACAAAGCTGTCACCCTGCCCTGGGCTCTTTGTGGTCACCCTGAAACCTTGGGGGAAAAGAGTCCAGTGCAGCTGCACTGTGGAATTTCTGTCAACAGAAGGAATTCAGAGGAGTTCAGCACGAGCGTGTGCAGCACCCACTGCCACCTCCCGGCCTCTCACAGAGAAGGGACAACACAACTTCATTTTACAGTCCGAAAAGTAAACGTGCCTTGGACTTTCACTGGAAAACATTTCATCTGAAACCAATGGGTTGTAGGAGCCTGGAGCACTCCAGCTCACCCGGGGGAGCAGGAACCCCACACCTCTGGCTCCCAAGGCCGTCCCCCTCTGCTCCCTACAAGGGACACAGACACAGCACAGCCTAGAATGTGCAATATTTGAAGTATGTTCAGTAGTCAAGCTTTCTCCTTGTGAATTACTAATCACTCTTACATTTCAGAAAGCTTATTTAACTTTATGATAGACTATTTTGTGTTCCATTTATTCCAGAAGTATCTTTGCAGTCTGGTCTGTTTTGGGACTGTCTCCTTACCCTCATGTAGATAATTCACAATCATAAGGTGTCTCATTCCTTTTCAGAAGAGAAACTTGTAGATCTTTGGAGTATTTCAGTTAAAGAGCAACAAAGAAACTTCAAGCACGTTTGAGAGCAAAGGACTGAAGGAGTGACAGGAAATAAAGGTACATTAGAAAAAGAAGAAAAACATTTGTTTGCATTTACAGCACACACTGACAATTGTGACTGTATGCTCTTCTTAAACCCACGGGCAAAGGATATCCCAGAAAGGCCACTGGGTGAGAAGAAGGGCACGCTGAAGGGCTTGGCACTTTATAGTGAGATTTATGAAATGCAACAAGATATCCTTGGAGTAAAAAAGTCAACAATTACATTCCTTCAACACCAACAGAAACACTCACCAATGGTTTTACCCAGACAGGGTAAAATGCTCTAAATAACAGATATGAAGAATTAGAGAACAGCCTTAAACTGAGAAAAGTTACAGATTATACTGGCTCTGAATTATCTGGACTTAAAAAAAATTGGTTGTGAAGGAGTTAGAGCAGCACATGAAGCTGGATTTTAAAAAGCAGGATGCACTAGGCAGCATGAGAGCCTCAAGATCCCCACCGAAGTGACAACACAGAGAGAGGATTCCAAAGGCTTAGCTTGTCAAGGAATCTCTCTTCTCAAACCACGTTTAAAAGCACACATGAAAGTGCTGGAAGAGAGAATTCTAGATGTGGCAGACAATCAGAGATCCCACTAGGTTTGAGACATCTGGCATCAGTTGAAATCCATCACATTTCATTTGGGGATCAAAGCCTGCTGTTAAGTCTATCACAGGTTGAAATAGTAGATCCTGAACAGCCTTTTCATCCCAATGCAAATTAACCCTTTTTCCTTGACCAGAGAAACAGCTCCTTTTCATTACTGACTCCAATCATATGTGCTTGTCAAGCTATGCCCTCTAGTACTAAGTTTCAGCTGAAATTTCAGTAGCATTCTGAACTTTTTATTATAAATCAAAAGTGCTCCCTCCCAGCCACCAGGCCCCGTGCTCTGGCACGTGCTGCAGTGAGCTCCAAAGCCGCTCGGGGACAGCGTTTGTGGCACCATCTGTAATGCAGATAAATTCCTGAAGGGAAGAAAATGTTGCATATAGGTAATGCCTTATAAAATAAAAGCCTTGCTGCCCTGGTAAAACCATTGCTCAGACTTGCTGCTCCAGCTGAGTAGAAGAGGACCTGGGAGCGTGCCCCAGTCATGGGACTCAGCTGAACTGGAGGCAGAAAAGCAAGCTGTAGCACCATTCCATGTTCACATTGTCGTGTACAGTGTTGGTTGAATTATGTTTGTTATGATTTAAAACTATGTCATTGATGATGGCTAACAGCTTTAAAAGGCCTGGTTTTTGCAATAAAGGGGCTCTCCTTTGCACCTGCCCGGGGACTCGCTTTGCCTCATACAGAAGAATTTTACACATCTCTGTGTTCAAGAGCTGTGCTGCACAGCAGCCAGCTGTGCTTGGCTGCTGAAGGGATTTGCCACGTGTTGAAAAGTCAAAGCTGAGCATCAGGTGTGTATTTGTGATATCTGTGTGTGAGTTCTGAGACACGATGGTGAATCCTTGCATTTTGGCAAATGAGTTACAGAGAACTTTGGGGTAGGGAATGAGGAGAAATCAATTACATGTATTTCTCTTCTGCATTCCCCAGACCACTTGTGTTCCCTACTGGCAAAAAGCAAAGTTAAGTGAAGCAAGAGGTTTTACAGTTCCCTTCACAGGGAGGGAGCTTCATCACAGTGAAGAAATATTCACACGCTCAGAGGGAGTACACATGGCTCCTAATAATAAGCAAAGTTGGTAGGAAGTCATAAAAGTTAAACTCAAACCCAAGCAGAGCTGAAAGAGCCAACTGAAAAATTCATGATTATGTCAGCGCTGTGGTGATAATTTGAGAATGCAAGGAACTGGGCTAGGCATGTAAAAATCACCTTACTTACAGCAAACAAGCACTTGCAGAGCAAGATGTCAATAGGAAGGCTACAAAGATCAAGTCAGAGTCTGATATTTGAGCTCAGATTGTTTATAACCACTGTGAACAAAGGTTTGGGATTCACAGCAAACATTCAGATGTAAAAATAAGCACACAGAATGACAGCACTTGATCTTCACCTGCAGAAATACCACTGATGAACCTATCCACAGAATTTCTGAAAATGTATGACACATTAATTAACAGAAAAGTCTTTCCTGGCCAGTAAGCCCAATTTTTATTTATGAGACTTCTTGTCTAACCATCAGCTTAAGCAAATGATTAAACCAGGAAACTACCCACAATCATTTTATTCTCTGCATATTCAAGCCCTAATAAATTCTAAACCACTGAGGACAGTTAGTGCAGGTAATGCTCAGCGTGGAGGAAGATCTGTCCCTTATCAAGCACGTTCATAACCAGCCGGGGTCACAAATGAGGGCTTTATTTGGGCTCCCTGCACAGCCCAGGGAACTCTGCCTCTAGGAAGTGCCACACAGCCTCTCCCTGATCACAGTGAACATCACGGCTCCTGCTGGAACAACATGTACAAGGTACTGGAGCAGCTTTTCTGGGCACTTCCACCTCTGGAGCAGTCCCAGCGTCTCCAATTACCTCTGCATAACCCGAGGGCTCTGCCACAGCCCCGGTTTGGAGGGAGGAAGCTGCCATGTAATCTCTGGGAATGTTGTACACATCTGTCAGCAGGGACAGGATGCTCTGCTCCTGACAGATGCATTTGTAAGCCTTCAGACAGCAGCCCAAAAGTGATCCATTTGTGGAAGAGAGCATCTATCCATCTTGCACTTTAACTACTTCCTCCCTGCCTTTTTGATGCCAGGGAGGGGGTTTTCCCCAAGGTGATGCACTAATTCAGTTTGTATTAGCTCTAAGATGAAGTTTCCAAGCCAGCCAGCCAGGGCCAAAGGTAATAAAAAGCGACATGATTTAATTACTTCTGTTACAGTTGTTCAGCAATGAAAGAAGGCGCAACATGAAGGCCTAATTAATTAAGTAAAATTGGTTTCTGGTCAGAAGGCAAGACCAGTGAAGTAGCTGGACTGAATGCACTACTATCAGCTTTATCCAATTGCACCAGTAGTGATATATTACTAACACTTGACATTTTTGTTGTGATCCTTCTCATTGATATTTCACAAAAGTGTTTTGACTTGCAGTCAAGACTAAAGCTTCAACAAAATCTGCAATAAAACTTCTATGACGCAGCTTCACTACTCCTCACATTTAGTAAAAGTCAGTTAAATTAGTATTCCCTGGATTGGCAATGTAGAGGGAAGAGGAGAAGCTTGCAGGACTGCGGGAATGTGTGGAACTGCGCAAGTTCACAGAGTTTCTTCAGGGACACCAACTTTAAAGACACAGAAGAAGTGTTTGGGGTCACTGTCACTGGAAGCAGTAATTCTGGTTGTCCCGAACTGGCAGAGCTGACAAACAGCCCAGCTGTGGCAGCAGCTCCCTCTGGAAAGCACAGGCTGCAGGTGGGAGCTCGGAGCACCCCTGGCAGTGCAGGGCCCCAAACCTGCTGCTGCGTGTCCTGGAGTGTTTCCATTCTCAGCTCTGCCCTGCCTGCCCCAGCCCTGCCCCAGGCTCCCTCTCTCCTGCAGGCTCAGGGCCCCACAGGAGGGTTTGGCCCTGGCAGGGCGTGCAGGGGAGTGTGAGCGAGCTGAGGCTGCGGGAGCTGCGCCCCAGCCCAGGACCAAGAGAAAGCAAGGAACAGCAGGAGTGTGACACACTCTGAGCTGAACTGGAATGCACATTTCTCCAGGACAGAGCTCGACTCCAGAGCTCCAAGGCTTCTCCTGTGGCCCCAGCCCTTGGAACAAACCCCTGCGGCCGCGGCGCCCATCGGCGCAGGTTCTAGAGCGAGATTTGGAAGCATTTGCACAATTACGCTGCTCATAATTCAAACTCTGTTTTGTGTCTGTCGTTACAGGTCACTGTTGGCCAGATGGAAAATATTAAGGAAAAAGGATTGCAACTAAATCAATGGGCTGCAGAGTGCTGCCAAAAGGCCCCAGGCTAACGACAAGCAGATTTGCAGGCAGGCTCTGCTCGGCACAAGGCGGGATCTGGCACATCCTCTGCCCTGCCGAGCAGCAGGAGGGCACGGGGCCAGCTGAGAGCGGCTACTGTGCCAAACAGACTGTGCAGGCCTTGCTGCTTGAATGCTTCCACAGAAAGGCACAGTCCACGGGCTCCTGTAAACAACTCCCTGCACTGCTGGCTGCTGCTGACTCGCAAGCGGGATAACTTCATCCTGCTACAACATTAATGCAAGCACACAGCTCGGCCTCAGCAGAATCAACACAGAAATAAAGAAGCACTGGAGTTAAAGGACAGCACTTCAACTTTCAACTAGGAATAATGGTGTGTATATGCACATAGATAGTGAAACACAAAATCAGCATCTTTACTGCAATGCCAGGCACCCTATGGGCATTCTTTGCAACCCATGATTTACAAGTAGGGAGAGACTAAAGTTTGACTATTGAAAATTTGACTTTTACTATTTATTTCCAATATCAGTACTTCCCAGGATGTACCTTTTTTTGTACAGCTCATGGCTGCATTTACTCATGAGCAGTCCAGTTTATCTAGATGTTCTGAGGGAAAAAACATCTTCCTAATATCACCCAAATATCTCCTTATGAGCTCAGCATCTGAGTGCAGCCACCCATGCCTGCAGATAAAACTTCAAACTCACTAGATGGACATAGATAATTTCTCTTTCTAGTGGACAGAAAGAGAAAAAAATGAGAGAAACAGAGGAGACCTGGTTCAAACATCATCACCAGCTGATCACACAGAGTAAAGCTTCTGCAGCAAAGACTTCAAATCCCCTACTCCAGCCACAAGGCATTATTAGCTTATTTCAATTACAATTTTCTTATTTAAAGATACTTGAGCAAGAGAAGGCCTTACAGACTTTCTGGAAGAAGTTTGTAGAGTCTACAAAATGGTTAGTGGCAGAGATGAAAATGGAAGACAACAAATGAGCAGATGTAATACAAAATTCTATTCTTTTCCTGGAACAGTAGTTTCAAGCAGCTCATCTCTATCTTGTGAAACTTGTAAGGACAATAATGGAAAAACCACAGGAAGTTTGGAAAAGCTATACTGGAGACAGCGTATCAGGAAGAAGAAACACAAAGCAGATAGCTAAATTTAATTGATGTCAAGCTCCCTCTTCACTAGGTTCATCACTTTTCCATACATATTCTGACAAGCAACTTAAAATAAGAGCCAGTGTCTGTTTAAGAGAATCAGCAGGGGTAAAACCCCTAAACTTTTGAGATGTAAACTGTTTTATAAACATGTCAAGTTAAGGCAGAATGCCTGCAGCACCCGGAGCCCCTCCGGCCCTGCACACGCCCTCGGGGCGTTCGCACGTTTCTGAGCCACTTCAGCTCAGTTTCCTGTCACCAAAGTCGCCTTGGTCTGCTACAGTTACAGCTCGTAAGAAATTCCAGTTTCTGTGACAGAAGGTCAGGCTGCAGCTCAGAGTCCTGCCTGCCCTCTCCTCTTTTCTCTGTAAGGCCATGCAAAGGAACTGAGCAATCTCTGCTCTCCAGCTCTCACCGACAGCCAGTGCAAGCGCTGAAGCCACTGCTAAAAAAATAATAACGAAAAAAGATCTATGAAGGCATCAGAGGCTCAACAGCAACATTTTCATTAGGTACAATTGTGTTGTAGTGCTGAATCAGAGATCCAATTGCCCATGATTTATACATGTATTTGGTGGCCTTTGCCATGTCTAACAGAAGCAGTTTGCCATTTACTTTCATCTCCCAAGCATTTTAAGTAGAACAGGGATTCCAGGGTCGATACACCTCAAGGACCAAACAGACTGTCCAAAAAGCGTTCCAAGCATTTCCAGCCATTACCAAACATCTTCTGCAAGGCTTCAAAGAATCATACAGATACATATGGAAGCAAAACATTGATTTTGGCCAAATCAATGAAAAGGGAAAATTCTAGAAAACAGCAGGACTATTACTATAAAACAAGCCCCACCACAAACACTCCTCCAGAGCAGGGACCAGCAGGGCTGTGGGGCTGGGATTTTTTCTTCCCCAGCAGGGCTGTGGGGCTGAGCCCTCTCCCTCAGCAGGGTTGTGGGGCTGGACCGACCCCAGCTGGGTTGTGAAGATGGACTCTCCCCAGCTGGTCCCGGGGGCTCTGGGCCGGTCCCGGGGGCTGTGGGGCCGGTCCCGGGACTTTGGGCCAGTCCCTCTCCCAGCCAGTCCCGGGGGCTCTGGGCCAGTCCCGGGGGCTCTGGGGCTGGTCCTGGGGCCTCTGGGCTGGTCCCGGGGGCTCTGGGCCGGTCCCTCTCCCGGCCGGTCCCGGGGCTGTGGGGCTGGTCCCTCTCCCAGCCGGTCCCGGGGCTGTGGGGCTGGTCCCTCTCCCAGCCGGTCCCGGGGCTGTGGGGCTGGTCCCTCTCCCAGCCGGTCCCAGGACTTTGGGCTGGTCCCTCTCCCGGCCGGTCCCGGGGGCCGTGCGCGCTGCCCGGGCTCTGGGCAGGGCAGCACAGCCCCGGTGCAGTCTGTCTCTGTCTCTCTGTCTCTCTGTCCGTCCGTCCGTCTGTCCCATGGCTCAGGGCCCTGCCAGTTGGCACGCCCGGGCCAGGAAGCTGTCAGTTCCAATCAGGGCCCGGCCCTGCAGCCCTATTAAAGAAGTCTTGCTGGTTAAGGGGCGGCCACTGTTTCCAAAGCATGGGAAAAAAAAAAAGAAAAAAAAGGGAAAAAAAGGGCTCTGCTTTCCTTAGATTTGAGCTGGCAACTTTCACTGACTGGAGTTTTCAAGGAGCTATGAATGAGCCTAACAAAGGAGTTCTGTGGCCAGTTTCTGGCTGAAATCCATGTCAACAGTTTTTAAGGTCACAGGTCACACTAACTAACATTTATTCCCAGCAGACCCCGCTCTAAACACAAGCTGTAAGTAGTACAAATTTGGAATTTTTCTGTAATCCCTTGAGATATTCCTGATCCTTCCACATGTTTCTGCTCAATTAAAAACAATTCTCACTTTGCACCACAAGAGAGGCCCCTGCTCAGAAATCTTATTCTGTCCTAAGAATAAATGGACAAAGACTGCAATCAAAGGGAAGGAAAGGGGGGAGGAGAGGAACTCACAACAAATCACACCAAAAACCTCAAATAACTCCATACAGAATCACATTCAGTTAGTTACATTTTCTGCCATCTGTCACAAACTATTATGGATTCATTTCTTTTTATCTTAGTAAAAGAGTGGTGCAGAGCTCAGCTATTTTGGCCAAGAGGGATTTCCACACAAATGTTTCTGCATTTCACTTCAAAAGAATGATTTCAGTTTGGGTACAAAACCTGAGTAACCCAACAAAAACTTCAAATTCAGTAAAATTCAGTTGCACATGGGACCTTTGCAAACCAGTAACTTTGCCCAGGAAGTTTGTGAACCAAAGCAAAACTACACAAACTTGGGTTTGCTTTTGTTTTCTTTTTAAATAAAAGACCAGAGTTCTTCACTAAATCAGAACTATCTATACTGTTCTCCCTCAAAAAACCCCCATGAAATCTGATGCGAAACTAGAGTGAAACAATAAAAATTCAGCCTCTTCATGTATAACAATTATGATTTATCCCATTGCAGCTGAAATTGTGAAATCCTTAAATAAAGTCTTAGAAAAAAAAGACAACTGGGTGTGAAATTCCCAAATTAGAGCACACAATTTGATGACTGGACATCAGCTTTGACTCTATTGTAAAGAAAAAAATTCAAAAGCACATTTTAAGTTCCATACCATATTTCACTGAAAAAGGAAGTTTGGAATTCCAGTTTCCCTGGGAGATGTCGGTGTGAGCCATGAGAACTCACCTGGGCTCACCCCGAACCCCGCGGGCCCTGCCCTCACCTGGGCCCTGCCCTCACCTGGGCTCACCCCGAACCCTGCGGGCTCACCCTGAACCCTGCGGGCTCTGCCCTCACCTGGGCTCACCCCGAACCCCGCGGGCTCTGCCCTCACCTGGGCTCACCCCGAACCCTGCGGGCTCTGCCCTCACCTGGGCTCACCCCGAACCCCGCGGGCCCTGCCCTCACCTGGGCTCACCCCGAACCCCGCGGGCTCTGCCCTCACCTGGGCTCGCCCCGAACCCCGCGGGCTCACCCCGAACCCCGCGGGCTCTGCCCTCACCTGGGCTCACCCCGAACCCTGCGGGCTCTGCCCTCACCTGGGCTCTGCCCTCACCTGGGCTCACCCCGAACCCTGCGGGCTCACCCCGAACCCCGCGGGCCCTGCCCTCACCTGGGCTCTGCCCTCACCTGGGCTCTGCCCTCACCTGGGCTCACCCCGAACCCTGCGGGCTCTGCCCTCACCTGGGCCCTGCCCTCACCTGGGCCGTACCTGCGCCCCCCGCGCCCTCTGCTGGCGCCGCGCCGCAGCGCAGCCGCTCGGGGTCACCTGGAGCGACAAACGCGGGGCAGGGAAGAGGAACCCGAGGAAAAGAGGCAGGTGTGACACTGAACAGAGGGGCTCTGCATGGAGGAGAAGCACAGAACAGCCGGGAAAGCAGGCTTCAAAGTTCTCCGAGAGTTCATCCATCTGTGTGAGCTACTGCAGCAGGAGGAACGCTGTGGTCTACCTCAGGTTTCTAAGCAGTATTGGTGGAAACAGTCACAGCAGCTCCCTGCCAAAGGGAATTGCCTCTGCTGGCCACAGGATAACCCCGCTGCCACTGAACTCCAAGAGGCGCCTCACTGTGCTCTGCATCCACAGGAAAAGGCCTCTGGGTCACTTCAAAGCTCAAGTTCAGACCCTGAGTTCTGGCCTCCAGTACGGGGTCAGCTTCCAACTTTGCGTCCAGAGCATTGCAGAATTTCCTTAAACAATCTCTGACTAAAAAGAATTTCTCTTTTCTGCTCTTCCTCTTCAATAACTAATCTAAACATGTGATGATTTTCCATCTCCAAACCATTTTACCATGGCCAGACCCATAAAATCCCTGATAAGCCCGTGAATATCATCTTTAGTAATCACCATCACTCAGTTCTTATATT
This sequence comes from Prinia subflava, assembly GCF_021018805.1. Lineage (NCBI taxonomy): Eukaryota > Metazoa > Chordata > Aves > Passeriformes > Cisticolidae > Prinia > Prinia subflava. The sequence continues at coordinate 9,995,419 of NC_086258.1, forward strand.
GTTGCTGAGCATAGCAAGGAATACTTGAAGCTTGCTGCCATCCAATCTGTAATTTAAAAACAATTAAACAAGCATTCTTTTCATCCCCCTTTGCTTTTACTTACTGTTCTCCCATTTTTCAGCATGTCTTCCCCCACCATTTACCATGCACCATCCTTTAGTACATAAAGGACACTGAGAACATTCTCATCAACAATGGGAGCTGCAGTCCTGGGAATGGAGGAAGTGATTTCATGTATTGCTGATTTCCACCGCCTATTATCCTCTAAAACTTGCATGAAGTTGCATTAATGATGAACTTTTTTTTCTCATCAGTGCACAGGAGAAGGAAGCAACAGGAAGGAAGAGAAGAGTCCCAATTCATCCATTGTGGTTGATTTTTTTGGTTATGAGTTGAAGCAGAAGGCATTTAACTACAACAGAACTCCTCCATTTCTTCTTGGCACTCCCTCAACATAAGGGAGCTGACAGCAAAGAACTCTTATCCAGGAGGGATCAAGAAGGGACCCAGACTCTTCCTCATTCAGATTTTCTTTTTAAAACCGTGTTTCTCCTTTAATTTGAAATTAATGAGGCAAAGTTACCCTCTGTAAGCAGAGGGAATCAGCACCTGACTGCAGAGGGGAGAGCTCCGTGGGAAGGGCTGGGAATCACCTTCCTGCAGGATCCAGCCCCTGCTGCTGGACTGCCAGAGGCAATAATAGCTGCAGTGTCTGCTGCAGCCACGGCAGAACGGAGACACTGAGCAAACACCTGCCACTCTGCCTCCCACGCAATTCATCAGGGATGTGGGCAGATCTCACTACAACTTCTCCAAATATTGGTGTTCCCATTCCATGGCACTTCTGTGTGCAGCCCCCTGCGAGGAGAGGTGACCCCGTGTTTTGCAATGTCCCCCTGGAAGGCTGCAGAGGGCACATCCAGCCAGACACAGGCAGGTCCCGCTCTCAGGTGCCCCACACAGACAAAGAGGAGTTCTCTGAGCTCACCCTGGTTGTGTCTGTGCAAAGCCAGCCAGGGATGGCCCTGACAGAGGTGTCCAGCTGCTCCCAGAGCAGTGTCACACCTCAGCTCCAGCTGTGTCACCTCCCTGCCCTCAGCCACCTCTGTGCTGCCTTTACCTGGGCTACTGCTCCTGAACTTCCAATTCCTCGTGAACACACAAAAAGCAGAAAGTAGAAGACAGGCAATTCTTGGATTTGTTTAAAACAAGACAAATGAAAATCAGATTTTCATTTCCATTTGCCGCATGAGAATCTTAAATCCATGGAAATTCTTAATGGAACTAAAATATTGGTAGACATCAACATTGATTTTACTGGCATCATTTCCTGCAGCAAATATAAATAAAAAATTCTGGACTGTATTCCAACATGGTTGTGGGAGGTTATCAAAAACTACTCTGATAGAGCCTCCTGGCCCATTTTCTGTGAAATGCGCAGTTCCAGCTTCCACTGACAGTCTTTATTATGCCAAACTTCTCAAAACCCTCAACAGGACAGAGGAAAGTTCACACATACAAACTTTGGGGCTGGGGAGAGCATCAGTGACATTCTCTCAGTTACCAACAGATGTTTTGTTAATAAAACTTGCATGTACAAATGTCCACAAAATGTCTTAACAAGATCAGCTGTGACAGCTAAAGATAACAGCTGCCATCATGCTATGTCATATCAAATTACTGCAAAGAGATTTTTCCACGTTGTTAACTCCAGAACACTGACTGCAAACAAATGCAGTTATCTACAGAGGAACTCCAAGTGCAAGGCATTTTGCACCACTTGTGCACAAGAGCAGTGACTCTGAGGACCAGATAGGGAAACCATTCTGAACAGCTGGGACTGGGAATTGCAGTGCAGCTGCAAAGTCCAGCTCTGCTGCAGCAGGCAGAAGCTGAAGCACAGACCCACCTCAGGATACAGAAGCAGCTCTTGGCCCCCGAGGATAAGCGACAGAACCCGAACCTCTGCTTGCTGTCAATGTCTGTGAGCACAAACGTGAAGTTCTGCCCAACTTGGTTAATGGCATGGCTGCAAACAGAGAGAGAGAGAAAAATTACTGCTCAGCCAACTCTGTGTCAAGTATCACATCCAAGTCATTGAACCTATAACATTTCCTCTTTCAGCAGAGTTTTTTTGAGAAAAGTATAAAAAGTATGCACCCTCCAGAACCTTAAATATGCTGGATGAGGGAGGAGGGGGGGTGTAGTGGTATTTTTTTCCCATTTTTAAGTGTGGGAGGATACTAATAATGAGTTTATCTTTAAAAGAAAATGGTTCTGACTATCAACCAGCAACCAACCCCATGTTCTCTCATATAACCCCAAATATTTCTAATTATAGGAACTTAAGACTTATTTCAGGTCATGTTCTAGGGGTTTTTTAGGTTTTCTGAGAACTGAGAAATCTGACTTGTACTGACATGCAGCTTTACAAGTCACTCCTACCAACTGCAACAAATATCCTGGTAAATTCAAGGCCATTTAACTAACAGTCACAGGCCTTAAAATATTCTCTTTTATGATGCCACATGCAAAAAACCAATTTTTGTGGGAGAGTACACACTTAGTGCCTAGAGGAAACAAAGGAAAAACAGACTTGCAGAAATAAAAGCTGGATCCAAATGGGAAAGATGTCACTGTCCAGCTTAGAAAGAAGAATCCTTCAGTGGATTCCAAACAGGGAAGGAAAAACATTCAATGGTGAAGATGAACAAAAAGATATTTAAAGCATTCCAGCAGTCTGAGAATTAGCCAGTGTAAGTACTATCATCCTCCTGAAATCTAAATGTCAGCAGAGCAACTACTCCCATAAACCACACTGAGCTGCTGGGGATACCCAAAAATCCCTCACTGGTGGTGTGTTTTATCTGCAAAGCTTGGATGTAATGTTACTATGGTGATTTTAGTATGGTGTTTTAAAAGGGGATTATATGCTTAATTTTAACAAGGTTGAGAGCAGAGTGTGTGTGAGAAATAGCACTTGAGCTGACAATTAAAATTATGGAACAGGGGGAAAAAACATGTTTCATTAGCAGCAGGGAGAAGCTTGTTTATTAAACAACTCAGACAAGCTGGTGAGTTCCTCCAGAGCAAACCTAGAGTCCTGCATTCACGTGACTGGAGAAATGGAACCTTGCTGATGGGTCCTGCTCAAGTTTCGGTGCCAGTTCTTCACAGGGAAGGATGAACTTCCCAACATTAAAAGTGTTCTTCCTAAGATTTTAGTATCAACCCTTCAGATTCCCAGCTCTGCTTGCAGAAGGTCTACTCAGAGCCCCCTCAGAGGGTGGAAGCAGCATCAATCTCATCTCTAGCGGGGCAGACAGGAGCTAGGGCTGGAGGAAAGGGCAGGGAGGAGCAGTGACTTCCATAAATCCCCCCAGCACCTACAGCTGGCTAACACAGCCCTGCCAGGAGCAGGACAAGGAGCAGCCCTGCACTCCTGCAGCTCAACAGCCTCTGCCTCGTTCCACACAGCAGCAGAGAACTCCCGGGCCACTGCCTGCAGGAACGGCCAGGCAGCCCCTGGGCTCTGACCAGTGCCCACAAGACATGAAGAGAACCAAAGTCAAAAGAACGGAGTGTCTGTGCCACTGAGAGCCAGAACCCCAGCGCCACCACTGCGCAGTGTCACAGGAAGAGAAGGAGCACGAGCATCTCCCTCAGCTGCCACAGCCTGAGCCTGGGGTGCCCTGCCTCCCCCAGAGTGAGAATTCCATTCTCCACCTGAAATTATTAACTATGTTCTGGGTGACAATGTCTCCTTCATATTCAAACTGATTGGCTTGCAGTCTTTCAGTGACAGTCTGTGATATTCAGACAAACAAGTGGATCCAGAAATGGGAATCACTTTTCATTATGTTCTCATTTGCACCCCATATGGGTTTTCAGTGTTCTAGCTTTCAAAATGTTATCTTGCCGAGGGAAACCAAAAACAACAAAACAAACAAAACCCCTAGGTACAATAAATCTACACACAGAAAGCATAAATATTTCTAGTAGAAACAAATACATGAGAAAAATGTATGAGTGTTTCTCTGCTTCCACCCCTTAGGAAATGAAAAGGATGAGCAGAGATTCCAAATTCTAAAATGAGAAAATGACTTGCAGCAGTTTAATCACGGTGAAGGTCAATTCCCTCAGCCCAAACGTTCTGTGTCTCAGCTGATGAAGACAAGTCATTCTGACCAATTAATGATGCTCAGAGATGAGATCAGCACTGGGGCAGCCTTTCAAAATTTCAGTTGTTGTTCTTTACATGAAACCATCACTAATAACTCACAGTTAAAGCAAAACTAAAAATGTTCTACAGTTTCCTAAATTACAGGAAGTAAATATTCTCAGATCTTCTCACATTCACTTTACAATTCCCTCCCCAAAATAAGAAGTCATCTTAAGCAGCTCTCAAGTAAAGCACCAGCCACATCAAGAGGCCTTTAAATGTAAAGCATTTCATTAATTGTTCCACCCAAATTTTGGCAATTAAGAAATAAACTGCACAAGCAGACAAAGCTTTGATAATATTATGCATATTTGACAATTCCTACCCAAGCATTTTCCATCCAAGCATTGTGCAGAAGTGAAACAAAATGCCCTCACAGTGCTGCCACCAAAAAACTCCAACTTTTAAAACTTCTTTTTGTTTCATGGTGCCCATAAAAACCCCAGGAAAAAGTGATTCTGAGACTGTAATTTGCACTCAGGTGCTTTAAGTCCCAGTCACACAGACAGAACACTATGAATGGTATGGCTTTTATTTTCTACAGGGGTTTTATTGACAAGCTTATTTTCCTGTAAAGTTTGAAAAGCTAACAATACCTGTCCACATAGAAGGGGAAACAAAACTTGGTCAGAGTCTGTAGAACTTCCTGTAGAGAGAGAGAAAAAAAAAAGAGATAATTTATACATCTATGGGGACCAATAAATCTAATATTAACCACATCACACAATTTCACAACTTTGCCCTGAAGAAATAAGAGACAGATGAAGAAATATGGGCTTTATCAATTACATGGAAGTAGTAGCAGGCAGTCAATCACGTGAAATAACAAACATGATCAAACTTCATTAAAAATGAAAAATTAATCAAGACTCACACATGGGCAGGCAGCAGGAGCCATGCAGCACTTCTCCCCAGAGGAGGAGGAGGGTGGGCTGGTGAGTGTTAACACCTCTCTGGGGACAGTCCCTGCCCTGGCCATATGGATGGCAGTGAATGACACCGGCCCGCACGGCCCGGCCTGGCAGCGCCGCTGCTGCTGGCACGGCTCTGGCGTTACCTAGGAACAGGGCCTGGGGACTGCACAACACCTCCCAACACCACCAACACAAATAACAAAAGATGCAGCCAATGCTCCCAGAGCAGGAATGGTTCATTTCGCCTACTGCTATTGGAAAGGAAACCTCAGAGTTAAAAGAGTGATTAAAATAATGTGTATTAAAATTGATTTGGATTGTTTAACCTACAAAGGATTTTCTAGAAGTTGCAAAACAGCACCACAAACACAAAAGTGTTTAAGCGTGAAGACAAAGAAAAGGGTGAATATGAAAAGCGAAAACAGGATGAGCAGATAAATTAATAATTTTCAACTTTACAACATTAAACAAATACAGTCACTAAAGAGGCAAAACCAGCAACACATTAGTCCCAAAACAGTCGTGTTTGTAGGCAAAAGGAAACCATTAGATCTTCAAAATCTGAGTTCTGTAACCCACAGGACACCATAAGGGTCTCTCAGTTTGCAGATCTTTACCACAACCAATTCACTGCTCGTTCTCCTTCAGTATTTCAGGTCCTGAAGTGTAAATTCTATTTCTGCTTTCTGAACCCTGAACAAACTCTCTGACAAAATCAACACTTTGCTGACCAATAGCAATAAATTATCACCAATAACCAAATAGGCGCTTCTCGCTTCATTTATTTCTAAGCCAAATGCCATCATTCCCAAATAAACTCCATCAATCTAATCACCTCTCCAGTGAAGCACAAAACATATTGACTCCCTTGCAGGAACACGTTCCTCCTGCATAATTCAAACCAGCACAGCCCATCCTCAGCCGTGGTTTCAGGCTCAACTGCTCACACTCTGCTTTGGAGGGTTCTTGACAACTAAAACGTGGCAAGTTCTGAGGATTTCAGGCAAAAACAGATATGGAAACTTTGACTTCTTGACAGTTTATTGATAGATTATTTAACAACCTCCTGTTTTTAAAGAACAAGAAAGGATCTATTGAAGAATGCCATGTAGAGAGAAGACGTCTCCTCCTTTGAATTGCAGCAGGAAACTTGGAAAGGAGCTATGTAGATTGCAGAGTAAACTCTGCAGAAATCTCTATTTTGATACAAAATATTGCCTTGATAGGAAAGGTCTCATTAATATGATCGGGTTCCCCCTGGTGCAGAATCTCATTGACTTTCACAAGCTGAACAACTCCAATTGCTCAGGCACAAAAACTGCATCTGGACAAATTTTAACTATTACACAGTGGTCCTTTGCCACAACTGAAATCTTACAGTGCAGAATGCCAACAAACAAACAAACAAACCAACCCACAAAATAATTCAAAAATTGTGAAATTATAATACCAGGAGAACAAAGTGTCTGCATCATTATTGGCCTTATCAATACACATTGTCCTCAAAATAATGACGTTATTTATTTTTTCAGAAACAAATATCATATAGATATATAAAATTGTGAAATAAAATAGTGTTAGAAGACAAAGCCATGTCACCTCAAAATGGCAGAATATATTCTCTCCATTATTTTGATGATTTGAATAATTCCTGTAACTGCAAGTAAAACCATTCACATAATAAAATATTCAGCATCTCCTCAGCACTGTGTCACTGGAGAAGTGCATTACTCAGAACTTACTCTGCACTTGTTCCTTGATATTTTCAGCTTCCTAAATGCAGCAAAGGAAATGTTCACATAAACAGGCCATACATTGGCTCAGTACTGCAGTCAATTGCCTTCTCTTTTAAAGGAAGATTTTACAGCGATATTGCTATTATTTGCAAGGTCATTGGACATAATTTGCCATTCATTATACACCAGTTCTTATCTGGCTCGATTCAAAACAAAAAAACCTGAGATCAGCACAGGTTAACTGCAGACTTATTTTTCAATGGTAACTAATAGAAGAATATAAATACTCTATGTAGAATTCATTTTTAATTAGCAAAATTGCTGATCTTTTGCACGTAAGAAAAACAGTTACTGGAGAGCTATCCCATTTTTGCTCAAGTTGCAAGCTCGTTACTCTAAATATAATGCTGCTTTCTTAAAAATTCTGTAAATACTTCTCAGTTGGAGAGATAAGCAATACCTACATCATTCATACACAACGTCCTACCCAACCTCTATAGGTGGGTTATAACTTATGACCTAGAAAATTCTTCATTTCTTTATGATTTCAGACAAAACAAAACAAAACCTAGAATTGCTCCATGTCAACATCTTATAATGGTTTTTTTTTACCCAACATGAAGCACAGAGGAAGTACCAATATTCTGTTTTCTTGTTTTATTCCCTTATGGCTATTTTCCTAAAGCAAAAGCTGCATAAATGCCTGTAAAGCAGAAGCCCCTAAGAAGAGGACCAGAGCCCCCCCAGCCATGCAGGACAGGCAGCTGATGAACGGGAATTACCCGGAGCTGCCGCCGGCGTCTCCAGGGGACCACACGCCAGTTTTCTGGATCAATCCCCAAGTTTATATTTTCACAAATCTTTTTACATGCAGTTTGATTTTTAACATTTTAATGAGCAGAAAGTGCATCTCCAGCAGCCAGTGAGCAGAGCTAAAGTGCAGGGCATGAACCGCGCCCCGGGGGAGCCGGCGCAGCCGCGGCACCGGGGGCTGCAGCACAGGCACCACCTGGCTCCCCGTCCCAAGGTCCCAACTCCTTTCATAATCAAAACACTGCTGACATTAGAAACCCCACATGGGTTTTCTAAAATCCTTCCCGATCAATAAAGCCAGTACATAACTTATCGGAGACAACACAGAGCTCATTGATTACGTTCGGGTTCAGCAGCAAAGTTTTCAGAATAAATGAGGCAGGAACACTGCGCTCAGCCCTTCGTGCCACCTCCACCTCGGAAGGTGGGGCAGGCTCTGCAAGGCTTTCCTGCACACAGGACAGGCTGGGAAAGCCAGCCTGGGGAATACACACAACACACACCTGGCTCTTCTCCCAAACCAGCTCTCTCTTGCAACCAAACAGTAAAGAAAGATCAACAATGCTGAAAAAATGTGCACATTCACTTGTGAATTTAATATGCAAGCTGTAGCTGAAGTCTTTTTTATTTTTAAACCCTTCATCATATGCTCCCACTTCCAAATCAACAGAACAACTTTAGATTCTCTTAAATACAGTGGGCTGCATCACTTCTGCTCAAATGAACATCACTAACAAATATCCCACGTGTAGCTGCAATCAAATAAAACTGCACTGATAAATGATGTGCAAATGGCTGGGCTAGAGAAGAGTCTGCTGCAAAGTATCTGCTCCTGGAAAGATGCACGGGACACCAGAGATGCAAAGGGGAACAAGAAGCGTAGGGAGAAGTTGGATAGAAAAGAAATTAAAACACCAGATCTGTGAAAAATGCTGAACGATCAAGGTATGATCCTTACACAGGAGTCAGAGCAGGGAAACAACACACCACAAACCAACAGGTTGGGAACTTGTACTGGAAACCCTGAGGAAAAGCCAGATGAAATTGGAAGGCCCACGCAGAGCAGAGCCTGCACCTCTAGCTGTGGATCCTGCAGGGAGGGAGAACGGAGGGAACCCAAATACAGCTTTACAGCACTAGATTATCCATTTGTTCTGTGTTCCACAAATCCATCAGCTCTTTTGAGCAATTCTAAACATTGAAGTAGGGGAAGGTTTTCCTCCCAAAGTCTGAGGGGAGAAGGGGAACAGAGCTATACAAAATAACTTCATTTCTTTGGAGGTAACTGATTGTTCCCAGGACAGAGCTTTTTAAAAACAAACAAACAAACAAAACCCTAACACTCATATCCACAATCCTGGAAAGAGGAAGAGCAGGACATAAATAACATTTCCTAAGCATATTGAGGCCTGCTAGCATTTAAATATTTTAAATGTACAAAATATGTGCACAGATGGGCAACTTTTCTCCTTGCATTACTAAAAACATATTTCAAGATAAAGCTCAAAATCCCTGAATTTTTTAAACCTAATTGTGACTCTGTTTCTTAGAATTCACACCCCAAGGCCAAAGCTTTCCTGCCACCAGTCCTTCAAATCTGATTTGGACATTACACGGGAGGAGGCTCCAAGCCTCCCCGAGGTCTCACTCCTTTTACAACACACGCAAAACCAGGAGATAATGGGCCTGTGCTGAATTCTGGGCTCTGCTCAGCTCCTCCTGGGACACAGGCCTAGCAGATGTGATAAAAACTGTGTCAGAGAAGGAGCTCTAGTTTTTGCCTTAATGACAACTTCAACCTCTCAACTCATAGAACAAAAGAACAGGAACGACTATTACTTTTCTCCAGTAGAAAAAAAAATCTGAAAGTAAAGATGAACTAAATATTTAAGCAGTTTTTCAAAGAGATCTTCTCAACGAATGTTTTAAAAATCCCTTCAGTAAAAGAAGATTTAGTTTCACTCTAAGAGAAATAGATTTCAGCTAAAAAAAAATAAATATTACAGCTGCTGTTGAACCGTTGAATAATTGTTCCAGTCTCAAATCACAAAGAATTGAAAAATTATACTAACAGGCATTAAAAAAATCAGGTCCAATTATGTGCATAAACAGTGATCAATTGGTAAAGGTAAGAAGTGTCAATAGCAGAGAGCTGGAACACTGATTCAATTAAATGTATTTTAAACATTTAATGACTAGAACGGAGGAGTATTTTCACTTGCAGATTTAGCAGAAATGAGGTGAGAACTATTAGCTGTGAAAAGATAATCACATCCTGCTCAGCCCAGAAGTCAGTTGCACAGGTACACTGCACCAAAACCAAAGCTTTAAATCTATCCTTGGGTAAGCATTTGTTAAATATTATAATTCTGGCTTAAGATGAGTGGCCCTTTCAGCCGTCGCCTCCATCGCTCTATTCAGCTCCGAGCACATACCCACTTAATCAGCAATCATTGTTCTCTCAGGCAGGACTTTGTTGTCAAGACAAGCACTGAAACCTTTAAAATATTTCAGAACTGGCATAAGAAAAAAGTGATCTTTGTCAAACAAGGACAAATTTATGCAAATCTTTTATAAACATTCACAAACATTTATTTAGCTTTTGAAATGTTGGCCTCATTTGAGAGCATGAAAATGAGGGGGAAGTAGGAAGATGCAAAGGACAGCTTAGAGGCTGGCACACTACATAAATATTCAGAAGGAAGATTATAGGATTCATGTTAGGCTGTCTTAGGTTTCTCCAAAGTCCACATAGAATACCGAAGAACAAAACTAACGAGAAGTAGAGCAGATGTTAGACAATGCACCAGCCCTCTTTTCCACACTCACTTGGCTATACTTCGATGCTTTCATTTTTTCTTTCAATATGGTCAGGTCATTCAAGGATTCTCCTATAGACTCTGTATTGTGGCTACGGCGCTATAAGCTGGACCTCTGTCAGCTTTCCAAAAGTTCCTGATGAAAAGGCATTATGCAAATTGTACCTCTCTTACTCTCTTTTCAGGAAAAAAAGCCTCCAGTATGCAGTCATCGGAGTATTGGAAGTCCCAGCCTTCATTTCTGTATGGTTGTGTTTGCCTTAGGGCCATGCTGCTTGTTTTGACAGTGGATCCCCCCAGATAGTTGGGATTAGTCGAGCTTGTTTAGATAAACTCGAAATCAAGGCCTTCTCTAGGTAGACAGCTAGATGTAGCTACTGAGTTTCCAGCTGCCTTCTGCTTTCATCCCAAAACAACTGCAGACTCACAGCAGAGATCACAGCCACAGGCTATGTCACATACATAAGTACGAAATTAAAGGCTGCTAAAAGAAGCCTTTGTAAGTCTTAGTGCTAAAATAAGGAATCTGTACTGCATAGTTTAAACAAATTATTGAAGAAGCACCAATAAAGGTCTGCAGCGGAGAGTTAACAAGACGTGCACGGAAGAAATGCTCTGTTTACATAACTGGGCAGGATCAGGCTTTGCCTATCACCACTGCCCCGTGCACTGAGCAGCCTCCCCAAAACACAGGCAAGGAAATACTGGGAAGCTCTGTCTGCCACAGCTCCCAAAAAACAGCTCTGTGTGTCACATACAAACTTTATCATCACACCAGACTACTGTGACAGCGCTGCTCCAATTAGATTTCAGTCACATACACAACCAGATTTGATCTTTGCTATAGTCAGATAATGCAAATCACAGGAACTCATTCTCACAAATATAATATGTTAAAAGAGAAGGGCCAGAGCTCCAAACCGAAATTAAAACCTAAAGCAAATCCCACCCATGTAACCACATTACACCTTTATAAATCTGCACTGTAGTCCAGTCCCAACAGGAGATTCATTCTTCATGAGGTAGGAAAAAACCCCCACAAACAGTTTTGACTTTTTTAAAGATTGTAATCTCCTCTAGCTGGGTGCAAATTTTCCTATACACTTCTGCCACATCCAGGCACAACAGATGGGAAATTGAATTAAAGGAAAAATTAATCCCTAGGATGTTATCAACAAACAACAAGAAAAAAAGAAGGAAAAAAAAAGAAAAAAGAAAAAACAAACAACTTAGTTCAACAAATAGTAAATATCATTAAAAATCAACTCCCATCTCTTGCTCAAGAAAAAGGATATGCAGAAACTTGCAATGTTGGAACACTTTAAAGCCAAGAGCAGAATTTGTGTTTACAAGGACAAGGTAAGGATTGGTCACCAACCTCTGCCTCTGAGCACAGGAGGTGTCTGGGATCACATTTCTGCTATTTCCATATTACAGAAATTCTACCATCTCCCACTGCAAAACTAAGTAATTTCACTGAGAAGGTCTTTTATGGAATCTCAAAGCATTAAAAACTGTGAGAGATTAACACTAGGCTTCAATTTCTTCCTGCACTGGTTACCAGAGAGAATCCTGAATTCCCTCTGTCATTTCATACCATAAATCCCCATCGGTGACACCCTCAGCAGGAATAAGCTATGGCCTGGGAATCCAAACCAACAACGAGCAAACACCCGATTCCTGACTGAGGAAACCTGCCCCATCAGTGCCAGCGGACTTAGAAGAAAGCAGAATAACACTTTGAGAGTTGTCACCTGAGAGTGACATCAGCCTGCTCAGGACACGGCTGTCACAGCACCAGCAGCGGGTGCAGCCCTGGACTCAGCTCCTCCCTGCTGTGCCCACGGGGCTCCTCTCTCTGAGGAGCTGCTTGAGGTTGTTTAACACCTCCCTCAGCCAGGTAAGAGCTGCCTGTTGCAGGCAGGGAGTGTAACAAAACTAAACAACCATCCCAAAGGGGGCAACAGCCGACCAACTTTGAAACTTCCCAAGGTTTCGTTTCTCAGGCTCGAGGATTCCCTAAGAACAAAGATTAAAATGATGGGTATGATGAGGACACTCCTGCCCACAGGACAAGAACTTTTCTAACATATTTTCCAGAGACGAGATGGAGTCAGTGATCACCTCAGACAACTGAAGGCTATAAGAGGATAAAGCTTTTCAAATTTATCAGCATTTCTACAAGTTTCAGATTTTCAAATACGAGAATATGTTAGAGAGAATTGTGGTCAAAACCTGAGAGCTATAAAAACATCTATTAGCTCTGGAAAGTGGTTTTCACTTGAAGAAAGGAGAGCTGATATGACCAAAGACGACCAAACTCAGAGTCTGAAGTTTTCCAAGGGCAAAGGAAAGAACTTTGGACTTCCCTGGTTTAACAAAGGTAATGTCCAGCTTGTCCCCACAGCGTGCCACCAGTTCCACGCTGCTGCCCAGACACACACCGAGGTTTGGGGGTGTGAATACCAGTGAGTGTCACCTATCAATCACCAACAAACCCTCCCCTGCAAGGGACAGCCCTTCCCAATTCGTGTCCCTGCAAACAGCACCACCAGCCAGAGCCAGGAGGAGCTTTACGTGCAGGGGACGAGCTGGCTGTGCTTTAACGTGCCCAAACTCCCACTGGCAGGGCCTTGAAGGTTATTTCATATTCTGCTTAAAACAAAGATGCTTTCTACATATTACAAGTCTCTAAACAATAATTTTGAAATAGTTTATGAATTGATCAATATAAAACTGAATGGTTCAGGAGCCTGGTACGAGACAACTTCCAAAACTATTTTGCTACTGACTGGCTCACCAAACCCAAGTAGAAGAATACTGCTGGAGCATCTCCCACTTTCAAGAGACCCAGCTTTACCTGCAGTGAATATTTTACACTTTTATCAATAAATTTAAACAAAAGTGATAATGATTACTCACTCTAGGCCTGATCCCACAACCTTTACTCACACAAGCAGTCCCACAGGATTTTAATATCACCACCTCAACGAATAAGGGTTTGCAGGACAGGTTTTAAATTATTCATATATTCACAGATTTTTAAGACCAGAAGGGACCATTATGATCATCTAGTCTGACCTCTTGTATAACAAAGGCCACATGATTGTAGCCAGTAATATCTGCACTCGCTGAATCATCTGTAAAAATCAAATTGTATTTAGCAAACTTCCAATATGGATTCAAATTTTTCATGAAAGAGAACTGAAATGCTTTAGAAAGCAGCTTGAACCCAATTATTCCTCTATTTCTATTCAGAATTCTTCTGACTTCTGGACACTGGCTTTTAGCATGGTTTTCACAGGCAGGCTCCAGAGTCCAACACTACCTGAGGTACTCTCAGGCTAAAATCATGCAGCGTCCCGAGCTCCTTCAAAACATTAATTGTCAGTTAATTCCTATTTGCTTTCTGCACTTTTACCCCTCCTGCCCTGCACTGTAGCTTCCGAGACACCCACCATGAGTGAAAAGATGTTTAGTTAATGCAATCAATGATGCACCAACAGGAAACCCAACATTTGCACCTCAGCTCTTTCCCAGATAGGATCATGTGCAGCCCTACTTCAACCACCAGCCTAAAGACAAAACCCACCAGAGCCACTTTTCTACACTTTCTAAATGACTAACTGCTCAGCCTTTCCCACCCACCTTCTTCATCTGCTCCTGAAAGGACAGCTCCTATTTTAAATTACTCTTACGACAGGTTTTATCATACTGTGAATGCAACCAGTAAGGTAAAAAGTTTACACTCAGAGTATTATGTGCAATTCAGAAATATCCAATTGGATTATAATCAGCCCTGCTCCAGCAGCTCGGTCCCCTCAGTGCACACAGACTTTCCAAGACAGGGTTTATGCTCCATTAGTGGCCAGGCTGTGTAACGACTCTCCAATCACACAACTCTCAATGACACAAAGAAAGTGCTTTTTATTTTTCCCTGTGTGCAATGTTTGCACAATGCTCCTAGACTCTGTACAAGAAAGACCATTAGTTTCTATATAAAGACTGCCATAAAAGTTTTATAGTTTATCTATAAATGTATAAAGATTGTTGGTTTCGTTATAAACTGTTTCAATGCCAGTGGAAAGAAAAATTACCAGCAGAATAGAAGTAGCAATCTGCATAAGTACCAGCTTGCAAGCACGCATACCTCAGTCATTCCTGGAGTAATTAACTGAACATACAATAGTTCATCAAATTACAGACAAGCCATCATACCACTGAGAGCAGCTCACAAACACCAACCATCACAACAGCATTTTTCCTTTCCTTTTCAGATGAGCTATAAAGATTAAAACAGTCAGGAATCAAATGATGCACTACTCAAAAGAAAAAAGTATTTTAAAACGTACTTTATACAACATTTTCCAAGGTTGTGTAATTCCTCCTCCACCTTCCACTGATTGTTTTACTACTTCCTTTTTCTATATATTTATACAACTATTTGCTGAATTATTTCTGATAGAAGTTTGTATCTCTGCTGTAAACTTCCTGTCTTTAAATTAACCTAGGAGAGCTGTTAATCTTGGGATTAATCCTCAAAACAGTGGACAGCCAAAATGCACATGGTGGCCTGCCATGGATGGTGTTTACAACATCCCAACAACACAGGATTCCACCTACAAAACATTAACTTCATTACTAACTTTTATTAGGAACCCAAACCAGAAAATACAGCAATACAGAAGGATTTTTCTGGTTTTGAAAGGATACTTCTGTCTACAGTGACTGCATTTTATAAAGAACAACTAAGAGTTCTCATCTGGTTTAAATTCTGAGGTCATGCTAAAAATCCAGCACTGGAAAACTGTTGCTTATAATACCAACAATTACTGATTTCATGCTAGGTAAAACCACAAACACACACATACATATTTTATTCTTAAAAGCTATTATAAAACAGCCCAACAAGTTAAAACAGTCTCATATTTAAAAATGTATCTCAAGACTACTCCAGTGCCCCTCCTGCCATTCAAAAAAGCCCCATTTTACACATTTCAAGAGGCCTGAAGCAATCATTAGCATTTTCTCCCCTTGGTAAGGCTCCTCAGTTACCTTGTCCATGACATTTTCTATAAAATATTCCCTTATACAGTTATTTAACAGATTTAAACCGTAGATGTCATTGTGGTCTGAACATGTCAAAGACAACTTGAGGGAAAAAAATCAGGACACGCAGAATTCACTTTGTCAGTAATTACAATCAAAATTCCTGCAATGTGGCTGGCCTGCTCATTACTTCCTGACTTTGTATCAAACCCCTTATTTACATTTCAGATTACATTTTTCATGAAACAGTAAGATCTATCAGAGCTGAGAGGACTGAAATAATGAG